>NC_132839.1:9917857-10229761 GCF_048164855.1 Canis lupus baileyi | reverse complement strand
CTAACTGAATAAAGAAACAAACAATAACTTGATGTAAAGTTCTCTTAAACTTCAGAGAGGGATTTTTTTTTATTAAAAATAGATTGCATTAATTCTCCATTTATCTATATCCCTAGTGTTTTTGTTTATTTGTTTGTTTAGTTTTACCCATATCAATACTTTCTACTGAGGTCATAAAGTGGTAGGTATATGAAAACAAGGTATTACATATCAGTCTGTTGATGTAATGTTATTCCTACATAGGGTTGTGAGCATACTCATTGCAGTAATAGCTAATGTTTAATAATAATGTTTATGCGCCAGGTACTGCTCTAGGGTTAATATAGATTAACAAATTTATAATAACATTTTTATATTCAAAACCTCCACATGATATAGATTACCCTATTATGCTATTTTCAAGACAAAATTGTGAAATAAGAGTCTGAGACGCTCAACTTCACACACTTGTGGAATCCAGATTCAGTTTAACAAAGTCTGATTCCAAAATCTGGGCCCTGAATACCTGCTGTGATGGTTAATTTTATGGATCCACTTGTCAAAGCTATTTTACCTAGTTATTTAAACAAGTGCTAATCTAGGTAATGTTCTGGAATTATTTTGTTGATATGCTTAACATCTACAATGAGTTAAAAAAAAAAAAAAAAACATCTACAATGAGTTGACTTTAAGCAAAGGAAATTACCTCTGTTGATGTGGTTGTCCTCACCCAATCAGTTGAAATACCTTAAGAGTGAAACATTTTTCCTGGAGAAATTCTGCATGTAAATTGCAGCACCAGCTCCTGATTGAATTTTCAGCCTATTGACCTAAGGATTTTAGACTTGATTGCCCTATTTGCTTCAAACTTGCCAACCCCCAAAATTGAAGACTCAATTCCTTGAAATAGATCTATACACATCTATCTATTCCACTGATTCTCTTTCTTTAGAGAACCCTCAACGATACACACAATATATTCTAATATGCCAGGATATATATTTTTTTTCTCCTTGTTATCAGAAGTGTGCCCTTACAGGCATGTGCCAATTTCTAAATGTTCAAAAATATCTGTCCTTATCATTTGGTAACTCATTATTCAAGAAAGCCTGTTATTTACACTGAGGTCAATTAATTCCTTAATAATGTTTTAAGAATAAATTCTCTTTAAGCATGAGCCTGGTATTCATCCCACGGGATAGACAATAGGCTATCTTTATTGATGGCTCTTTCTGCTTCTTTCCACTCACTGTAATTCTACTCATCTTCTAAAATTTAACTTAGTCCTATGTCCTGCATGAAGGCCCTGCTGATTATTCAAGTCACATGGATTATTTTTCCCCTTGAAATAAGTGAGTACTGATTCTACACTGTTTGTACTGCTCTCAAATTGTGCTTGACCATCTATTTTGGGTCTATAATTAAATTCTGAGCCCCTGAACCCCATCTCACTAATATCCATCATGGCTTTTAGCAGGCATCTGATTAACAAGTATTCAGAAGGTACCTCTTAGTTTTTCAATTTGACTTATAAAACCTGGAATAAGATTCTTTTCAGAAATATCATCCTTGGGTCATATGATCTTTCCTATGACAATACTATTGTACTCAACTGACCATAAAAGCCCAAAATAGAATACAGCATATATGTAGGGACAATACAGTGGAAGATCCTAGACTAAATAACAGCCCAAGAATGTTCTGAAGTTTCATTAAGATCGTCAGTTACATACATGATTCACATATTCTACTTTTAAGATTTTTTTAAGATTTATTTATTTATTTATTCATCAGAGACACAGAGAGAGAGGCAGAGACATAGGCAGAGGGGGAGTCAGGCTCCTCACTAGGAGCCTGCTGCGGGACTCAGTTGCAGGACCCCGAGATCACAACCTGAGTCAAAGGCACACACTCAACCACTGAGCCATCCAGAGGCCCCAGTAAAATCATTTTTAAGTTAATCGGTATTTCTAGTGATCTTGACATTGCTCTTCTTTCACACACATTTAACTGCCATAAACTCTTATTATCCTAATGACATTTTAGGTAATCTTATTTTGACTAGTGACTTCCAGGATGTATATATTCAGAGCCATTCATAAATATAAAACTTTACAAATTTCATCCTACTATGTATTTTCTTCCATAAATTTTAGTTGATGGCTAGGAGCCATCATTGGTAGTTAAATTTATTTTCAGAGCATTTTACATGCAGAGCAAAAGTTCAATAACCTCAAGGAAGTTTTTCTACATGTTTCAACAAATAGAACTAAAAATGGTTCATTGCTGCATACATGGTTTAACTCTCACCTGAGTGACTTACTCTCCAATACAGATTTTAGCATATATGTTTCAAATGTGTATCTCAGAAAATTATCACTTTACTACCTCTCAGAAATGTTTGAGAGTATATTACTGGTGAAAACACATATGCATTTTATTTGGAAAAATAAAAATCTAGAACACTAACCTGATTGGAGGTAAGGAAATGGAAGCTTGGAAACAAAAACTGGGCGAGAATATTTTTTTCTTACATCTTTTCCTCCCTATTTCCTTCTTCCCTCCCTTCCTTCCTTCCTTCCTTCCTTCCTTCCTTCCTCCCTCCCTCCCTCCCTCCCTCCCTCCCTCCCTCCCCCCCCTCCCTCCCTACCTCCCTCCCCTTTCTTTTTTCTTTCAACTCCATTGTAAATACCTTGGTTAGGAGAATTTGGCATAAAATTATATATTTGTGATTTATTTAGGGAAATCAGAGATCTAGTAATATGGGTGTGTTCTATATTGCTAACACTGAGTAATAGTTTCCACGTAAGCATTATTCTTCCATTAAGCCCAGTTCTCATCTTGTTAAATTAAAATTTAGAACAATCATTTAAGTAAACTAGTCGCCCTATATAGAATTCAGAGGATAGTGACAAACTTCATTCACATTTTTATTCTGTATTTAACCTTTAAAGATTATCTCCTGATTCATGGCCAAATATATGTGAGATTCTCATTATAAATTCACTTTTTTGTCCCACCTCTTCAATTATCATCCCATGTGTGTAATTGGTCTGTAAAAGATAACACTACTGAAGTCCTCATGCTGCTTCAGTGAAAAGCATCTTCAGAATCACACATTTGAGCATCCCCTTCACCTGGCCCTGGAAATCATAAACTACTACTTCTGTTTTGTTTTTGTTTTTTTTAATCATATCACTGACAACTTCTGCTAAGTGATATTGACAGAATAGTTTCAGAGGATCATGGTAATAGGTTAGTTGGCATTTATTTTGCTTTAGTTAATAGAAATCCTTCTGTGTTCATCAGCAAGAACTCTCCATATGAAGATATGGTTTCCCTGATAATGAGGATATTAAGAGGAAGAAATGGAAAAGTGACATCTAGCTGAGTGGACTGGTTCTAACATTAAGCTTATGATGCTGCCCACTATGACTTGTCCGTGGCGGAAGAGAGTTACTTAATTTATCAACACAACAGGCTAGCAAAAAGCCTGTTGTGTTAATTGTCCTCATAAATGAAAACCAATGGTGCGTCAGCCTCCACCATATCATTGTACCCAGGCTCCTGTCTGACAGAATGATAAGTAAGTTCACATGCAGTGCTGCACACTACATACAGAACAACATTTTCATCTCTTATTACCTCAAACCACACTGAAACCTCCCTGCACAGTGGAACCTGAATCATATTTTGGAAAAACAAAACAAAACAAAACCAACATTTGAAAACCAAAACAGGAAGAAGGCCACATATGTCAAATATTTGGAGGAAGAAGTCATTGATTCCCTTTTCCTTACATCTGTTATCTAGATCTTAATATATTCTCTAATGAGATTTGACTGTTAGCTTGCCATTTCCAATCCCGAGCTTACATGCTGATTTGACTGCCCATTTGCCATTCTGTTGCAGACAGAGTAGTAAAGTGTTGGAAAATTATGCTTTCTAAATAAAATGGATTCATCTTTTATATGTCACACAAAACACATGAGCAAAATGTTTAAGGATATTTTTTCCCCCAAGAGGACAAACTACCGAAATGATAGGTATACTGCTTCTTGAGTCTGAAGACCCAGCTCCATTTTTTGCTAGTTAAGAAATTTTACTGAAGTCATGTAACTTATCTGAGCTTCATTTGGCTTTCCTGCAAACAGAAGATACTGATAGTAGTAGTAATAGCAGTAGTAGAAGTAGTAGTAGTAGTAGTAGTAGTAGTAGTAGTAGTAACATGATTATAAGAAACAAATGTGGAAATACAGATAAAGGCTACAGTTGTCACCTGACATTATAGGTGATAAAAATTACTATCCTGCTAATTCTTCCCCATCTGAGCCCCTTAGGCATTTTTGTGGCACTCCAACCCCACTCCCACCCAGTGCCGTCACGTTGAATCAGGTTGACTGTGACTCTGTCTACAAGGCAGGAAATCCCAATCAAAAGCTCCAATTGAGTTTCCACTTAGGCTGGATAAAGCCACATCCTATTCAGTCAAGGCCTTCTTAGAAAATTATTTAGTTCATCAAATCTTTTATCACTAAGGTATTGCTAGATCAGGGATTAATTAAAAACAAGGAAAAGTAACAACATTAGCAACAATAATAAGGAGGGGAAATGTGACAACATTTTTGAAATTGACAGAGACCACTATCTATATATTTATTTTATTTAACTCTGTGTATGTAGACATAGTACTATGTATATTATCCCATTATATATATATATATATATATCCCATATACCTCATGGATACTACATAGATATAGATTATAGATATAGATACAAAAATAAATATATATACATCACCTTTACATAAAGTCAGTCACGAAGGTCACGCCACAACTAAGTACTGGACCTCAGCTACCAGATATGATTTTCCATTCCCTAAAGCTATGGGACAACCCTACTTCTGAAACAAAAGAAAACCAGCAAGGAGGAAAGTCACACACGATAGCTCTTAGCAGAAAGGCTTTAAGCAATTTCTTCTGGCACAGCAGCAAAATGATTCAAACTACACAAAGGGCTAGAATAACATTCAGGCTGGTGCAAACATGCAATAAAGGGAGTATATGTGAAAAAAAAATCATGAATGAATCTAGAAGCCAACAAACACCATCACCTTGTATATTAACGTGATCTACTCTAGCTGCCCTAACAGACAAACAAAGCTCTATGGCTTAGCTTTAAGTTTATTTTATAGTTTATTTCTCACTTTTTATAGTCTGATGCAGTGCTTCCTAAGTCTTATATCTGGTTAGGCCAACTGTAAAACACAGCCCTACGGTTGTATAGCAGGGTAAAGAGAGGTATGGGAGAGACATGCCGGCTCCTAGCCGCTTAGATCTCAAAGTTACACAAGTCAGCTCATTTCAAAGATAGCCGTACAGGACGATCTTATTGCAAAGGATGCTGAAAATTGCAAGTCAGCTATTGCTGTCATTCCACAGAGGAGAGATGGGCTACCTGACCCAAATTTGATTCAGATGTTTAGACCTATGATACCACATATGCACCAAGAGGATATGAAAGGCTTAATAGGGGATCCCTGGGTGGCGCAGCAGTTTAGCGCCTGCCTTTGGCCCAGGGCGCGATCCTAGAGACCCGGGATCGGGTCCCATGTCGGGCTCCAGGTACATGGAGCCTGCTTCTCCCTCTGCCTGTGTCTCTGCCTCTCTCTCTCTCTCTCTCTGTGACTATCATAAATAAATAAAAATTAAAAAAAAAAGAAAGGCTTAATAGTCCTATAATGAGACTCTTGGGAGAGAGTGCAAGGAAGTCTCCCAAATAGATCCAAATAGACACAGGGTCAGTTGGTATCCAGAGTACCTAGGGAGGGTGATGGGTTGGGTTTTATGCTGGTTAGCAGCTGGAGTGAGAGTTTCCTTACTAATCAGAACCAGAGCGTGCACGCTTTGAAATTCCCACCAGCCCCACTAAATTCCTTGTTCAAAAGCCCAGCGTGGTAAATTTGAAGCAGTGAAATGAGCCCTTAGGTTATCATCAGTAACAACCAAAGTCTGAAGGGAATAAGCACCTCGGTTAGGACTTAGGGATTTAGTCTGTGTGGAGGCATGTGTGTTTTTGATTTGTATTTCCAAATCTGTGAGAGAAGAGACTCCAGATTCTTTACCTGGGAGGAGGTAACCCTGGACATAAAAAATTATTGTTGCTTCCATTGGCTAGATCTTTTGGGCAGACCAATGACAATGGTGAGAGAGTCTGTAAAAATGTTCAGAGGGGACCTACTGTTTTCCAGGTCATCCTGTACTAAGATAGAGGCTTGAAGTTTGGGCAATTGTGGTAACCTTTGGGTCCCAGCCTTTAACAGGAAGTAACTCCCAGTTAGGGAGTGAAAAGCAGCAGCTCTCTGGAAGGCCTATCACATGTAATGGCTGCAGTGACATTCATAAACATACAATTTCATTTTGTTGTTCACAGGGGGCTGGCTCCCCACGTAGCCAAGAGGTGAAAGACAGGGTGACCTCCTCCAGCAACATATTTGTCAAGGGCCTAATGACAGGAAAGTCTACCTCCTGCTATTGGTATGATACACCAGAGAGACTAGGTTCCCTCTGTCTTGTAGGCATACTTTTCCTTTAGGCAAGAAGGTCTCTGTGATTTTTGCCAAGCTTGCAAAGTTCAGCTCCCATAAACCAAGACAAAATGGTGGTCATCTAGGTGTGGAGGGTTCCAGGCTGGGGGCCTGTGATATACTCTATTTCTAGGAAATTTGAGTATCAGCACTTGTCATTCTAATGACATACAGTATGAGGTTGAGGAAGGCAATTTCTTGCATCAGAAGCCAATGAAACACATATGGTCACTGTGGGTGACCAGAGACTCTGAAAGGCATGAGAGGATGTTACCAAATCTCCTACAGTGAAAAAGTTTCTGGTTGACTTTAATGAGAGTGTCTGTTGTGTTGCAATTTGGACAAATTCCATAGTTTTTTTTTTTTTATAAATGTCTCATTCAACATAAGCCAAGTGAGTTGTGACTAACAGCATAAATGGGCATAAGTAAACTTGTAAAAAGAGGTATTTCTTGCCTCCAGAAAACAAAAAGGCCTAAAAGATGTAGGACTTATTTTAATGTTGTGGGTTCTGAGAGGATAAATATAAATCTCGACAGCATCAGAGAAGGAGTGGTCCTCAGGTTACTGAATAATTTTCAGGAATTAACTGAGGCTTTGTAGTATGTGTGGGGCAATGACCCATCCCCCTTTCCTTAGCTCCTTTGTGACCATTTGTACATCCTGAATGAGTATGACAAATGAATTTTGGAGGAGGAGATCATCAGTGTGATGTCAAACCTGTTCTTCTGGAAAAACTTAGATGTAGTTGATATGTTCATGCAATTTCATTATTTTCAGTACTCTCACCTTAAAATCTGGCAGCTGAAAAAAAAATCCTAGTTGCTCATCAACTCATGTATCCCTTTTAAATATCTCCTCTGGTGAGAGCCCTGCTGCAGGCTGCAGACCTCTGACTTCTCCATGCCTCCTCCCACGGCAGGAAGATGGTAAGCTAGCATTCTGACCTCTTACAGGGGCACCAATCCCCGGGATGTGGACTATACCCTCATGACTTTATCTCCCAAAAGACCATCTCCAGATACCACCACAGTGGGATTAGGATTTCAACCATATGAATTTCAGAAGACACAGATGTTCAGTTCATTGCAAGCACCCACAGCTAGTAAGGATGAGAGACAACACAAACCCAGTCTTCTGACTCTTTAACCTATTCTAATCTCTAATTCTTGCATTTGAACTCAAACTCCATAGAGTTATGTCTGCACCTTTCAAATGTTAAAAACATCAGATCTTGGGCAGCCCCGGTGGCCCAGGGGTTTAGCTCCACCTTCAGCTCCAAGATCAGGGGTGTGATCTTGGAGACCCTGGATTGAGTCCCATGTCAGGCTCCCTGCGTGGAGCCTGCTTCTCCTTCTGCCTGTGTCTCTGCCTCTCTCTTTCTCTCTGTCTGTCATGAATAAATAAATAAAATAATAATAATAATAAAACATCAGAACTTGCCTTATGTGTAGGTAGAGAGAAGGATGTTTTCATGGCATGTTTAATAGGGGCCATTAAAAGCCTTTAACATTTTCCATCCTTTTCCTACCACCTACCCTTGTGACCTTACTCCACCATTAACAACATATCAACCTGTGTTAAACCATGGTTTAATGATGAATTCCTTGCAAAATATAGTTGTAAGAGATAACCTCTTCATATGATTGTTATACTTAATTGATGATTATGAATTAGCTTGCCCTATTAATACTGATGTAAGCAATAGAACAGATATTCTTTTGGCAGGCAGGGAAAAAATAAAAGGATTAAAGATTTAGAGGTCCCACCTTCACTAAGTATATCCCAATGAGTTTTCATAAAAAGGTTCCTGGATAACACAAGGTCCTAGCTTCAGGAAGAAAACCAAGTGAAGATACAGGAACCCTGATGAGGTTATGTACACTGTCCTTAAAATTGCATTCGGGTTTATTAACTTCAGAGATAACAGTCGCACCTTAGCAGTATTTTAGGGACAGGCTTTGGGGCCATAGTAGAGTTTCATGCAAACTTACTTTCTTTGTTTTTTTTTTTTTTTCCAATCCAAAGAATCATAAGTAATTGGACTTGGAAAAATGTACATTTTTCCAAATGTAAAAAAAAAAAAAAAACTAATTTACCCACATCATTTTGCAAACAAGATATGGAGCACCCGATAAAGCTGAGTAACTAATTCAAGGTCAGAAGCAAGATTTGATCAAAGCTTATTGTTATTTGTGCTCTATAGTGTAGTCACAAGTAACTATTTGCGGCGCTGAGTTTGGATTATTTCTTTGCTCTTTTCTCTGCCCATACATTTGCCCTCGCCCTCTACCACACACACTGTGCTCATGTCTGAAGGCTCCATTCAGCGGATTCCTGTGACCTCAGGCTTGGTCGGAGCCTTCTTCAGTGTGTCTTCTTAGCAATACAAGCTTAGTGTTATCACGCATCACACAGTGGCTACTTCACGGTTAGCTCACCTATCCTTCATGCCCTGGATCTCTTTAGGTCCTACTCCTATCTGCATCTTCAATGCTAATAACCATCTCTAATCCCTCAGTGGCTGACACAAAGTAGGTGCTAAATAACTGTTGAATTCAAAGATCGATGGGTCCCTGCCAGAACTTTCATTTTATACAACATAAGTTTTCTCTCCTTATTTCTACCTAATTATAAGGTTAAACCCCCATCTATGCAACATGAAATTCAAAATAGACTGTCCACTTTCGCTTTCCCAGCCATAATTTCTAATATCATAGTACTGGATATTAGTATTTATCTTTTCACGTTTAAGATTCTTTCCCTTTGCCAGATGTTATTAAATTCATTTCAGAACCTCAATTTGCTGTCATTTCCCAAACTTACTGTAGCCTTGCCTTTCCCCAGTAAGGTCTCCAAAACGGAACTGATCTGTCTAGAAGAGTGAATTACAATTTTCAATTGTCATAGTTCCTTTAATTTATTCTACATATCCAACAGGCATTTTCCCTTCTATTTTGACAGCTTCAGTTCCGCTGAAATATTCATAATGTTCCAAGCCTCGAGCAGTATTTTTCTAGAAGCCTCTGTAAATTCGGAACAGATCAGAGGATAAAGGATTTCAGGTATTTTAACTATTTTGCTTGAAAAACAAACACATTTATCAAATTAAAGGAACTTTGTCAGAGGCACGCTAGAGCGAGCAATGGAACTCCCTGCAGAAAACAGAAACTTTATATGTGGAGGAACATTTCATGAAAGGCAGATCCTCAAGATTTTCCAACTACAAAAGAAAAGATAGACATTTGATCCAAGTGCATGGCAACTCTTTTGACCTTCTAGTATGCTCAACTTCTGTAATGCGGAAATTTCATTTAGCTTCTCTAATTATATTTTGAGATATTTGAATATATTTAGCAAGTATAGCATAACAATTATGCATATTGCACTTCCTCAACAATACATTCTATGAGACCTTTATCTGATTTAAATTAGATGTCTTCACTATTTTCAGAGGACATGATATTCAGTTTGTATTTATTGTTATTTTAGGAATTTAGCTCAAATATATCTACTATAGCATAAAACAATACGCCATGTTCAATTATAAAAACTACAAAGCATAGGTCATATCAAGAACTATGAAACATTTGAGATTTGTACACTACTTTTGAACTAACAAGTTAGCTTTGCACAACGTCATGGATGCAGGAAGAATGCAAAAGATCCTTGTGTCAGAGATAAAGCACAGTTTATTACTTTTAGAAATAGCAATAGAGTACCATTATTTTCTTATTCTGGTTTCCTGGGTCTTCGTTTCCACAGACTGATGTGATAATCCTGTAATCATCAAGTGAGTACTACACATAGAGTGGATTGTGTTACGGGAGAGGAAACTGGAGTCTTTTACACAGGTCTGCAAATGAACATGCCCTTTACCCTATACCTGGGAAAACTATCTTTATTGTACTGTAGCATTCTTTATTTAAGATTTTATTTATTTATTCATGAGAAACACAGAGAGAGAGAGGCAGAGACACTGAGGGAGAAGCAGGCTCCCTGCAGGGAGCCTAATGTGGGACTCAACCTCTGGACCAAGGACCAGAACCCCAGCCAAAGGCAGACGTTCAACCACAGAGCCACCCAGGTACCCCAGTACAGGAGCAATTATATTATACTAGACAGAAAACAAATTTGTCCTCTGTTGTTCCAGATGGAGGCACTAACTCTATATTTTACTGCTATTTGTAATCCTTAAAAAAAGAACTCAGAATAAAAACGGTCACTGTTTCTGCTTAAAAGACTTGCAGAAATAGAAGAGACCCATGGTATTAGGATTCTCCAGAGAAAGAGAACCAATAAGAGATTGGCATGATCAGCAAATTGACATGTGAATTAGCCATCACAGATTTAATTAGTTTTAATAATTTTGTTGTGGGATTTCTAGGGATTTCCACATTTAGGATCAGGTCATCTACAATATAGAGATGATTTTATTTCTTCTTTCCCAAGCACAAACTCTGGTGGTGTCTTTGTGATGATGATTAGGTCCTTTAAAAAATCACATTTTCTAATTCATTAATAACAGGAAAAGTAGCAATAATAGCAGCTAAATAGTTTTCTATGGTCAGTGATCTTAAATTCATTAAACCCTATAAAGGAGGAGTCAAGATGCCCTTTCCTCAATATTTCTGTAAGGTATGTTTTGTTCTCCTTTCTCTTTCTTTCAGAGCTGACATGTGCTTCTCAAATGCTCCAGATTTGCTAAATAATTTTATATATTTATATTTATGCCAAAATATATGTAATCTGATGGACAATTTAGGACAACCATAACAATGAGAGAATGGTATTACTTTGCCATAGTTTGGCATTAAAAAATAAAACTTTCCATTGTTAATGTTTCTTTACTTCTTGCCTATGCTTTTAACTTAAACTAAGATTCTGCAAACTACAACTCAGAGGCCAAACTTTATCTGCTACCTGTTTTTGTAAATAAAATGTTAATGGGGCACACACATGGATGTACATTTACGTATTGTCCATGAACAGTGGCCAAGTTAAGTAGCTGCAGCAGAGATCACGGGGCCCATGAAGCCACAAATGTTTGCTATCTAGCCTTTAACCAAAAAAAAAGTTTGCCAATCTTTTATCTAATTGAATCTTTTTTTTTTTTTTTAATTTTTATTTATTTATGATAGTCACAGAGAGAGGGAGAGAGAGACAGAGACACAGGCAGAGGGAGAAGCAGGCTCCACGCACCGGGAGCCTGACGTGGGATTTGATCCCGGATATCCAGGACCGCGCCCTGGGCCAAAGGCAGGCGCCAAACCGCTGCGCCACCTAGGGATCCCCTATTTAATTGAATCTTAAATCTGACCAAAAATCAGAGTGACAGAAATCTCAAAATAAAACAAATGCTATTAGAAAAGTCACTATAAGGTTATATCCTAAGAGGTTTAAAATTAGGAACAATTGTCCTAGACTATCCGCAGTATTACTAATTTACTTAAAATAATCAAAAATCCTTTAATACACTCTGTGACAAAGATCTGACTAAACTTTTACAATCATACAACTACATGCATTCCCCATTTATTTACTACATTTTCAAAAAAATATTTAACAGTGAATTGAGAAAAGGGGGTGATTATTTAATCCTGTTATTTGTATTTCCATATTTTAAGCATCATGTAACTTGTATTCTCTTGTCATCCTCTTGCTCTAATAAGACAGGACAGGAAAATGCAATAGACTATAAGCATTAACATAAATTATCAGAATCACATGAATTTATTAATGTTTAACACCGAATGCTTTTATCCCATTATTTTTTTAAGTCATTCAAACAAAAGTTTCCTTATGTGATCATTTATCTTTAGGCTAACTTGCTTGAGACTCTAGAATTGTCTACCTGATATTTTCTATACCAATGACTTTTTAAAATCAATTATACCAGACACTAATAGATGTAAGTTTTAATATTCAAAATTGTATCATTCTGTATTTAAATGAAAAAATATACATAGTGATTTTGCACTTGGGGAGTCAAGTTAGCTAAGACGTTGGAAACTTAAATTTCCCATTAAATTAGTAGCATTACCTAGTTTTTCTATCTACTAAAAGACAGTTTATTAAATTTAACACCCCCCTTTTCTTACAGCTTTATTGAAGTATACTTGACATACGACAAAATTCACTCCTTTCATTTGCACCGGTCCGTGATTTTTTTTACTAAATGTATAGAGTGTGCAACCATTGCCACAATCCCATTTTAGAACATTTTCATCACTTCAAAAGGCCCATTTGCAACCACTCTCATCTCACCTCCAGCCCCAGAGGACCGATGTTATGCGTTCTGTCTTTATGAATTTACTCAATCTGGACTTTACATATAAATGAAATTATAATATGTCATCTTTTATATCTTTCTTCATCCACTCAGCACAATATCTTCAAGGTTCATCCATGTTACAATGCTTGTTAATATTAGCATGTAATATGTATTACAATTTTATTCCTTTTTATTACTGACTACGTACATATGCTTTATGGATATTTTGTTTAACCACTCATTAGTTGATAGACATTGGATTGTTTACACTTTTTGGACATTCCAAAAAAAAAAATTACTCAAAAAATTCTGTTGCAAATCTTTGTGCGGATATTCTTGTTTTTCATGGAGAATATGTAGAAATCAAATTGCTGGGCTATATGATCAATTTAAGTTTAATCTTTAAGAAACTGCCATTCAACTCCCAAATTATTTTCTAGAGTGCCTATACCATTTTGTATCTTTACCAGCAATGTTCAGCTATATTTTTTCCACATCTTGGCCAATGTGATATTTTCTGTCCTTCTGGGTAGCATTTTTCTAGTGTTTGTGGAGCAATATTTCATGGTGGTTTTCATTTGCACTACTCTAATAACTAAGTTGAGCATCACTTCATGTGCTTATTAGTACTTCCTATATCCTTAGTGAAATTTCTATTCAAGTCTTTTGTCAATATTTTAATTGGGTTGTTTGGGTTTTTATTATTATTGAATTATATATGTTCTCCATATATTCTGGATAAAAGTCCCTTTTGAGACATATGATTTACAAAATTCTCCTTATTCTGTGACCTGTCCTCAATTTTCTTAAGTTTGATTTTTGAAGTACAAAATTTTGAAATTGTTATTCAACCCAATATATGGGTTGGGATTTTGGTGTTGTTTCCATATCTTTGTCGAATCCCAGATCATGAAGATGTTTTCCTGTCATAGTTTAGAAGACTTGTGGTCTTGGCTCTTGAATTTATGTCTATGATCTACCTTTAGTTAACTTTTTCGTATAAATTTAACATTTTCTTTTCTGTATTTTATGTTTCATAAGAGTTAAGACCTCTAGTAATACAATGATGAATAGAAGTGCCAAAACTAGATATCTTTGCCTTGTTCTTTATTTTATGGCTAGTATGTCCGGTTTTTCATCATGAAATTCCTTGTTAGTTGTGAAGGTTTTTTTGGTTACTCTCAATAGGCTGAGGAAACACTAGTCTATTACTAATTTGTTGAGGGTTTCTTAATCAATGAGTTTTGGATTTTGTTAAATGTGTTCCCTTAATCTGAGAATGATAATGATTTTTGACCTTTACTAATATGGTATATTAATTGATTTTTAGATTCTTTTTTGATTTTTAGATTTGAAGCCAACCTTTCATTCCTCAGATAAATCCCTCATGATCATGGTACATCACTCTTTGATTCGCTATTTGTGTGTGTGAGAGAGAATGTTATAGCTATGTGCATGATAGATACTGATGTGTAGTTTTGGTGTTTTTCTATGGCTTTGGTATCAGTGAAATACTGGCTTCAGTGAATGTCTGGAGAAGTGTACTCAATTTCCTGAAAAATATATCTAAGTATTTAATGGAATTTCCCAGTGAAGCTATTTGGACTTAGGCTTTTATTTTCTTTAAATCACTAATTCAATATTTAATGACTAATTTCAATTGTTACAGGGTTTCAGAGTTTTAAAAATTTTTCTTGTGTAACCTTTGGCAGTTTTTGTCCCAATCGAGACATCTGTCTATTTTTATCTAAGTTATCTAGTTCATTGACATAAAATTGCTTATGATATTCTCTTATAATCATTTTAGTTTCAATTGGGCAAAAAATAATATTCGCTCTTTCATTCTTGATTTTGGTGAATTCTCTTCACTCTTTTTTTGTCCTGATCAGTCTAACAGAAGATGTATCAATTTTATTGATTTTTTTGGAAGAACTAATTTTGATTACACAGAGTTTTTCTAATGTATTTCTGTTTTCCAGGGCATTGATATCTTCCCTGATCTTTACTTTCTCTTTTCTTCTTTCTTTCGTTTTAGTTTGCTCTCCTTTTTCTAATTTCTCAAGAAGGGATTTTAGGTAATTGATTTTAGACATTTTTTCCTGATGTATTCATTTAAAACTTTAGATTTTTCTTTGTTGCTCTAGTCACATCTCATAAATATGATCATGGCATATTTTTGTTTATTTTCAGTTTGAAAGTTTTCTAATTCTCCTTGCAATTTCTTCTTTGTTTTATTTCTAATTTTGTGGGGTTCAAGAAATTTCTTTGTATAATTTCAATCCCATTTAATTTATTGAGGCTTGTTTTATGGTGTGTAGTATCTCTCCTGGAAAACATTCTACATGTGCTCGTGAAGGCTGTATATTCAGTTGTTGAGTGAAGTAGTCTATACTTAGGTCAATGTGGTTGATACTTGATTCATGACTACTGTATTCTTGTTGATTTTTTCTAATTGTTCTATCAATTATTAAGAATGATGTATTGAAATTTCTATTATCTTTGTCTATTCTTTCAAATCTGTCAGTTTTTACTTCATTCTATTTTAGGAATATGTGTTATATGTATATGCCTTTCTACTTTCAAAGATTTAACTAATCAATATGTCTTTCTTAATATTTAGTAATGTCTTCTATATTTGTCCAATATATGTATTAATCTTATTACAAAATTAGGCATAAATGAAATTAGTATATTCGCTGATTATATTTTATCCAATAAATAAACTTTAAACATTCATATAAATTCTCCACTTACTTGACATTTAAATATCTAATACATTACATTCTATGGCCGAGTTAATATACCTTAAAATTCCATATACATTCCATCTGTGCCCAAAATAGTGTTTTTTTCAGTTAGAAACTACTCAATAATCTTTGACAGGTTAATTAATGTGTTACTTTTTAATATATTAAACAGCAAAATAAGCATGGAATTTTGTATATGTATATAGTATTAATTTGTTCAAATTTTTCTATTAGTCACGTACTCTTTTTTTATCACAAAGGCAACATAGCACAATTCAGATTGGGAACCATATAGAAAGTAAAGTCAATGTTGCTTTACTTTTGTTAGTACTGGCACAGGCTATGCAAAATAAGTATTATCTCTACAAACAACTTGAAATAAAAACAAAGGATATCATATTAAAAATATTTGCAAAAGGAGGATGAGAATATATTTATTCCTTATTTGAGGCAAAATAGTATAACTCAGTACTACAAAACAAGACCCACTGTAGGTTCACATGAATTCATAAAACAACAGAATGATGTAACTAGCTATTTCTTAGATGGTTAACCTAAGCTAGCTAACCTATGGTAATGAGCAGAAGACATAGAAGATAACCAGTGGGTTTTCATTTCTATAGTCAACACACCTAGTTTAGTCTTTTTTACCTTTCACACAAAGGAGAAATACCCAGACAGAAAAAATGTTAGAATGAGGAGAAGCTTCTTCTTATTAGTTTTCTGTCAGTAAATAAATTATAACTATTCAGTGCTTCCTGTAATGTGAATTTCTTTTTCATTAATATGAATAAGGTTTATATTCTTGTTAGAATGCATACTTTGTTCCTATGCATACTCTCATATTTCTAGAATGTAATAAACACAGCATATTAAAAAGGCTAAAAATAATTAAAAACAGCAAATGAAAACAGGGTTCCTATAGCATCCTTTGCACCTACAAGATTTTTCTTACCAGCATATTTGCAATGCACTTTGCCCATAATAAATCTGATAAGCATTTAATTTTAATATCCTTATACTTTTATATTAGTCATTCAAATAAGTAAAATAGCCCAGTGTGTTTTCATATGCAAAATAAAGAAAATAACTTCCCTTAGTGGAGTAATGGAGTTGACTCAAGATTATATACTCTGAGCAATAAGAAGCGACACTTGGCTGCCTTAAACAACATCATGGATTTACTGACTCATAGGTCTTAAAAGTCCAGCAGTGTTTAGGCTTCAGGTCAGGTAAATCAGGGAACTAGATCAATAGTTTGCAATTTTCTTAACTCTCCCCTTTTTCGTGTATTGATTTTATTGTACTTTCATGGTCACAAGATGGCTGCTTGTAATAAATAGCAAGAGCTACATCTTTGTGCACACCTATTGGAGGGAACACTTCCTCCCACCATCTCAAAATGAATGTTCTCAGCTTCACCTTGCTTGCACTAGTAGTATATACATTTTGGTCCCTGGGAGGTCAGTGAAATGTCATCCCAGATTGGCTTAGGCCTGGGTCAGTGATCATTAGTAACACATTTACAAACAGGGAAGACTCCTGATACCTGGTTAAGTTACTAGCACTCCAACAGCATTGCTGCTAACCAAAAGGGGAGATGATATCTGGAAAAACATTTGGCTGTTATTTGGAAGAGAAGGGAATGGATTCAGAGCAGCTAAGAAATAGTTTAGTTTCCCTTACTCTTCAAATGTGTCTTATGAAGATCACGCTGCCTTCCCTGCCTCCTTATTTGACTTCCTTCACTCTCATAGCAAGAATGACACACCATAACTGTACTTCTCTACTCTATGACCTGTTTCAATTTTTAAATGACTATCCTCATATTAAAATGCCCATGGCTAGAAATGCAAGAATCAACTTTTATTTTTGCCTTATCTCTCATGATCACTTGGTCACAAAGTACACTGATCTGCTAAATATTTCTTGAAGGGGCACTTCCATTCTAAACTCTTTTGCTTCTTTTGACAGGTGCAATTTCTTCATATATTGCCTAAATTAGTGCAATGGCACCATTAATGTTTTTCCTCTATGTTTTCTGAGTCATGAGCTGTCTTTGTTAATCTAATTCCTTTTGTAATTTTCCTTTTCATTTCTACTAAACATATTAGACTGAAATTTTTCATAGTATGACTTCTATTAACTACTATGGGGGGCACCTGGGGGGCTCAGCGGTTTAGAGCCTGCCTTCGACCTAGCGCGTGATCCTGGAGACCCGGGATCAAGTCCCTCTTTGGACTTTTCTGCGTGGAGCTTACTTCTCCCTCTGCCTGTGTCTCTGCCTCTCTCTCTCTCTGCATCTCTCATGAATAAATAAAATCTTAAAAAAAAACAAACTACTATGAAACTTAGAGTTATATCCCAAATTATATTCTTTATACTGTTTCTTTGTGTATTTTTTTTATCATTGCTGCCAGAGTTGGCTTAACTTAAAAACGTTTAAAATAATTTTATTTTAAAATTTCTTCCATTTGCTTTAATATTTACTTCTTATTTTGGAAGGTTGTTTTAACTTTTTCTAACTTACTAAATTGAAGTCTTAGTTTCTTTTTTATAATACATACATTTGAAGCTAAACAGAATCCTCCAAATACAACTGTAACTATAGTTCACAAATTTTATTGGCAGTTATAAATACCTCAAGTATAGCTCAATATAAAGATTATTCAAAAGATTATTCATAAATGCCAAAAAATATTATTTAATTCTTATGAGGTTGTTTTCCTGCAAGTTTAAGAAATTTTCTTAAGGAAATTTACTTTCCTTGTCTTTTTTTTTTTTTTTTTGGTCTTCTTTTCTGCTTTGTTTGAATCAATTAATTGTTCCTACACTGTCCTATATTGTCTCTTCTATTACCAAATTAATTTTTTTTTTCAAATTAATATTTTAAAATTCAAGAGCAGCCCCGATGACTTAGTGGTTTAGCGCCGCCTTCAGCCCGGGGTGTGATTCCTGGGGATCCGGGATCGAGTCCCTGCATGGAGCCTGCTTCTCCCTCTTCCCGTGTCTCTGTCTCTGTCTCTGTCTCTCTCTCTCTCTGTCATTAATAAATAATAAATAATAATAATTTAAAAAACTTAAAATTCAAGTTACTTTTCTGGTTAAAACCCTTCAAGAGCCTGTGTTTACCTGAAAAGATGAATTTACACATGCTGAAAATTCTGCTCTTGGGCAGAATCATAACTCATGGCAATAAAATGCTTTCAGTATGAAAGGATCATTTTAGGTTAGTAAAAGAAAATGGACTTAATAAAATTAATTTTCTTTAAACATCTCAAAAATTTGAAGGTATTCTCACTGATATTTATGGAGCTTAAATATGTTTTAAGCACAGCAACAGTTCTTGCTAGATAGAACTTTCTAAAGTTCAAATAAGAGCTGAGAAAAGAAGCAGCTCCTAAGAAATATATAATTTCCTTCTCCATGTGTATTCAAGTAACATTTAAGGCAGATTACCTTGATTTACATGAAACAAATTCCTGAATATACTGCACAAAGCATAAATGTACATCATGTTGTAAATACACAGTAGAGAAATATATAGTTTTTAGCAATAGTGTATCTACCTGAAAATTTTGTTTAAAATGGATTTATTGTTCGTAGTATAGGCTATAGTGAGAAAGCAATTGCAAACTTATAAACCTTTATCTGTATTTTAAACTATGTAGAAGAGAACCCTTCGTAATATCTTCCAGCACTAAGTGTGTTGACTGGCCCTGGGATTCCAAGCCTTCTCGGTCTCATTTCATATTTTGTCATATTTGGAACCACAAAATTCAACTTCTTCAATACAGGAACCACAAAATTCAACTTCTTCAATACAAACACATATGGAGGAATGAAGAGGAGAATGAAGAGGGAAAGAAAGAAGTTGAAGGAAAAAAAGAAAAAAGTCCAGCCTGCATGATTACAAATTAGTCCAAATCCCAGCAACAATGCAAAGATCCCAATCATTATGGTTGTACGTCTGCCCATCTGCACCCTTGTCCTCTCTTCAGGTTCAAGTAGACAATCACACAATAGGATTGCTTCTCATATTAATTATAAAACTGAGTATAATTTTGTTTCATGCTCTTGAACCCCCTTGGGCTCAAGAAGGTAAGTGATATACATTTTATTCGGCTTCTTCCATGATCATAATCTCAAAGCACCGATTCTTATAGATGATCTTCAGTTTTCTAGAATTCACTGGTTCACCCACATGGAATCTTCTCCCATCCAAAACATGGGCCTTGGACTCTCTACTTTTCCTAATATGATCCAGATGGACATCTTTTGCTATTAGTTTATGATTACAACAAGATTAGTATTTAGGTTATCTCAGTATCTCTTAAAAATGTATATATTTGATAATATGGAAGCATTTCTCTAACTTTATTTTATTTTTTAAGGGTTTTTATTTATTCAGGAGAGATGGAAAGAGAGGCAGAGACATAGGAAGAGGAAGAAGCAGGCTCCCCAGAGGGAGCCAAATGCAGGACTTGATCCCAGGACCTTGCGAAGACACCCTGAGCCAAAGGCAGAGGTGCAACCACTGAGCCACCCAGGCATCCCATCTAACTTTATTTTAAAGAGAAATATGAAATACCTCCACCCAAAAAGGGAAAATATTTGGTCTATCTATCTATCTATCTATCTACACACAATTTAAGGGCCTCCATTATTTCAAAATAAATTTAAGCCTTCATCAAATCCATTAACTTAATGGGAAATCAAATTGGAAATGCCATAATCACGTAGGAATTTAAGAGAAGAAAGGTCCAGGTTTTAAATAAGCAGTTTCACCAAATAATATTTCCCAAGTTTTCATCATGAACAACATAAAAAAAATCTTTTAGAGATAAAAAGATGAAACTGTGTTAGTGTGCAGTATGTAGAAATGAGGAAATGTTCTGAAGAAAACGTTAGTGAAATGGTTACATAAGTGTGACACAAAAACAGAGATATTTATATTAAGATTTATTACCATAGTCTGTCGCTGGCTGGTTTATATAATATATGAACACTTCTGTGTAGGTGAGGGCTATTACCTTCCAGCGCTGCTCACTGTTCCATTCTTCTGGGAAAGAAACAATATACAGACAGATCTAAAGCACTATTTATCTTTAATATGTATAATGCCATTGCATTGCCTTAATTCACAGATGCTTCAGAAATATTCACAGAAAGGTCATAATGTACTTTCATCTCAAATGATAGAAAGAAATTCAAGTCAAAATACATGTTTTAAAGGGATCGTTTTCTGCTTTTATAAAATTGGTTATTTGAGTTGTTATGTTTGCCAGAGTTTAGTTTCTAAAGTTTAGGCTCCCTGTTTGTAGTAGATGGGTGATAGAAAGTAAAACTCAGGGATGCTTGGGTGGCTCAGTGGTTGAGCCTCTGCCTCTGGTTCAGGGTGTGATCCTGGTCCAGGGATCGAGTCCCTCATCAGACTCCCTGTGAGGAGCCTACTTTTCCCTCTGTCTATGTCTCTGCCTCTCTCTGTGTGTCTTTCATGAATAAATAAATAAAATCTTAAAAAAAAAAAGAAACTAGAAGTCAGTTCATTTTACTTTACACCAGCTCCATACATCCAAGTAGGATTTCATAAAATAAAGATAGGGTAGGGACACTTTCCATGAAAATGGTAGCGACACGTGAAAATTCACTCTTTCTCTTTATCTCTTTCCATGTATATTTATGTTACATCACACTTAATGATACTGAAGTACGTGTAATATAAATTAACCATTTTAACTATTTTAATGTATGACATTTAGCCTTAATGACCTTCGCAATCTGTGCATCTATCACTCCTGTCTAGTTCCAGAACTTTTCAATTCCCCAAGAAGATACTCAGTACCTATAAGCAATCTCTCCCCACTCCCCCGTCTACCAGCTCTGGCAACCACTAATTTGTTTTCAGACTCTAAAGAGTTGCTTATTCTAGATATTTCATATAAATGGAATCATATAAAACATGGCTATAGAACTGGTTTCTTTCACTTAGTATAATATTTCCAAGGCTCATCCACGTTGGAGAATGAATCAGTACTTCATTTCTTTAACTGACTGAATATTCCACTGCACCAATATGCCAGATGGTCTTTATCTGTTTAGCAATCGATAGACATTTGTTGGTTTCTACCTTTCTTTTGGCTGCTGTGAACGGTGCCAGGACCAAACACTGACAAAGATGATCATGGTCTTTCAGTTCCCAATGAGGGAGGGAAGACTGTTCAAATTAAAGAGTACAGAAATGATGTTCTGAGAACACAGGAGAGAGACCCAACATCCACAGTTTGGTGGTCAAGGGTGAATCTCAGGTGAAAAACAAATGTGTTTGGATTTGAAGGAGAATTTGGTGAATTTTATGTGGGAATGTGAATCAGATTGAGGGTTTAGATCACAGTAAAGTCAAACTCTTGGGCCACAAACCAATGGCATTTATGTAAACCTAACAGAAGCAAAGCATCTATGTGTGGGAATTGCAAAAGGTACAAGGACTGGAAATACGCAGTATGGTAAGTCCATTTCCAAATACGGACTTTAACCTAAGAGAAAGGCAGATTCTGCATTCATCTAGAAAGGAGGGCTGAAAAAGTCCTAATTCGCATTGTAACAGTGAGAAAAAGCGAGATTATAACTTTCTTAAATTCATTAAATAACTGAGGTCACATGGCAACCAAGTAGTGTAATATCTAAGGAAAAATTTGTCCTTCCAAAAAGAGATTGGACATAATCTGGCTCATCTGAGGCAGGGCACAGGAAGAGACAAGTCAAAGTAGCAACTGAAGGAAATGTCTTCAAGCTGATAATGTACCTGCAGTAACAGCTAGCATTATACTTAACATTATATTTAATGGTGAAACTCACCTCTTTCCCACAAACTTTAGGGAAAAGACAATGAAACCTGCTCTCACCACTCCTATACATCATGGTGCCGGATTTTCTATCCTGAGTTGAATCGTAAGTAGAAAGCATATAGTTTCTAAAGAAAAAAAAAAAAAGAAATATCTCCATTTGAAGAACAACATAATTATTGCATAGAAAATTTTAAATAACTAGGAAAAAATGCTAAAACTAGTAAGTCCAGCAAAACCTTTAGATGAAATATTTTAAAACCACCTATATTTCTACAAACTAGCAAGAGGCAATGGAAAACACAACTAACAAAACCATGTAATAGTAGTAACAAGATCATGAAATACTCCCATATAAATCTAAAAATATGTTCAGCAACTGAGTGATTAAAACTATAAAACATTGATGAAAGAAGTGAAAGAAAATCCATACAAATAGAGATACAATGTATCTCTGAGAAGCAGACCAAATTCGACAGCACGTTAATAGGATCCTATACCAGGACCAAGTGGAATTTATATGTGGGATGCAAGGATGGCATATACAAATAAATAAATAATTCACAAATAAATCAATGTGAAACATTACGTCAGCAGAATGAAGGATAAAAATCACATAATCATCTCAATAGATACAGAAAATATATTTGACAAATTTTAATACCTGTTCGCAATAAAAACCCTCAGCAAACCAGGAAGAGAAGGAAATACTATCAACATAATAAAGGTCTCATATGACAAACCCACAGTTAACAAGCTGCTCAGTGGTGAAAAGCTAAAAGCTTTTTCTCAAAGATCAGGAACAAGGCAAGAATGTTCACTCTCACCAGTTTTATTCAAAATAATACTGGAAGTCCTAACCAGGGCAGTTAAGCAAGAAGAGAAATAAAAGGCATCCAAATCAGAAAAGAAGAAGGAAACTTAACTCTGTTTGCAGATGGCATTGATATATGTAGAAATTCTAAATACTCCATTAAAGAGCTTTTAGAACAAATAAACAGGTTTAGAAAATTTGCAGATTGGGGATCCCTGGGTGGCGCAGCGGTTTGGCACCTGCCTTTGGCCCAGGGTGCGATCCTGGAGACCCGGGATTGAATCCCACATCGGGCTCCCGGTGCATGGAGCCTGCTTCTCCCTCTGCCTGTGTCTCTGCCTCTCTCTCTCTCTCTCTCTACCATAAATTTAAAAATTAAAAAAAAAGAAAATTTGCAGATTATAAAATCAATATATAAAATCAGTCACCTGATGTGATGAGCACTGGGTGTTATATGCAACTGATGAATTACTGAACTCTACATCTGAAACTAAAGATGTACTCCCTGTTGGCTAATTGAATTTAAATAATAAAATAAAATTAGTCATGTTTTTCTACACTAACAATTCATTATACAGAAAGGTAATTAAGAAAACAATCCTATTTACAACACCATGTAAAAATAAATTACTTAGGAATAAACTTAACCAAGGAGGTGAAAAGACTTATACAATGAAAACTACAAAATCTCGACGAAAGAAATTAAGGAAGACATAAATAAATAGAAAGACATCCCATTCTCATGGACTGGTAGATTTAATATTGTTAAAATGCCCATGTTACCCAAAGTGATAACCAATTTAATGCAGTCCCTATATAAATTCCAGTGGCTTCCTTCTTTTACAAAAATAGAAAAAACGATACTAAAATTCATATGAAACCACGAAAGACCCTATATAGCCAAAGCAATCTTGAGAAAAAAGAACAAGGCTGGAGGCATCACATTTCCTGATTTCAAAATATATTACAAAGACACAGTATTATATCATTATGGTTCTGGCATAAAAAGGGACATATAGACCAGTGGTACAGAATAGAGTGCTCAGAAATAAACCCATGCATATATAGCCAATGGGTGGCCTTTGAAAGAGTGACCAAGAATACACAATAAGGAAAAGTCTCTACAACAAATAGTTCTGTGAAAATTGGATATCCATACACACAATAATGAAATCGCACCTGTATCTTCCATCTTTCACAAAAATCAACTCAAAATGGATTAAAGACTTAAATGCAAGACTAGAAACAGTAAAACCCCATAGAAAAAAGCATAGAGGAAAAACTATATGGCATTGGTTTTGGCATTGTTTTCTCAACTATGACATCAAAGGTACAGACAAACAAAGCAAAAATAGACAAATGGGATTACACCAAACTAAAATGTTCCTGTACAGCAAAGGGAACAGTCAACAAAATGAAAAAGCAATCTACAGAATGGGAAAGAAATTTGTAAATTATATATCTGATACGAGGTTAGTTTCCAAAATAAGGAACTCACACACCTCGTGGTAAAAAAAAAAAAACAAAAAAACAAAAAAACAAAAAAAACTATAATTTAAACAATAACTTGATTGAAAAATAAAGTATTTGAATAGACATTTCTCTAAAGAAGACATACAAATTGGACAATAGATATGCAAAAATAGGATCCACATCACTTATCATCAGGGAAATGCACATCAAAACTACAATGGGATACCGCCTCATACCTGTCCAATGGCTATTAGTTTATCTAAGTAAACAAAAGATAACAAGCCTTGGGAAGCATGTTGAGAATTTTAAATTCTTGTGCACTGTTGATAGGAATGCAAAATGGTGCAGGCTTTATGGAGAGTAGCACAGAGATTTCTTTAAAAAATTATAAATAAGATTATTATATGATCCAGCCATCATATTTCTGGGTATATATCCAAAAGAACGGAAACCACATCTCAAGGAAATACCTGCACTTTCATTTCATCGAAGCACTGTTCACAATAGTCAAGATATGGAAACAACCTAAATGTCCATTAACAGAGGAGTTGGTAAAGAAATTGTGGAAATGCACATACAATGGAGTATTATCCAGCAAAAAGGAAATCCTTCCAAATCAGATCATATAGATTAACCTGGAGTGCATTTTGCTATGTAAAACATTTATATTTATATTTATTTATATTTATATTTATATGGACAAAAACACATTTTGGTCAATATAGCAATTATATATAAAATTATATGTAATTATATATAAATTATGTATTTATTCAAATCTTATTTGTAAAATTAATTTTATTTTCTTGTCACCCTTTCTCCCTGAGCCAGGGTATTCAGGTATTTTATGTCATTCTTGTGAGTGCGATAAAGGACAGTAATTGGTGTCAAAGACAGTTTGATTTATAGGATTCACCAGTCATAGTTTTTATTCTCATTTTATTTTTAATTTACTGGAGTCTTTGTGTTCCGTGATTGTCTGAGTTCCACTGATGTTTGTTTTATGTAGAATTCAAGGCCATGAGGAACTTTTTCTTTCACCTGTTGATTTTCAAGGGTCTTCATATTCGAGGGTCACTGCAATTCATGAACAAACATCTGTGGTGTTAAATTGGAAATGTGATTGTTAAGGAATCCAGAGGTGATTGTGTTCTAGGGGAATGATTCTTATTAATAAAACCTCTGTAAAAAATGGTGGAAAAGAAAAGGAATAATACAATGTAGTCTTCCATCAGTTAAAATCTTCGTACGGTTTTTGCTCTGTTTACTACCTATCTCTTGCTTTTTGCCCACCATTTCTTTTCATTTCTTTTCTTCACAGTGTCTCAATTTTCTGTGGCCTCCCTGCTATTCCTCACTGTGAATTGCTTTGTTTGCAGAGGAACTATTTCTGTGTTCTAGACCCAAAGGTAAATAATTGACCCACAACTGGCCAGTAATTTAATTTTCAGTAATTTTTCAGATTTTTATAGAGATTTACCACGTAAAAAGGAGCTTTTTGGTAATGAGGTTACATTGGTATATATAATAAAGACACCAATCTCATAGAGCTTATATTCAAATGTAAAATCTGTGTGTCTATATTTCTAGACTCATAGGCAAGGATGGGAACATGATTCACTCTAGGCAAATCAGAAAAGAAATCTGATTCTTTACAAAATTATTTTATATTCTTGTTTCCAGAATTCCTGGGTGAGGGTTGAGAATTTTTTCCTTTTTCCTTTTTTTTTTCCATCTTTTTGTTTTATTCAGTTTGCCCCAAGGGCAAAATCAATTGTAATCGGGATCACAAACGTTAATTTGATTGCCTCACAGCCTGATCAATAAAATCTAAAAAATGGAAAATGTTACACAAGTTGCGGAGAGAATACCTTGGAGTTCACTGACACAGCAAGTGGAAATAATATAAATACAACATGTGTTAACATTCAAAACAATATTCATATCCTGCTCTTTTCTAGACAATTCTGGGTCCCTGTTGCACACCCTTCATGCATCATTGGTGATTTCCTTGAAAATTCTCACCCCGTACCCAGGAATTTATTTGTCCATAATAAGATGCACCAACAGACCAGTCCCAAATGAAGACCGTTTCTTATGAAATGAGGCACACTGAAATGGAATCTTAGGAGATGTTTGGAGATGCCCAGATTCACAGGATGAAAGAATAACCCCAAATGCACATACATTTAGAGCATAATAAAATATCAACAATGTTTCTTTTCAATTATGATCCTGAAATCATATGTCTGGGAAATCGGAAGCGTATTCAGATGTTTCTTAAGTCTGTTCCTGAGGAAAGAGTCTCCTTTGAGTACTTTTTTATCCACATGGAGTCTTTTATCAGAATAAATATGATAGAAAACCACCATGTTTATCAAGGGTCATTTTTCATTGGTATAATGAGAATCCAATTTTTGTGAAGAGGAGAATGAGAAAAAATTTATTTTAGGAAGAGAAACTTACATTATATTGGAAGGAGGGGTACGATATTTAAATTTATGGTCTTATTGTCTTCAATTAAAATGGGAGGCTTGAAATACATTATTTACTAGAGAAAGAAATATAATATAACACTTAAAATATTTCTGAATTTATAAGTGGGCTTCCAAATAATTGGTAAACCAGGATTATTATTTGTAGTAATATTATTACTAAAGGTTGACATGTAAGTTAGTATTTCTGTTGCTTGACAAGATTATTATGAAAAAGGTCATGTATATGGGGATCCCTGGGTGCCTCAACGGTCTAGTGCTGCCTTCGGCCCAGGGTGTGATCCTGGAGACCCAGGATCAAGTCCCACGTCGGGCTCCCTGCATGGAGCCTGCTTCTCCCTCTGCCTGTGTCTCTGCCTCTCTCTCTCTCTCTCTCTCTCTCTCTCTCTCTCATCAATAAATAAATAAATAAATCTTTTTTTTTTTAATCTAAAAAAAAGGTCATGTATATGGGTACAAAGGGAAATAAACAATAAGATTAAAAACATTCTTTTGTGCAATAGGATTAAATTTTTTTATTAATTAAGAGTATTAGAAAATAATTGTCCTAATAGTTTCTTATGCAGAATTTTAAAATAATTCATTTTCCTGGGCTCCATTGATTTGGAATGTATTTTGGATACACTAAAATAATAACCATTTGTATCTGCTGTATCAATCCATTTCATATATCCTGTATCTGTCAGCATTTCTTATTTGCCATGTAAGAACATGTAGTACAAAAAGAAAGTGCACTTCTATGACACTTGCAAAGAATGAAAACTATGCAATTATTCGCAGCTTTGCCAATTTTATTTTTTTATTAGAACTTATCTTTCCTGTACTGTTACCTTTTTATGTTATTTGTCCAATTAGAACTACCTGGGATTCTCACTCAGCACTTGCAGTGCAGGGTTAAGAGGGTCTGTTAGGCTAAAAGTTAGCATCTGTCTATGCTCAGAGAAACTAGATCAGTTGTTCTGAGTTTATTTTTTCTTCCTCAGTAGTCTTAGTTTTTTTTTTTTTTTTTTCTTATAGCCTCTGCTGCTCGTATTTCCTTCCCATGATGTTTGATCTGAAAAGTTAGGCTTCTCATTGAAGATTGGAACAAATATGCATATTTATGCCTGCTTTCTTCAAAATGAAACAAATATGACAATAAAAAGGAATTTTAAGCTATAAATCCACAAGGACCAAAACCAAAACACACACACACAATGACAATGATAGGAGAAATATTTGGAAGGTAGAGAGCAAAGTCTTAAGGGTATGTTACGATTGCAAAACTCTGAAATAACAGTGAATTTCTCTGGTGTGCTGGGAAAGTAGTTAGGGATGGTGCGACGCATAAATTAAAGAGGGAAACCATATGTCCGAATTCAAATCCTGATTCCACTATTTGCTATGTGGCCCTGGAGAAAACTGATTTTCCTCTTCTATTTCTCAGTTACCTGAACTGTAGCATGAAGCCAACTATAGTAGTACCTACTTCACAAGGCTGTTTTCAGTATTACATCAACTAATTTGAGACTTTGTACAATGTCTGGAACATTGTTATGTCTCAAAATGCTGCCAGACTAGAGTTCCCATCCGAGAAATTTGACTTACTCAAATAAATTGCTGTTCTGTATTCAAGCCTGACCCCTTCTGCACATTTGCACAGCTGCTCCCAAATTCACTGATACAACGTTGACTCACAAGCTTCCCTGCTCACTTGCCAGCAAACTCCCTGAAGTTGTGGTATTCCAATCCTAGCATGGTGGGTTGGACCAGAATATACTATATGAGATGCTCTGCTCAAAGCTATGGACAGAGGGGATGGGACTCAGTCTTAGAGTTCCTAAAGACTTTAGGCAATGTTGATGTCTAAGGTCCCGGGATGTGAAACTGACCAATCTGAGGCCAAGTAGTGATCCTATCTGTGTAGCTTTAGGCAAGCTACTTAGTCTCCCTACCCATATACATATTTAATGTCCCACATACAGTTAAAAGCCACCTCATAGTGACACTATAAAGCACCCAGTACGTAGTGTGGCACAGGAGACACACTCATAAAGAACAGCTAAGACAGTGTTTTAAGAATTTAGAAAGCTCTTGAGCATTTTTCAAGTATTCTCCAAGTTTCTGTGTTATGGCTTACCTGCGTGACTCTTACAAATTTCCAAGGATACACAGCAACTCTCATGTGATAGGATCCCCATGTTCTCAGCAAAAGAACATGGTTCATTCTCTCTAGAGTTGAGACAATGTACGCCTTTTATTTCTCTGTATCTGCT
Organism: Canis lupus baileyi; assembly: GCF_048164855.1. Classification (NCBI taxonomy): domain Eukaryota; kingdom Metazoa; phylum Chordata; class Mammalia; order Carnivora; family Canidae; genus Canis; species Canis lupus. Next base: position 10,200,290 of record NC_132839.1, on the reverse strand, counting down.
TCTTGTGGTATACCCACTGTGTGTATATAACAGATGAACCCTGATTTTACCTAAATTTATAAATACTGGATTATGGTACTGACAGTCTTAAGTCCATGAGTCTGTTTTGTTATTTCTTAAATTTCACTGCTTAAAACTACAAGAGGTGCTTGGAAACCATGTGAACATCATATATAGACAAGGAGAATCTTTAATAAATAAAAATTTCTGCCAATGATTTAGATGTTTTGCTATTGGTCTTTAAATCTGGTCCATTCTATGAAATATTTGAGTAAAGTTATGTAGAAATGTATGTGTATTTGAGTCTGGAGGGAGACAGATAGCCAAAACAAAACAGTTTCTTTTCAATGAGTGGTACTGAGATCAAGTGAATTTAATGTATCTTTTTAAATGAATAAATTTCTTTTAATCAAAAGGACAATTTAAATAATGTTTATCATTATGTTTCTTAATGTAATAGAAATATATATTAATTGTCAAAACCAAAAGGATAATAGAAATATGAAGTACTCCTGACACGTGAAATAACCATCGTTAATTATTTGGTAAGTTCCTTTTAGTATTTTTCTTTGTAAATGCTCTACAATATTAAATTTTCAAATAGAATTATGCTATATAGGCTGTTTGTATCTTATTTTGTTTCACTTGGTATTTTAATTAAGAGAGGTTCACAGTTTATTAAATAATGTTAACAAGCATGACTATTGATGGCTACATAAAAACTCATTTATGATTACATCATAATTTATATCCTATTTCTAGAAATCTGCCTTCATAGCTAATATGAATTATTCTTTGTATAAGGTAGTTGTATTAGCTGTGAGTCGTAGAAACCTGTCCCAAGCTGGCTTAGAAAAAAAGGGTAATTTATTCAAAGAATACTAGTGTTCTTTGGGTAAATGAAAAAAGTGTTGAAAATCCAAACCACAGGCAGATGCAGTAACGCTTCAGAAATAAATTGAATGAGGAAATCATTCAAGTGTCTCTCTCTGTCTCTCTCTCTCTCTCTCTCTCTCTGTTAGGTATAGATGTGAGAGTGTATGTGACCCGTCATGTCTGCTTTCTCTGAATGTCAGCTTCAGTTGCTTCTTTCTTTGTGTTAACTTCATTTTCATGGAATGTACACCGTCTTCCACAACTTGGCAAGAAATGACCACTGAAAACAACCAAGCCAAACTTCTCACAGCTTCTTACACATACACACTATGCGCACAGTCTGTGTGTATGCACACATACACCTCGAATGTTTTCATTCAGTTGTAATTCAAACTATACAAGTGAAGGGTTTTAATTGATCTGCCTTCAATCAGTTCACAATCCTTTGCCCAAGGATTGGAACTCAGGAATAATGGGCAGATCCACAACAATTATGTGGGTCTGAGCTACCACGGGAGCAGTTTCTAGAAGTAGGCTGTGCTCCACAGATTACTGTATAAATAACCATTTCATTTTGGGATGTGCATCTCTGTATGTGTATCTTTCTATACATCTATTAAGTATTTTGTGATAGTTTTGGAGAACAGGAATGATATTTAAGAGGGAAAGAAAATAGGTTTTTGCCATATAGTCCCATTTGTACCTATGGAAATTGGTTACCAACTTGATAACCTTGAAAAGCTAATGTAGCTGAGATCTCACTAATACCATCTTAGTGTATTTTATTAGATGTTATGTATCTACCATGTCGCTTACATTAAAAATATACTATGAGTCAAGATACTTAATCTGGCATATCCAATCATTAGTTATGTGATCACGGACAGACCATCTATCTGTCTTAGTATACATTTCCAATGAAAAAAGTTCTGAATTGCAAAATGCGTATTTTTTTTGTCAGTGAATGAGTACTTAATATCAGAAAATCTGAATATGCTGAAGGAAATTCCTATACAGTATATGAATGCAGTTCTTTGTTTTCTAAAATTATATACCTGTTATCTTTGAGTGTGTCTAAAGAACTGGGACTATTCATCCAAAGATGAGCACTTTCATCTCAATCTACTCTTAACAAATATATCTAGAAGATCTAAATTACTTATGTCATTTGCTACAGTTCCAAAGAGTTTTTAAGACTAAAACTTGAAAATCACTTATATGCTGTAAGTGGCAAAAAACCTTTATCACAAAGGAAATCCTTTGGTCTGACTGGCCATGAGCAGATTGAGAAGAGATTAATAAATTAGTCAATAAGTGAAGTAAAGCGGATGTCTCAGTTGCAGACATTGGGTAGGCATCATTTCATCACATGTCATATGAAGAAGTAGGCAAGAAGATGAGTGATACTCATGACAAGGAGTCAAATACCTTGGTTAGTAGAAAAGAAAGCACCCCCTAATCCAGAGATGTAATGACCTTTCTAAGACAGATTCATTTAATATTTTATATATTGAGTAAAATCATTAAACTGTGACACTGAGAATTACATGAAACATGGAAATCTGTATCAAAGCATTATTTATGCATTGGAATAAATGCTTTTTTCATCAAAGAACTTGCATGAATTTTATGAGTCTATCTTGACATGAAATGTACATAAGAATTTTTCTTTCATAAACATTAATATATTTTGATCAAGTGTACACTGATGCCTTTGAATAATGGATATAGCCTTGATTGTAATTTTTTTAAGATTTTATTTATTTATTTGAGAGACAGGGAGAGAAAGGACAAGTGGAGAAGGGGCAGAAGGAGAGGGAGAAGCAGACTCCCTACTGAGCAGGGAATCCTATGTGAGGCTCAATCCTAGGGATCATGACCTGAGCCAAAGGCAGACACTTAACTGACTGAGCCACCCAGGCGCCCCTCCTTGACTATAAACCTTAACATTGCTTCTGTCCCTCTGCCTTTGTGTTGCTGTTTGCGTATGGGCAATAAATATTTGAGTTAACATTGGTTACATCTACTGAGAGAAAAAAAAACAAAATATTGTCCTAAGATTATTGAAATATAAAAGCTTTATGACTTACTATCAAAATAATGTTTGCTGTTTAAGTGAAGGAGGAACCTGTATGCTCTATAAATAGAAATGGGCTTGAGTAGACCCGGTCGCTGATTGGCACCACATAGAGTCACATTTCCTTCAAATAGGGTTACTATGGCTGATAGTTTATATAAATGCAAATATTTCATGGGGTGTTACTTGCATAGCTATTTTATCCTCACATATCTGCACATCTTTGTAAGACTAATCTCCATGAAGAATGAATACAATACATGTGGTGTTCCTTCAGTTTTCTCTGGTAAGAAACACCTAGTTGAAATTTCTGTTGTATCCCAAATACCTTGATAAATATACTCTCTGTGGACTTTGAATCAAAAATTTGCTGTGCCTTACTTTAAATTGACTGCTGGGCTCACAATATAAAACCACTGAACAATATCATACTGAATTTTTCCTTCACTTTTTGAGGAAATCAAGGACTAATATTTTATTCCTGTTTCCTTCATAATCTTGTAAGACTCTAGTTTCTTTTCACACTTGACCTTTTTTGAAAGATCTAGGAGCTTACTTCTTATAACCCAGCATTTATCAGAGTGCTGTGTAGTTTGGTTTGATGAGCAAGAATATATACCATGACCCTCATATATCTTCAGGAAGAATTTGCCAGGTAAGAAGTATGATTTAGTATGTCACAGTCTACCAGTCCCTTTTGTTTTTTGAGAGAAAACATATTTAGATTGCCATGCAATTTCAAGTTTTCCAGCACATTATCATCACACATGAAAGCTGTGGTTTAGAAATGTTTATTTTTCAGCCAAATAGAATCCAACTAAATGCAGATGTTTTATACTCCATAAAGTAATTTAGGGAATTACTTAGCGAACACATTTTCATCAGTGTTACAATTTGAACCATTTCATGGCAGTTGCATTTACAATTCAATGCCCATAAAAACAGCCTACCAAACCACAAATCATTGGTCTGCTAAGTAGTACCTGAATGTGCCCATTCACTTCATGTGTTCTGTGGATTGTTGGACTGCAGGAAGCCAGGTACTCCTCTGTATTTCAGAAACAGTGCAAATAACAGGATTATGATTGTTTGTGTTTGACTTTTTGTATTTTATTGAGAGTGGAAGAAAGAAAAAGTTTGAGGAAAGAAAAAGATGCAGGTACCTAATCCACATGAAGTAGACAGAAATATAACCAAAAAAGGGGGAAAAAATCAAATCTGTGTGGCCATCCTTTCACTAAAATTTTACTAGGCTTTCCCCTGATCTCCCTCAGAACTGCCACCAGAATAATTTCTTACTTTTTCCCACAAAGACAGAGAGGTTATTCTTCCCAAACTCATCCTTTACTCAAGTTTTTGGTATTACTTTACTCCATAAGTTATCATCTGCCTAAACTAAGACACTGTAAATAATGAGAGGGAAATCTCAGTGGAAGATATTGCCACCAGTCCCTTTCTTGTGATGAACCAATCGTATGATAAGAACAAAAAGTAAATTAGACAGTCATAAACATATTTATTAAGTGCCATTGTTTGTATAACATTAAGTATTAAAAAAAAGAAGTGCCATTTTGAAATGTCTGTTACAGAATTAAAGATTAACTTTGGACAATGGTAAATAAGCTTTTCCCTGATCATAATATTCTAATTATTAGGTTGTTATTGAAACCAGACTTGGTCTATGACATTCTACAGGCCACAAGAAATTAATGATCCAAGTCTGGGGATAATTAGCACACCAGGAGAATCAGATTTCTCTTCAAGATATGATTCATTCAATCTCACTTGATTCTGAGGGTCACAAAAGAAGTATTTCATGTACCTCAAAGCCAGGCTATTAGCTTCAGTCACCAAATTACCCTACTATTGGTCCTGAACATCTTTTTTTTTTTTTTCTCTGTAGCCATTTCTTGTTGATTTGGGTTCCCTTAAGCCATTACGTAGAACTGCGTAATATAAACCTGTCACAGTTCTGCACTATATGTTATACAGAGAGTTTCTGAAAATTTTCTCATGAAAATACTTCAACTTGTGCTTTCAATAAGAGATATTACCCTTCATCTCCAGTGGCTGAATTATTTGAAGCTGATGAGTCATATAATAGTTTTCAACTCCCCAAAGCACCTTCATTATGGGAAACTACTTCTGTACTGTCATTTAGTTTGTGAAATATGAAATGGTGCCATGTGGCTTCCTCTCAGAATACCTAAGAGAAGAAAATATAGATGCCAGTTGCTCACTAGATAGAAATCTTCAAAGGATGAATTGATACTGTTCATGTTAAATTTCTCAAGAGTGAAGTTTACTTATTTGTTTTACTTAAACGTAGGCTTTGCAAAAAAAAATAGGTTTTGCAATTATATATTAATACGGTGTTTTCACACTTTCAAGTTTAGCAATTAGGAGTGAAATGCATTTTTAATATTATTCTACTATTTATTTTGTAAATGACATATCATAGGAAGTAAATAAAATAATAAAGTCTAGAAAAAGAAAGACAGTAATAATGGTAGAAGTACAAACCTAGGGATAAACTTAAAAAAGTGTTTCAATTTATATTCTGGGCTAATGCTGTCTCTTCTGAATATACTTATGTTGTTTAAAACTAACATTTGCTTTGTATACTTTAACAGCCATAAAATTTTTTCCCATTGCTGCATTTCTTTTGCTTAATCAGTTCTTGGGCCTTTATTTATGTTGATATAGGTAAGGGATGGAGAAAAGTATGAAAAGAGAGTCCAAAATGGAAATCCATTCACCTCATCAGGTAAAGATCTGGGAAAGACAGTTAAAAGGAAGGAAATGAGAAATAAAGAAAGGGGCTCAGTCTGAGGAGGGAGTTTTGAGGAATAATTTGCAAGCCTAAGAAGGAGCTGCTGTGCCATGTGAGGTATTGTTAGCCACTGGGAAGATAGCATGAAGGAGGCTGCACTCTTTCATAAATCTAAGTTTCCTTTATCACTTGTTTGTACAATTCAAAAAAATATTCCAAGAGCTTTCCAGTGGATTTGAATGTCTAACAGGATTTTTACACATATGTGACAGATTTTAGCTGTTAGATGATAAGGTTTATGCCCAACACATACATTAGTACCATCCTATTTTTGAATGCTCCAAGCATCTAAGGAAGCATGTAATTAGGACAGACTTCACTGCTGCTTAGTACTGTGAGGATTCCATAGGTTATAGAAAGAAATCAACAGGTTTGAGGGGTGCCTGAGTGGCTCCATCAGTTAAGTGACCTACTCTTGATTTTTGGCTCAGGTCATGATCACAGGATTGTGGGATGTAGCCCTGTGTCGGGCACCCTGCTCATTGGGGAGTCTGCTTAAGATTCTCTCCCTCCATCTCTCTCTGTCGCTCCCCCATCTCAAATAAATAAATAAAATCTTTTTTAAAAATTTGAAAAAAAAAAAAAGAAATCTATGTGTGTGTGAATCTATATAGAGTTAAAGGCAATCCTAACTTTTATTCTTTTTATTCTAGAAAGTGAGGTGTTGTTATTTTAATAGATAGGGTGAGAGGAGGCGTGAGTCATAAATTCGTGGAACCAAAAATTTAAATTTCTTTGTTTCGTGTAAATACCTAAGAATATTTTAAAATTCACTGATTTTGATTCTGTCTAAAAGAATATAATATTCTCCTGGAGAAAACAGATAAATTCAAACCAGGAATATTTCACCAAATATCAATTTGTATCAATTATATATTATATATATTATGTTATAGTATATTATATATTTTAGGATACGTATATATAAATACCCTAAAAAAGATGTCTCTTCTGTAGAACTGAGTAATAGCATGTAATATGTAAAGCTACAGGCCACAGTCTTTCTTCTACGAAGAAGAGGACTTTAGCGAAGACCATAGAAAGGAGGTGAAAATTACAGTTTCAGATGCCAGTAAAAGAAATCTCTTTTTTTTCCCTCCCATAAGACAAGTAATAACACCTCAGTAACAATGCCCAAAGGGACCCTGTATGTTGTGTAGATTCAAGCATTTGTGATATTATTAATATTTTCAGACCAATAAAACTCAGTAAGAAAAGACATTCTTTTGTGAATACAAGTGATATCATGACTAAATCAGATTTTCTCTAGTGAGCAAATGACTGATTTTATTTTATATCCTCACTTACCTTTATTTTTTGTTTGTTTCTAATTGAGGAATATAAAAGATTCCTCAAGAGTGACATAGTCTCCTACCGATTCCTATCCAGCCATGGTGATATTTTCAGCAGCAGCTTGCACACTACTTTTTCATGACTTCTTCTTACCACACTTGTTTACCTCAGCTAATTCATTACAGTCTCCTGTCTATATGACCTTATAAACAAGATTTTCTGCTCCCCGCCTGCTTCTGTTGTTAAATATTCTGATTTTCTTTCCCCGCCCCCTCCACCACCACAAAGATCTTGGATAATCTGTCCACCCCATGTTGCTGTTGCCAACTGCTGCCATTACTCTTTCATTTTACTTCTTTATTCTCATCTTGAGCCTTGAATTCTGACCTATGCATTAATCAAAAACTCCTATGGCAGAAAATATGTTATCTAGAATTCTCTCCCTTGTGTTTTTTTTTGTTTTGTTTTGTTTTGTTTTTTGTTTTTTGTTTTTCCCCACACCAGTAGAGGAAGTGTGTATTTTCACTCTGTGAAAGGACTGCTTTTCCCAGCAGTGCCACCATGAGAATTTGCCCTTGAGCAATAAAACAAGCACCATGAGCCAACATACAGTAGAATGGGGCATCCCTAATATATTCCTAGTCCTCAACGGGAAGTGTCTTGAATAAGTCTTGACAGGGAGATAGTAACACCTGACTACACATTCAATGTGGTTAGAAGTTTATTTCTTCTGTCAGTGTTCATTACCTGGGTTAGGAAAACAGATGTAGAGGACATCGGCCCCAATAATCATGGTTTTCATGTATTGCCTGGACATGAATGAATGATATTCTTATGAAAAAAACTAGGTGTTGCTGAGCTGCAGGGAAAGCTAATGAAGATAATAAGCTATTTCACGTTTCCATGAGAAAGCAGATTTGCTGTGTTGTATAAACAAAGACCTGGAGAGGAATTCCATGACCAAGAGATTGAATACCTCAACTGTGCATAGAAAGAAAACAAGACTCGGAATGAAGCAGAAGCAGAGATTGTAGCTTCACCATATTAGTCTGTAAGGGCTGTCGTGACAAAGTGCCACACGCCGGAAATGTATTGTATTGTCTGGTGGGTGTGGAGACTAGACATCCAAGATCAGGGTGTCAGTAGGGTTGGCTCTCTCTGAGGCTGTGAGGGGCAATCTGTTCCAGGGCTCTCTTCTATGTTCTGGTGGCTTGTTGGCAGCCACTCTGCTTCTACTACCTCACGTGATCCTCCCTCCATCCTTACATGGTGTTCTCCCTCCCTCTCAAAATTTCCCCATTTAAGAAGGACACCAGTGATATTAGAGGCCCACCTACATTAGTATGATCACCTCTTTTTTTTTCTCCTTTTCCTTTTAAATGCAGTATGGTTAGCACACCGTGTTCCGGTAGCGTCAGGTGTACCATATAGTGATTCAACAATTCCATACATTACCCGGTGCTCATCACAGTTAAGTGAGCTCTTAGTCTCCCTCACCTATTTCACCCATTCCCCCACCTACCTCCCCTCTGGTAACCACCAGGTTGTTTTCTAAATTAAGAGTAGTAAGACCTCAGGGGCACCTGGGTGGCACATTCAGTTAAGCATCTGACTATTGGTTTGGTCTCCAGTTGTGACCTCAGGGTTGAGATCAAGCCCTGTGTGGAGCTCCATGCTCAGAGCAGAGTCTGCTTGAGACTCTCTCTCCCTCTCTTTCTGCTTCTCCTGCTTGTGCACTTACTTTTTTTCTCTCTCTCTCTCATTCTCTCTCTCAAATAAATAAACAAATCTTAAAAAAAAAAAAATAGAGTAGTATGACCTCATCTTAACTACATACCTGTGCAATGACTCATTTTCTGAATAAGGTCACAGTCTGAGGTACTGGGGTTAGAATTTTAACATATGAATTTTGTGAGGGAAAAATTCAGCACATAGTACTAGCTAATGACAGATTCAGGCATGATCTTAAAATCAAGAATTAAATTTTTGGAAAGTGGGGCCATAATTGTAAGGACATGGGGGATTTTTTTTTTAATTTTTTATTTATTTATGATAGTCACAGACAGAGAGAGAGAGGAGCAGAGACAGGCAGAGGGAGAAGCAGGCTCCATGCACCGGGAGCCCGATGTGGGATTCCATCCCGGGTCTCCAGGATCGCGCCCCGGGCCAAAGGCAGGCGCCAAACCGCTGCGCCACCCAGGGATCCCCTGGATTTTTATAAATATCTATTACTGCACTCTAGTCTCAGAAGCTATTCAGTTGGTCTGCAGCATGACTTGTGTATCCATATATTTTTTAAGCTCTCCAGATGATTCCTAAATGCAGAAGGAATGAAAACTACTAGACTAAAAGAATCTTAGAATACCAAAGCGGCTAACAGTTTAGGATTAGCAATCCATTGGTTCAAACCTGATACTAATTTCCAACATTTGGAAACTTCAATGTAAGTGCAAGGCTACCCCTCATTTTCTGTGGAAAGCCACTGATTCATCTGGCTTTACTGAATTTTCGATTTCTTAAATTTTTAATCTTCCTCTAAATCCTATCACCTGCATGGCTTATCTCATTGATTGACATTGTATTGTTAAATATGCAAGGGTGATATTCAAAATACACATCAACTGACACAGCGCAGATACTGGCCCATCAGAGAAGACAACAGACCGGTTGGAAGAGAAATGGCCATAAACACCAGGAAGCCATATGGCCATAAACACCGGCAAGCTATTTTAGTACGTGCTGGCTAAATATCAGTATTGCAAATGTGTTTTCTCCACCTGAGACTGGCTCTGGTTTCTCTATCTAGTTACTGATTTGTGAGGGAAAATATTACTGCTGGGTCACAACCAAGTATGAGGCCATTTGGTAGGTAGTTTCTGCTCTAAACCATGCTGTACAATATTTTCAAAGCAATGTTTGCCTAATTCCAATATCTCAGGAACCTCTAGTTATAAGAAGGGAAATCTCATTAAAATGACTTATTTATAATGGGCGATCCTCTCCCCCTGCACAGCACTTCATCTCATAGATCCCCTCTTATATTTTTTACATAATCCAGTGACTGGAAGGACCGAGTGGCTAATGGACAAAGTGACCATCTGTGGTTATGGCTCTACCTTCACACATAGCTGTTCACAAATTACTTCAATCGCCTCAGTTGTCATGGATATAAATTGGGTGACAATTCCAGTTGCCCTTGATGAAGTTCTTAGGTAAATCAATCAGGCAGGAGCAATCTTACAAAAACTACGAAATGGGCTAAGCTTTTCTCCTCTGGTCACGAGCTACATCATTTTCTCCTTTACCAGATCATGAAGATACATTCAAACAGATTTCTAATAAAGTATCTAAATGTGTACATGTTGGGATATGGCCAAAAGGTATCGAGGAGCTAAATTTTGTTGAGAAAATTATTATTCCCTGACGAGGAAATCTCTTCAGACTGTTGAACATTAAAATGGAGCAATCTTTCTTTAAAATAGCTATCAGGAGTAAGGGGAGGTGCAATAATATATCCTGCACCAACTCTCTGGGAAAAACAGTCCCACTTTGTCTATCAGTTCAGCTCAAGGGAATAGTTTAATGTTATTTCCACGAAAGCAGTCTACCACGACGATTGTCAGCTCCGCAAGAACCTAGCTAAAGAAGCTGAACCTAAGTGCTTTCTTGTCGTCTAAAAAGACATTATCATGGGCAACAACTGAAGAGCTTCCTTCTCTGGTGTAAACTCTCTCCCAAAAGGTAGCAAGGTGGTCTAACACTTGGGACATTTGGACAGTTTTTATGATTCATATAATATGCCTGAATTTTGAACTGTTTTTTCTATGCAGCAATGTTTTCCTAAATTTTGCCTTGTGTGTGTGGAACATCCCAAGAATGCGATGTTTCTGCATGAATTACTTCTATGAAATTGGAAAATAATATCAGTAAGAGAAGGAAACCTCTACTACCCACATGTCTTTTGTTTCAGAAATAAACTACATGGGAGAGAAATTTTATTTTTTTAAGATTTCTGTATTAATTTTAGAGAGCAGGGGGAGGGGCAAAGGGAGAGGGAGAGAGAAACTGGAGCACACTTGGCGCTGATGTGTGAGACCAGAGCCCAGAGATCATGACCTGAGTAGAAACCAAGAGTCAGACACTTAAGGGACTGAGCTACCAGATGCCCTGAGAAATACATATTTCTGACTTTAATAGGTAGGTGGGTATTTTTATCTCTGTAGCTCTTACTGAGCTGCTGCCAACAAACTCACAGAGCTCAATTTTTATGCTGGGAGCTGAGGAGTGACCTCGTCTGTACGCCTCTGAAAGCTGTGTTCTTTGAAATAGACTGTTAAAACCAGATTAAGAAAAACAAAACAAACCAGATTAGTGCCCTAGCAGCCACTATCTTGCCATTAGGTACAGTCCCAGGCACCATATAAAAGATACTTCCCATATGCACTGAACTTTTATGAGTGTCCTTTCCGGGTTCGGGCTCTTCCAGATTTTTATTCTACATTGTTGAACTCAACTGGAGAACGTTTGTGTAGAAAAGGTCTTTCTCCCTCTATTTCGTCTCTTTGTATTAAAAAGTTTGCTCTTTTTCCTTTGTTTCTGCTATTTTAGTGTTTGTGGCTTGTTTTTTGTTTTGTTTTGTTTTGGGGTTTTTTGGTTGTTTGTGGCTTTTTTTTGGGGGGTTGGTTGTTGTTGGTGGTTTTTTGTTGTTGTTGTTGTTGTTGTTGTTGTTTTATCTCTCATTTCAGGCCACATCCCTCCTTTTTGTAACCCCAGCTCCTGGGAAGCTGCTATCAACCTGAGGTTCTGTACTCTTGCTTGCCTGAAAGGGAGTCAGCTAGCTCGGGTTTGTGAAAACCGAACATGTGCGTCCTTTCCCAACTCTGTGTTCAGTGATTTCCAAGTGAGTAGTAGCTGAGAATTGGCCACAGTGGGAATATTTACCTCAGGCATATTGGCAAATGCTGCAAATCAGGGCCTTTTCTCACATGGAGAGCAAGTATGGCCATGAAGTTTCAACTGTGAGATCTGGACTCCATCTTCCCACATTTTTCTTGTCCTCTGAGCCAAGAATAGCAACCCGAGTAACTTCTGCCTCCTGCAACACTGCCTTACTTACTAGTTTAAGATATTATAAATATATTTTATTGTATCAAGTGCATTTGTTTTTAGCATATCAACAAAATAAATTCTAAGAAAATGGATTACAGAGTTAACAAGATGCATGAAATAAGCATTTTGATTATATTAGACAATGCCAAATTGTCCTGTATTCTAACATTTTGTACTTCTGCTAATAGAGCAGAAGAGTGTACTTTTGTTTCTCCACATTCTCACAAAGATTTGGGGTCCTCATCTATTATTTGGTCATTCTGAGAGGTGAAAAATACTTTTTCTTTGGTTTTTATTTCCTTCATTTCATGTTATGTTGACCTTGCTTATGTACGTATTGGCCGTTTCATATTTATTTCTGTTACTTTTTCTATTTCTAGCATTTATCTTGATTCTTTCTTAAAGCTTCCATCTTGCTACTTACACTATCCAAGCACTTTTGCATGTTGTCCACTTTTTTACATTAGAGTAGAGCTACTGCCCCATTAATCATAGTTATTTTAAGCTCCTAATCTGATAGTTTCCGTTATCTATGTCATCTGAGAGTCTGATGCTTTTTTTCAGACTCTGAGGGGTTTTCTTGCTTTTGTTTTTGCTTTGTTTTGTTTTGTTTAGGCCTTTTAGAATGCCTTGTAATTTTTTGTTGAAAACCAGGCATGATGTATCAGGTAAAAGGAACCTGGGTAAATTGGCCTTTAGTGTAAAGTCTTATGTTGTCTTTCGGTTTCCCTAGAGACACCTTAAATTGGGTTGAGCCTTACACTTCTTCCAGCTTTAATCTCCTGTTATTATACAGAATGTCCATGGATGTGATGGTAAGATATACAGAACAAGAAACATCTACAATCCTACAAATAGGTTCCTTCTATGAGTGAACCTCTGTCCCCATGCTGTGACCTTCACAGGTGCTTCTCACCTTTTCTGTTTCCCTCACCTTAGGTGACACAGGAAAGCTAAAGGGGGCTAGGGTTGGGTACATCTCTACTCCCAATTCTGTTAGACTCTGGTAAAATCCAAACTGATTAGGCTCTGGTAAAATGGCTTTCTTTAAGGACAGACATTTTTAAAGGAGGGCATAAGCTCAAGGTATTTCTTCTCTTCCCTCTGTTGGAAGCGTGAGGAGATCATTCTCCAGTTTTCACAGAAAGAACCTGGTGAGGTTTCTCACAGTCAGACTCATGAAAGTGTGCCAGCCCATTTATGACTGAGAACTTAGGTTTCTTCTCTTAAGCTGGTCCATGTCCAGTCTCCAGCTACTAGTCTCTTACCCTTTAAGGGTTCTTACTGATACTGGCTCCAGCTGACGGCATTTACTCACCTTGTAAGGTGTGATTCTCTATCTTCACCTGTCTCTTTTGTATCCAGAGCAGCAATCTGCCCTGTGAGCTCAGTTTTCTGATAGATTAAAGAAAAACTATTGAATTTCAGGCTTTTTTCTTGATGTGAAGATGGAATTGATGTCTTCCAAACTCTATACATGTCAGGCTAGCCCATTTTATATTTAATCTTTTCAGCAAACCACTCGTTAGCATGTTTAAAATAAAACCATTCTGAACTCTATTTCATTTATCCATTGAAAGGTAAGTTTCAAAAAAAAAAAAAAGAAAAAGAAAGAAAGAAAGGTAAGTTTCAGCATACAGATGAGAGGCTAGGAAGTCAGATTTACATCGCACATTCCATGACTAACTATTGTATTTTCCACAAAGATCTTGGGAACACAATTCACCGGTCTTTGCATCAGTGTCTCTTCTACAAAATGAGAGCAATAATTTTCCTGTAAGATGTAGATGATTGTATTTTCCCTCCTTTGATATGTACTAGATACTTGAGTCTGGCAATCTAAGATGTATAGTTTAAATTCAGTTCACCACCTGCTCTGATAAAATCTTACTGAAACATACTGTGCTCATTTATTTATTATCTGTGTTTTTTTTGAATTCCAGTGATCAAGAAGATGAGCTGTGACAGAGAATGTATGGACCCACAATGTCTAAAATATTTATTATCCATCCAGTTTTTTACAGAAAACTTTTGCTGACACTGATGTCCTCATTGAACATCTCCCACCACTATCCAAGTCTACTTCTTTAACTTTATCAGGCATCAGAGCCACTTGGAGAGTTTCTTATAGACTGTCGAACCCCAGCTCCTGAGTTTCTGATTAAGTAGACAGAGGATGGAGCCTGAGAATTTGCAATTCTAATAAGTTGTCAGGTGATATTCCTATGCTGGTCCAGGAATCACACTTTGAGAGTCACTGACCTAAGCTATCCTACAAAAGAATCACAAATATCCTAAGAGGTTGAAATTTATATCTACTTCCTTTTCCCTGAACTCAGATAAATTTACTTTGACTGTTTCTCTCATGGGAGAAAAAAAAATAAATAAACTCAGGGACACAGCTGAGAGTGCTCAAGAGACCACCCATAGCCTCACCTGGAAGCTTTCTAGTTTCTCCCTTGTCTCCACCTGCGTAAGCCATTAAATGTGCTCAGCGTCCTCCCTCCTCTAGCATCACCACCGTGGCGTCACCAGGCAGGATCTTCACCCGAGGTATCCTCTCAGAATCCGGTGCTTTTACAATCTTCTGACAGAGGTAAGAACAGCTCTTTTGTAATATTGACCTGGGATCTGTAGGTAATGATAACTGAGAGTTGGATGAGCTTTGCTTGTCAGGTAAGAGTTAGACCATTTTCTGTGGGAGGTTTTTCTTTTTGACAATGTCCAAATGACACTATCATGAATTACACGTATGTTGCAGTTGCTTTGACTTTGTTGTCCAAGAAAAGTGTAGGCATTTTTACATATTAGTTGTAGGGGAATGGGCTGATCCTGCCGCTTCATTTAAAATGAAAGAAAAATGCATTTTAAATTATCAATTGTAGCTAAGTTTTCATTTCATTTTATAATTCTTTAGATTTTAAATGTTATAAAATGATAAAAATTATGGTTTTTAGTAAGACTTCTTGAAATTTCATAAATTCAATTACACTACTGTCTTGAGCACCTGATGTATATGACACCGATATAAATAAGATTGGTAGTACTGACTTCCTTATATTTTTAGAAAAAGGAGTTTTATAATTAATACATAAAAAAACAGTACAAAAACATTGAGGAAATTAGTGTATAAATAATAATGCAGGCTGAGATAAATGTTCTTAAAATGTGTAAACGTATGAGAGATCAAAGCAGAAGGGAAACACCTGTGGTGAGGGAGGTCTAGGCGGTTACCTGAAAATGTCGTGTTGGCTGTGGCTCTTGAACCGTGGCAGTATTTCCGGTGGGCATGTTGCATGGGGACATTTAAGAACATAGAAGCCACATGAGCAAAAGCAAGGAGTCAGGATAGGATACATTTTTCAGGATGGTAGGTAGTTTTTGTCTGGCTGTAGATGCATAGGGCAGAAAGAGGTGATGAAACAAATGAGGTTTTTGTGTGCTTTGTACTTAATTTGGATTGGGGTAAATAGCAATTTTGAGCAGGCAAAGATTTGTTCAGAGATGAAGTATAAGTTGCCAAATCTGGCAAGGAGTTTTGTGTTATGTGGGAATAAATTAAAAAATAAAATTATGAGCATCTGAAATAGGATAGCAGAAGCTACAAAAAAGGAGGTGAGAAATTCAGTATCGTTTACATGGAATATATATATATATATATATATAATTATAATTATATATATTATGGTATAGAGTCAGAGGTTTAATATGTATTATTTCAAGTATATGTGCAATTATATAGTTAGGAAAAACAAAGTATACATATTTTTCCTATATACCTAACCTATAGTAGAAACACTGAAATATGCATGCCAAATATGAACAATAAGGAGGCTCTCTGGGAGGTAATATCAATAATATGTTTTTCCTTTTGGCTGTTTTCTAATTATCCTGAAATACTATGAGAATTGAATTATAAAAATTCTGAAATTTATAGTTTAGAAGCACATGTGTACTCAATAGTCATTGTTAATCTAGGCTAATATTTTTAAAAGTCTTCTTTCATATGTGATGATCATTTTGTTAGGTGAAAAAAAGTATCCCAGCATAGTAATGTTTACTCATTTTTTTTAACATTATTTGAGTCCTGTTCATTGCTTGATACTATGGTGCTACGTGCTATAACACTACGCTATAATCGAGGGTAGGCAATTTTCCCACCTAACCTTGTTATCTATCGTGGAAATTAGTAAATGTTTCCTGGGACACAAACATGAAGGGTTTAAAAATTATTAAGGATAAAGGTTTAAAAATCTATTACACACTGGAGGATTTGATTTTTTTTTTCCAGAAAAATGGAACTTGTAATATCATTAATTTTTTGTTAAACACTCCACAAAAACAAGATTATATGCTTAAATACCCAAAAGAAGAATTCTTACAGAAGTAGAATTGGCGGGGGGGGGGAGGACAAAAAAACTAGAATTGATTGGATTACATAGGAAGAAGTGATAGAGAGAAAGCATGTTAGTGATGGATGTGACTTTTGTTGGGATTGTGGTGGTTCTATCTACTTTTCATTCAATTTTCCTATATTCCCAAGCATTCCCTAAAAAGCATACACATAAATTTCCAAAATAATATGAAATATTCTGAGCATGGTGGTTAATTTTACGTGTAAGTCTGACTAGGCTAAGAAGTTCACAGATCTCTGGTAAACCATTTCTGCGCGTATCTGTCAAAGTGTTTCTAGGACAGCTTGGCATTTGAATTAGTGAACTGAGTAAAGCACATAGCCCTCCCAAAAGGGGACTGTGCCGCGTTCAGCCACTGAGGGCCCAAAGGGAACAAAAAACAGAGAAAAAGCTAATTTGCACTCTGCCTGAGCAGAGACCCGTCTTCAGCCCTCAGACATCATTGGTTCTTCTAGTTCTCAGGCTTTCATGTCCAGATCAGGATTTATACCACCAGCATCCCTTACCCACCCACCCCCATTCTCAGATTTCACACTGAGCCTGAATTACACCCTAGCTTTGCTGGTTCTCCAGACACAGATCATGAAACTTCTCAGTCACATGCAATCATGTGAACCAGTTCCTTTGATAGATAGAGCCCTCCTTCCTTTCCTCCCTTCCTTCTTTTTCTTTCTCTGAAGAGTCCTGACAGCCCTTTCCTCATCATGAAAGTCATAGCTGTAGGGTTTCTATTTCTGTAAGGTTATTACCTTTGTGTGGATAGAAACTTATGGCTCTAACTTCTGATGTATAAGTGATTTCAGATATAAAACTCAGTTATTTATATAATGAAGCACACAGACCTATACACATATACACGCCCTAGTCTGAATTACTGGTGTGAATTGAGTGCATGGTTGATCCTAAGATCTAGATAATACATACTCCCTGTTCTTGAATACTGTACCATATCGGAGGCTTATAGAGGGATAAGTAAAAATAAAATTGAATAAGGGTTTAATAAAGAAGTACACACAATTTTATGATTAAACAGGGTAGAAAATGCCAATTACTTTCCAGGAAGTTAGGGGAGGACATAACAGAAAAATGGATATTTGAACTGCGTAATTGTTTGAAAGGGGAATAGAAAGTCAGGATAAATAGCAAAAGAAGAAAACTGTGCAAGGGAGACCTTAGATAATCTCACACACTCCCCAAATAAGATGTTTGTTATGACCGGGACATGTCGTACACTTGGACAGAGGAGAAAATGAAGCCAGATTCAACTAATACAGATGGGGTCTGCTGGTAAAGTTCTGTAAGCTAAACAGTTTGAATCATAACCTGATGTCCTAGGACTTCCTAAAGATGTTCCAAGTGAAGAATGACTTTGTTCCCTTTCCAGAAAGAGAAGTTTGGCACCGATGCATCATCACGGTGGGAAAGAGGAGAACTTTGTGATTAGAGGGGCCAATTCAGAAGCTTGGGAACTCATCAGCCTGAGCCACGTTTGCATGTTTTGTTCTCTCTAGACTAGAAGATTCTTCAGAGCATACTTCTAAACACTTTGACTAGTTAGGTGATCACACTTTCTGTGTAGAGTTGTCTAGTTACTTGTGTTGCCAGGCTTGTGTGTAGGTGGTAAGCAAACCTGAATGTAAGAAAAGTGTTTGAACCTGTGGATGTCTACTATGGGTGTCTTCATCTCTGGATGCCCTGTTCCCAGGACGGGATCTGAGAGGGGTGGGGTGTGAGGGAGCGCAGTGGTCAGGGACTGTTTTCTCAGGGTTACCCAGCTAAATCATGTTCCCTTGATTTGTTTTTCTCTTCTGATGGAACCATTTTACTCATTCTCTAACACACAAAAAAAGTGACTTGTACAGTTTTCAGCATCATGCCAAATGGTTTCATTTCTCCATAAGCTCTATGCCTGGGACTTTGAGAAATTTTTCTCAAGATGCTACAAAGCTAATCTTGACAGAGGTGGGAGGGAGGGAGCGGGAAGGGAGGACCATGACCAAAACAACAACAAAGGGTGCTTTTCCCTGCCATAACCTCCAAAGTCTACTCTGAAATCTCCACATCAGGAACGGACTTTTCTCTGTTTATGCCTTCCTGTAGGATTAACTATTTCCTGAGGAGACTGGTTCTCCTTTTCAGCCTTTCTGAAAACCTGAGAGAGTTCTAAGAGTAAGTAACTAGAAACCCTGTCACCCAGCACAGTGATCTTCCCTAGTGGGTATGGTCCTGGGCTGCGTCCCTAAGGATTCCTGCCGTCGGTCACTACCTTGCATCTTGGCTTGTCACATCCTTCCTTTGGGACTCTGCAGCATTCTCTCATTGTCCTGCTCTTGTATCCCTTCCCTTCTAAAAATGTTCCTTTCTTTTAAGTAAAGGGAATTTAAATTTGGTTCTGTGGAGTTATTAGAGGAGGTAATTGGTTAGAAGGTGGTCCTCTTGGCAACTGGGATGAGAAACCGTTCTAGGTCCTTTCCAGAACAGTAACTCCATGAACCAATTCTCTAAAGGGCTTCGATAAGAGGGTATTAAAGAATCCTAATATTTTGCACTAACCATATCCTTAAGTATTATTAATGGACTTGGGTCACTTTCTGAAAACTTGTGATAGTCTGGCCCTGTTAAAATAAGGATAACCTAGTTATCACACATTTGCATAGTCGTACAGGAAATAATCTATGTGTTCATTTTATATTCTGCATTTTTGCAGAAATAATTGGCAAACATTCTTAACTGTACACCTTAATTACTTTCATAATGCTGATAAGTGGTTAACAATTTGACAAGATTTTTAAAACCTTTTCAGATAAGAACATTAAACAACATATATCTATATTATTACATTTATCCAATAGGATAAAAATCTCACATAATCTCTGCTCGGGCCTGTTAAACACTCAGCCAATAAACAGAAGCACTTGAAAATTAAAGGCTTTAGTCATACTTCTACATAATCCTCTACTCTTTTTGAAGAGGGAGATTCAAAGATCTGGTTTATTCTTCTATGTTTACAAAGGTAATTTTTATCTAACAGAAATAACCACTTTTGGGGCACCTGGGTGGCTCAGTGGTTGGGCATCTGCCTTTGGCTCAGGTCATGACCTCAGGGTCCTGGGGTTGAGTCCCACATGGAGCTCCCTGTAGGGAGCCTGCTTCCCTCTGCCTATGTCTCTGTGTCTCTCATGAATAAATCAATAAAATTAAAAAAAAAAAAAAACTTTCTCTGAATGGGACTGAAAATCAACTGGACCAAATCAGAATTAAAACAAATACCCTAGAGTTTTCTTATAACTCTACAATTGTAACCAATTGATACTTTTGTCGTGCTTTTAATGTTATGTAATACTAAAGTTTTGTGATTTTTGTAAGTGAATCTCTTTAAATGCAATCTGAACCTGAAATTTCCTCTAAAAATGATTATTCCATCTACATTATATATTACAGTGTTAAATTCACTTAAGTATATAATTCAGATATCTGTGGTAAAAAGTAAAATTTAGTACTATAGGCATATAAATATTTGCCACATTTGTGGATATTTAAGCTCAAGATAATTTTGAAGAAATGGAAGGAGACACCAATTGAACTGTCTAAACTAACAATTCACATATTTAATATAAACAATACATTATTCTAGATCTCCTCAGCTATATGCTTTTTTTTTTTTTTTTTTTTTAAGAAAAACGACTTCTTGTAGCATTATAGTTGAAAATTCAAAGAACAACAGAAAAAAAAATTAAAACCTCAGGGCATGATTTAGGAGATTTTGCTTGTACCTCTTTCTGACGCTAAGATAAGTCATGTGTCCTACCTGGACTCAAATGTTCACTTTTATAACATCAAAACGCTGGCATAAAATATTTTTAAGGTTCTTTCCAGAATTGTTTTGTGATTTATTTTCTTCTGTCTGGCAAAATTAAAAGAAAAAGTCTAAACTGGACAGAACACTCCATAATGCACTTGTTATTACAGAGGCATCAGGAAAACAAGCTAGAGAAATGAGATGGCCCAGGGCCAATTGGGGGAGTGTCCCATAAAGTGACACATAAAATGACTACCTGTTACATCTCCGTTTTGCCTGCACGTTGCTTACCCTACATCTTTTCAAACTGCTCTTAGAAATTAACAGGCTAACCAACCAACTGCCCAAAAATGGTTGTTGAAAGTCCCCACTTTGAGAGAACATGCTCAGTAGAACACTACTCTTAATACTTGCCTGAGACCTTTAATTTGTTTGAAATAGACCTGGAACTCAACCAGGAGAGGAGATGTAGAAGCCATGATTTCAGCAGTTGTGCAGCTAACACTTGGTCGGGAGATGTTTGGATAAACTCCTATGAAAACCAAACGAATTTTGATTCAGAAGTTACTATATCCTAATCGCAACCAATAATAGTGTTATTGAAGCTTACTCCAGTGTCTTGGGACTTCTGAGGTGACCTGCCACAGTGAGGACAGTGCATATCTCCAAGTTCATATAGAGCTTGTTCTTTAAAATTAACTTTTTATACACTACTAGTGATATTTCCCTTGGAATACTGACCAAGTATTGGTTTTCTATATCCTAAAAATACTGGGGACCACTACTTACTAACCATGATTTTCATATAGTTAAGTCCGTTTTTACCCCTCCATTTCAATTATTTAAAAACAGTTCTTTTTTGGTTTTGTTTTTTAAACCATGAAATAAAGGCTTTTTCTCCCTACCATCTGTACTCCTGAGTGAGTTCACTTGACAGCTCTGTGCAAATTGCACAATGTAGTTTCAATGGTTCACTGCCTTCTATCTACTTTTGGTTGTATCCCATGAATTCCCTTGACGGTTTTCTAGGAAGGAAGTTAAAATTTTATTATTCACCTTTTTTTTTTCTTTTTTTTTACTCAGTAAGTATATAGAGGTCATGTCCTAGGGGACTTTGAAAAACAAAGTATATGGACTAATAAACTTGTATAGAATTTTACTATATAAATTGATGCTTCACAAAAATCAAGATAGATTAAAAGTAGCTAAAAACCAAATAATCTTTTACTGTTTTATAGTCTTACAACCTTCCTAGAAATTCCTAGTAAATACACATTTTAATCTCCTCTAACTGGAAGCACTCAATAAAGGTTTAAGAATATATATATGAAAACAAATACTTGTATGTAAGTATATCTATAAAGTACATTTAGTAACGATTAGTTTTTTAATTGCCAAAAACGACTGTAGAAAAGCTGGACAGTTCAGTCGATGGAACATTCAATTTCAATAAAATTATTTTGGAGATGTTTCCTAAATTATCAACCTAATCTTGTATTAGCATCAGCTCCTACTACACTGGAGTGGTTAATCCTCACATTTTATTTCTTCATAAACACTTTAACCCAGTATTCTAATTTTCATGTCTCGTCTACAGGACACATTCTTCACCCTTTTTAGTTTGGTATCTGAGGCAAAGCATGGGTTTTCCAACTTCTACTATAACTCAACACAGATGGTCCTTCTCAATACCTCCATATGATAAAATCCACTAATTTTAAGTGCAGAAGGAGAGGATTTTTAGTACTTTTTACAATTGTTCAACAATTACCACAATCCAATTTTAGGGCTCTGTAATCACACCAAGTGTTTCTTTGGGATGGTTTGCAGTTTTATTAGTCAGGGTTCTCCAGAGAAAGAAAACCAATATATAAGAGGAGACTTATTATAGGAATTGGCTCATGCTGAGAACTTCCGCCATCTGCCATCTACAAGCTGGAGACCATGGAAAGCCAGTGGTGCAATTCACTGTAAGTCTGAGCATAGAGGGACGATGGTGCGAACCTGGGCTGACCCTGCAAGCCTGAAAACTAGGAGCTCCAGGGTTCAAGAGTGGAAGACAGGTCTGCCCTCACACAGAGAAAGTAAATCAGCCCCTCATAGGCCTTTCTGTTCTTTATAGGACCTCAGTGGATTGGATGATGCCCATCTACGTTGGGAAAGGTCATCTGCTTTACTCAGTTTACCAATTCAAATGCTAACTTTCCAGACGCGCTCTCACAGACACACTCAGAAATACTGTTGTACTACCCGTCTTGGATTTTCTAGGAAAGCCGCATTCGTCTTTCCTAGAAACTTTATATAACAAATTATGGTCTTTTTTGTCCGGTTTCTTTTATTTTAGCATCTTTAATATTTATCCATGCTGCTGCATGTCTCTAAGGGTTTTTATTGATATGAAACTTACATATAACATTATATTAGTTTTAAGTGTTTAATGTATTGATCTCATAATTGAGTACATTCCCCAGTGTTCACCATGGTGAGTGTAATTAATGTCATCATACAAAGTTACCACATCATTATTGCCTCTACTTCCTATGCTGTACTTTTCATCTCCATGACTTATTTTATAATTAGATATTTGTATCTCTTAATCCCCTTTACCTATTTCACCCACTGTCCCCTCCACCTCTCCTCTGACAACTACTGGTTCTCTGTATTTAAGGGTATTTTTTTCTTTTTAATTGGTTTATTTATTGGTTTTTTTTTTAAACTGTACATATAAATGAAATTATATAGTATTTGTCTCAATGTCTGATGTATTTCACTTAGCCTAGTATCCTCTATGTCCGTTAATATTGTCCCAAGTGGCTAAAGTTCATTCTATTTATGGCTGAGGAATAATCTATTGTATGTATACACATTTTTTTAATTCATCTATGGATGGACACTTGGGTTGCTTCCATAGGTTGGCTATTGTAAACAATGCTGAAATAAACATTGGGATTGTATATATCTTTCAAACAAGTGTTTCCATTTTCTTTGGGAAAATACCCAGTAGTGGAATTACAGAATCACATGGTATCTCTAATCAAAAATTTTTGAGGAAATGCCATACTGTTTTCCATAGTGGTTGTATCAATTTACATTCCCCCCAACAGTGCACAAGGGTTCCCTTTTCTCCACATCCTCCCTCACCGCACTTATTATTTCTTCTTTTATAGATTTTAGCCATTATGACAGGTCTGAGGCAATAACTCAGTTTTTGATTTGCATTTGCCTGATGACTAGCAATTTTTTCATATGTCAATTGGCCATTTGTATGTCTTCTTTGGAAAAATTTCTGTTCAGGACCTCTGCACCCTTTTTTAATCAGACTGTTTGTTTTTTGGTGCTGAGTTGTAGAAGTTTTGTATATATTTGGGATTTTTTTGCATTTACAAATATCCTCTCCCATTCAGTAGTTAATGATCTCAAGTTTCAAATTTAGGTTTTTGTTGTATTTTAACTTTGTTTTTGTATATGTGTTGGAAAATGCTCTAGTTAGATTCTTCTATACATAGCTGTCCAATTTTTATACTACCATTTATTAAAAGGATTGTCTTTTCCCCCATTGTATATTCTTGCTTTCTTTAGTGTAGATTAATTGACCATATAGGTTTGGGCTTATTTCTAGGCTTTCTGTCCTGTTCCATTAATCTATGTGTCTGTTTTTATGCCACTACCATAATGTTTTTATTACTGTAGCTTTGTAGTTTATCTTAATCTGGCATTGTGATACCTCTAGCTTTGTTCCTTTTTAAGACTCTCTTTGCTAATTGAAGTCTTTTGGGATTCCATATACAATTTCGGATCATTTATCCTAATTTTGTGAAAAATTCTATTGGTGTTTTGATAGGAATTGCATTGAATCTGTAGATGGCTTTGGATAATATGGAAATCTTAATGATACTCTCCTAATTTATGAGCATGGATATGTCTTCCTATTTGTATCACCTTAAATTTCTCTCATCAGTGGCTTATAGTTTTCAGTGCATAGGTTTCTGACTTTCTTGGGTGAATGTATGCCTATGTATTTCACCCTTTTTGGTGCAATTGTAAATGGGATTGTTTTCTTAATTTGTCTTTCTGCTACTTCATTTTTAATATATAGAAATGCAATAGATTCCTGTAAATTCTATGTTGTGCAACTTTATCAAATTGATTTACTACTTCTAATTGTTTTTTGATGGAGTCTTTAGGATTTCCTATGCAAAATATTATGTCATCTGCAAATAGTAGCAGTTTACTTTTTCCTTAACAATACAGTGGCTTTTACTTCTGGTCTGATTGCTATGGCTTGGGCTTCCAGTAATGTTTAATAAAACTGATGAAAGTAGACATCTGTCTTTTTCCTGATCTTAGAGGTAAAACTTTCAGTTTTTCAACATTTAATAGGTGTTAGATGTGGATTTTTCCATATATTGTCTTTATTGTGTTGAGCTTTGTTCCCTATGACCTCATTTTTGGTGAGTTTTTATCATAAGTAGATCTTGTATTTTGTCGAATGCTTTTTATGCATCTGTTGAGATGATCATATGATTTTTATCCTTCCTTTACTAATGTGATATATCACATAGATTAACTTGAAATATTGAACCACCCTTGTATATCTGGAAAAAATCCCACTTGATCCTGGTGAAGGAGCTCTTTATTATTGAATAAGATTTACAAATATTTTATGGAGGATTTTTGCATCTATGTTGATCAGAGATAGTGGTCTATATAGTTTTCTCTCTCTGTCCCTCTCTTCATCTCTTTTTTTTGTAGTATCTTTGGCTTTGTTATTAGTGTAATTCTGGCCTTATATAATATATTTGAAAGTTTTCCTTTTTTATTTTCAGAATAGTTTCAAATAAATAGGTAACCCTTCTTTAAAGGTTTGGTAGAATTCACCTGTGAACCCATCTGGTCCCCATTTATTAGGAGTGTTTTGATTGGTGATTCAATTTCATTACTAGTAATCAGTCTGTTCAAATTTTCTATTTTTTCTTGATTGACTTTTGTAAGGTTGTGGGTTTCTAGGAATTTATCCATTTCTCTTAAGTTGTCCAATTTATTGTCATATAATTTTTCATAATCATCTCCTGTAATTTATATTCTTGTGATATTGGTTGCTACTTTGCTAATGTTTCTGATTTTGTGTCCCTTTTTTTTCTGGCTGAGTATGGTTAAAGTTTAGTCTATTTTGTGTGTGTGTGTGTGTGTTTTGTTTTGCTTTTTTTTTTGTTGTTTTTTTGTTTTTTTGTTTTTTTTTGTAAAACCAGCAGTTTCATGGATATTTTCTATTTTCTCTTTATTCTCTAATTTATTTCCCTTCTATAATATTTCCTTTACTAGCTTTGGCTTTGTTCTTTTTTCTAGTTCCTTTATATGTAATGGTAGATTGAGTTTTTCTTTGTTGAGGTAGGCCTGTATTGCTTTAAGCTTGCATCTTAAAACTGTTCTTGCTGAGTCCCAAATATTTTGCACCATGGTATATTCATTTTCATTTGTTGCTCTGTATTTTTTAAATTTCTTCCTTGATTAATTCATTGGACCATTGGTTGCTTGGTAACATGTTGTTTAGCCTCCATGTATTAATGTTTTTTTCCAATGTATTTTCTTGTTCTTTATTTCTGGTTTCATACCATCCTGATCAGAAAATAGGCTTGATGTGATTTCAGTCTTAAATTTATTGAAACTTGTTTTGTGGCCTCACATGTGATTTCTCCTGGAGAAGTTCCATTTTTACTTAAAAAGAATGTATATTCTGCTGTTTTTTGGATGGAATGTTCTTTATGTATCTGTTAGGTCCATCTGGTCTAAGGTGCCATACAAAGCCACTGTTTGCATATTGATTTTTCTATTTGGGTGATGTATCCATTGATATAAGTGGGGCTTTAAATTCTCCTATTCATGTATCACTGTCAGACTCCCCTCATGCCTACTAATGTTTGCATTATGTATTGAGGTGCTCCTACATAAGGTGCATAAATATTTAAAATTACTATATCCTCTTCTTGGATTGATCCTGTTATTGCTACCAGGATTGTTTCAAAGTTTATTTCATCCTGGTATTGCTATCCTGGCACTTGTTTGGTTTGGCTTACGTTTACATGGTGTATATTTGTCTATACATTTACTTTGAGTTTGCATGTGTCTTTAGGGCTCAAATGAGTCTTCTGTAGGCAATGAATAGACACACCTTGTTTGTTTGTTTGTTTTTTATCTAGTCATCCTGTGTCTTTTGATTGGAGCATTTAGTCCATTTACATTTACAATTACTATTAACCGTTATGTACTTATTGCCATTTTATTAATTGTTTTCTGGTTGTTTTGTACTTTTTCTGTTTTTTTTTTATTTTATTTTTTTTTATTTTACTCTCTTGGTGATTGGATAGCATTCTTTAGTGTAATGCTCGGATACCTTTATTTTATTTGGGTATCTCAAAATTTTCTGATTTGTAGTTACCACTGGGTTCATATATAACATCTTATTCATTGAGTAGTCTATATTAAGTTGATGGTCACTTAAGTTCAAACACATTCTAATTGCACTAAATTTTTACTTCTTCCTCCACCTTTATGCATGTGATGTCAAATTTTCTATCTTTTTTATTTTTTGTACCTCTTGGCAAATTTTTGTAAATAGAACTTATTTTAGTACTTTTGTGTGTTAACCTCCGATGGCTTTAGTCAACTAGTATTTGCTTTAACCTCTGAATTATTTTCCTTTCACAATTTTTAAAAAAACTTTTATTTATGGCCTTTACTTTCCACTTAAAGAATTCCCCTTAACATTTCTTATGAGGCTAGTTTAGTGTTAATGATGATATCTTTATGACCATTATTTGAATTCTTTATCAGTCATACTGATTATCTCTCTTTCATTTAGATCTTCTGTGATTTTTGTCTTTTATTTGGGACAAAGTCCTCTATCTCTTTATTTTGTCTAACTATATGTTTGTTTCTATAAAGGAGGTGAGCTATGTCTCTTGGTCTTGAAAGTAGTGGCCTTGTGTAGAAGATGTCCTGTAGCATCATATTGCTCAATATCCCTGGACCCCAGAACCAAGAGCTGTAAGATGCCCTATGTGTGCTGTGTGTGCCTTCCTATTGAGGCTTTGCTTGTTGTGGAAACCCTGGATAGAGTCTGATACCTGCACCCTTGAGAGGCCTGTGGCATCTATGGGCTTGTTGGTGGGTGGGGTTGGCAGTCAGCCTAGAAGTTAGGCTCCTTGCCACTGCTGCTGGAGAATAGAAGGTCGGGGTTTGCTCCCTGCTCAGCCAGATAAGTGGCTTCATAATTTGGCATATTGGTGTTTGGGCCTGCCTCCCCTTTCACCCCCCAACCTGCCCACCCCCTGCCAGCACAGGAGTCACTTTGAAGTCCTACAGGTCCTATCTAAGGCTGCCTGCTGGGTGTGGTAGGATAGGAAGGTCTTTAAGGAATGCCTTCCAAGGTAGGGATTTGGATAGGGTGGGTCTGCAAGAAAATGCTGGGCTATAGCACACAGTTCTAGCAAGGTCAATGGATAGTGTTAGCACTGGTTCTCAGAAGTGTCCAACTATCTAGGCTGGGATACAGGAAGAGAAATGGTGTCTTCCCAGAACTTGTGTTCCTGGGGAAATATGAAGATCTTTGCGCCTCCAGCACATCTTCTAAGATGAGTCAAGAAATGTTCACATATATCCCAGGTGCTCTCCAAACTGTCCCTTCTGTGCCATGTCTCTGACAAAGTAGGCTGGCTCTTGAAAAGTGGAGATTCATTTTCCTATCAACCACTTGTCCCAGAGGGAAGCCCCACTGTTTTTCAGAGCTCTTCCCCTGGCTTTCAAAGCCAGACAATATAAGGTACTTTTTCTCAATGAAGGCCCCCAATGCTAGGGGTTCTTGGTGTGGAGTCTGATCCTCCCATTTCTACCTGCTTATCAAGTCTCTCCCATATGTGGCTAGTCACATCAGAGTTTGATCATTTAACTAAATGCTTAACTTTTTAAGAAAGAACCAAACTACTGTAAAAAGGATATTAAATTTCTACCAGCAATGTATGAGTGTTTGAGTTTCTCAACACTCTTGCCAACATTTGCTATTAGCCTCTCAGATTTTATCCATTCTAACAGTATATCATTTGGTTTTACTTTACAGTCCTGTAATGTTGTCTCATGGTAGCATTAATATATGTTTCCCTAGGGTTTAATGATGAGTCTTTTATAGATCATCTTTACTGAAGTGCCTATTCAAATATTTTGCTCTAATGACGTTTGGCAATTTTATTGTTAGAGTGCTTTACAAATTCTAGACGAAAGCCTTTTATTAGATACATGCTTTAAAAATATGTTCACCATTTTCTAAATGATGGGTTTGAAGAGCAAACATTTTGAGTTTAATAAAATGTACTTTTTATTTATTGATCATACTTTGAGTCCTATTTAAGAACACTTGGTTTGATTAAAAATGACTAAAAATTTCTCCTATGCTTTCTAAGTTGAATTCATGGTTTTGGGTCTATATCCATTTCAACTTTATTTTTGTATAGTATGAGCTAAGGGATGAGATTAATAATCTTATATCAATAGCTTATTTTTTTCCAAGACCATTTTGGAAAATACCATTTCTTCCTTCATTCAGTCACATTGTCTTGTCAAAATAAATTGAGTGTATAGGTAAAGCTCTATTTGTGGATACCTTATATTATTCCACTGATCTAAATGTTTATCCTTGGGGATCCCCGGGTGGGTCAGAGGTTTAGCACCTGCCTTCAGCCTAGGGCATGATCCTGGAGTTGGTATCGAGTCCCGCATCAGGCTCCTGCATAGGGCCTGCTTCTCCCTCTGCCTGTGTCTCTGCCTCTCTTTCTCTCTCTGTTTCTCTTTCTGTGTGTGTGTCTCTGTGTCTTTCATGAATAAATAAAATCTTTAAAAATAAATAAATGTTTATCCTTATGCAATTAATATGCTGTCTTGAATACTTCAGCTTCACAATAAGGTTTGAAATGAAGTGAAAGTGCCCTGTTTTGGTTGGTGGGGGGGTGGTTTTTGATATTGCTTGGCTATACAAGAAATGTTCCCTATATGAATACATTTTATGACCCACTTAAGAATTTTTATAAATCTGTTAAGCTTAGATGGAGATTTTTATTAAATCTACATGTTAGGAGATAATTGCCATATATATATAATATTTGGTTTTCTAATACATGGATAAGGTATGTCTCCATTTATTTAGGTTTTAATTTTTACCAGGATGGTTTTTGCACACATAAGTTTACATACTGTACTTTTTTGTTAAATTTATTCATAAGTATCATTTTCAATACTACAGAGAATGAAAGCACATTCTTTTCAGATTGTTGCTCATGTATTAAAAATGGACTATTGAACACTGACGATGAATCTTAAGATGTTGATAAAACAATTTCTAATATATAGTGATTTTTTTTTTTTAAGTATCCTTAAGATTTTTTTTAAAGATATATTTATTTGAGGGAAGGAGGTGGGGATGGGCAGAGGAAGAGAAACTTCAAGCGACTCCCTGCTGAACATAGGCCCCCATGTGGGACCCAATCTTACAACTCATGAGACCATGAGGAGCAAAAATCAGGGGTCATTCATTTAACCAACAGAGTCAACCAGGCATCCCTCCTTAATATTTTCTATAACAAAGATTACATTGTCTGAGTAAAAACAATATTCCTCCTTTCCAGCAAGCATTTATTTTTTTTCCTTACTCCAGTGGCTAGGATTTCCAGTACATTATTGACTAAATGTGATGGAACTTGACTCCTTGTTTAGTTCTTGATCTTATAAATGTTCGGATTTTTTAGCAGTTACATATAATCATAGCTGTATTTGCTTTGTTGGTGCTCTTCATCATGTTGAAAGAGTATTCATCATGAATGTATGTTTAAATGTATGTTTTCTGTATGAAGATAGCAATATGATTTTTGTGTTATATTAATGTATATTAAATACTCTATTTTCAGATGCTAAACCAATCTTGAAATCCTATGCTAAATATGTGGTCTTGATATATGCTCATTTTTTTTTTTTTATGTTGCTTGATGTGGTGTGCTAACATTTAAGAGTTTTTAGGTTCATGAGGGATCTTGGTATAAAGTTCTCTTTTTTGAGGTTTCTTTTTCTTCTGACTTTATTGTTGGGGTAATATTAGAGGTTTAGAAAGAATTGGAGGGCATATCTTCTTTATTTTTGGGAGAAAGTTTTGTAGGATTGGTACTTTTTTTAAGAAAAGAAAAAAAAAAAAAAACTTGAAAGAGTAGATCTCATGTTGAGCACCCTTAACACAAAAAGAACGAACAGCAACAACAAAAAAAACGTGTGGAAACTTGTGGAGGCAAAGTGCGTATTTACCTTAGTTGTGGTGATATTTCATGTTTTCCCTTGCCCAAGTTCATCATATTTTAGACATTAAATATGTGCATTTTTTATAACTCAATTATATCTCAATAAAGCTATTAAAAAAAATCTTTCCTAATCTTAGACTTCATTTTGAGGGAAAATTTTTAATTAAATGTTTTCACTGGTAATTGTTTCATTTAGATTGTCCATTAGTTTCTTGACTCTATTTTGGTAAATAAGAACCTAATTATTTGTTTTACATAAGTTGTCTAGTTTTTGCAGAAAGCCAAATTCATAATTCTGATAAAAATCTTAAAAATTCTGTAGCTGAGTTGTGATAGATCCTCTTTTGACTCCTTGTGTGTGTTTTTTTTTTTTTTTTTTTCTTTCTCTCCCCCCGCTCCTGCCCCCCTCTATGTTGTTCCTGGGCCAATTTAGCTAAAGATTTAGCAGATTTGGTGGATTTTTTTTTTTTTTTGATATATCAATTTTGATGCTGCTTACCAATCAACTATTGGTTTCTTTTCTCTATTGTTTTCCTTTAAAAAAATTATTCATGAGAGGCACAGAGAGGCAGAGACACAGGCAGAGAGAGGAGCAGGCTCCATGCAGGGAGCCCAATGTGGGACTCGATCCTGGGACTCCAGGATCACGCCCTGGGCTGAAGGGAGGCGCTCAACCACTGAGCCACCCACGCATCCCTGTTTTCCTTTATTATTTTTTATTTTTTTTTCCTCTGTTTTCCTTTATTTTCTGTTTTATTTCCACTCCTTTTAGGACTTCCTTCTGCCTTTCTGCTTTTGGTTAATTTGATCTACTTATTTTTTTTTTTAATTTTGTTTACATGTTTATTTTAGCTTTAAAACTGGAGCTTTGTTTGCTAATTGGAGACATTTGAATATGAAAGTTTAAAACTATAAGCTTTCCATTAGGCACTGCTTTACCTGCATTCCACAAGTTTTGATATATTTTCAAATTAATTCAGTTCAGAATATTCTTTTTCTTACTAATTCTCCTTGGACCCATGGATTATTTAGAGCTGTGCAGTTTGCCAAATGATTGAGAATGTCCCAAGTTTCCTTATGTTAGTAATTTCTAACAATTCCCTGTGGTCAGAGAACATACCGTGTGTGATTGCCATATTTCTAAATTGTAGATATGCTTTAGAGCCAGAGGATCTAAGAAAATGTTCCTTTGTGATTTAAAAACAAATCCTACATTCATTTGCCTTAAATGTCAATTAAGTCAAGTGGTTTGATAGTGTTACTAATAACGTTCGTTTCACCCTTCTGATAGTCTGTGGTTCTGTCAACTATTGAAAATGGAGTATCAAAAAGTTTTAGTCTTCATTATTTTGTACTCTGGATTTTTGTCAATTTTTCCTCCTATATCTTAAGAGTCATAGGTATTAAAAAGAAATAAAAACACAGATTTGTAAACAAAAGCTCATAGCACCTTTATTCACAGTGAGAAAAAAGGGGGGCCTCTAGATACCTCTCAAACTTAATGTGGTATAGCTTCATAACAAAACTGTTGAGTAATTTAAAATATACCTACTGAAAACTGCAGCATGGATTGACA
The DNA here is from genome assembly GCF_048164855.1 of Canis lupus baileyi. Taxonomy (NCBI): domain Eukaryota; kingdom Metazoa; phylum Chordata; class Mammalia; order Carnivora; family Canidae; genus Canis; species Canis lupus. Next base: position 10,167,981 of record NC_132839.1, on the reverse strand, counting down.
GAAAAATCAGTATTCTGAGCAAAAGAAACCATACTCAAATATTTACTTTATTATTCTATTTAAATATATATTATTTATATTTAATATATATAATATAATATTCTATTATTCTAGAGTTATAAAACTCCAGAGAATGTAGAACTATAATGACAACAAGCCACTCGGTGGTTGCCTATGGTTTGCATTCTATCTTTACAAAAATCTTCTCATGGTGATTTGCAGAAAGGATGGAAATGCTCTGACTCTTGATTGTAGTGGTAGTTCATGTGTGTATCTGAATTCTAATTGATATAGGTTATTGTATATTATAAATGTGTATACACATATTATCTCAATTCAAATGATAGCATCTGTAATATATATGGATGTCATTATCCTTAATCATGTGGGATGTTTCTCAAGGGTTACTTGCATAAATTTGAGACAGGTGAATACCTTCCAGTGGGGACAAAGAGGGCAGTAGAAGGCCACGAGGCAAGTGTCTTTAAAACTTAAAGTTTTAAGCCTTTAGGATGCAAAATGTTAGCCTGTCTCAGGCACAAATGATCAAGTTAACCCAAATTTAACAATCTTACATAGCTTTGACTAAAATAAAATTCATTCAATATCTTTTAGAAGTACCCCCTACTGTGTTATATTTCAAAAACTAATATTGATACCATTATGGTATTAATAAACAAACCTCTATGTGGTTACAGAACTTTGGGCGAATATAAGTGATCAAAATTTTAGAGATCATGGTTGATTTGATGATCTAACACAGAAATCAAGTCATTTGCTTTATTTTACATAATTGTACAAACCAAATAGTGATTCAGAAAAGAATTGTTGAATATGTGATTTTCAAGGGTGCCTAACTTGTTTATCAACCATCTGAGTTCTTCACTCTCTGTTTCAGGTGCTGAGATACACATTCAATAAGTCCAATATGGTCTTTGCTCTTACTAAAGTACAATAGAAGCAGGCAACAGGAGCTCCTAGGTGGTTCAGTTGGTTAAGGGTCTGCATTTGGCTCAGGTCATGACCTTGGTGTCCTTGGATTGAGCTTGCGTCAGGGTCCCTGCTCAGTGAGGAGTCTGCTTCTCCCTCTGCTTTCTCCCCCCTCCCCAGCATTCGTGCTGTCTATCAAATAAATAAAAGCTTGAAAAGAAAAAAAAAAAACAGGCAAATTAACTATGTGAAGACTTTTTGTTTGGTTTTGCATATTTCTAAAAGCTTTAAAGGGAAAACAAAGTGATACAGGAGAGTAGTGTCAGGTGGTGGGTGGCTACTTAAAATTAAGTAGGTGTGAGCTTCCCGAAAGGAAAGCTTTTGAGGATATGATATTTGAGCTGTGACCTCAGGGTGAAAGGGAATCACTTGTATGAATATTTCCAGGAAGAACATTAGAAACACAGGTAATAGTTGGCAAATGCAAAGTGCCAGACAACAGAATGAGCTTCATAAGGGAGATGAAAGAAAGGAGACCATTGAGCCTGAAGTTGGGGGATCAAGTTGGGGTTGAAATTGGGGAAGAAATTGTGTGAAAGACAATTCATTAATTTAACCAATTTACTAAGCAGTATTGGATTTTTCAACTAAAATTTCTTATACTCTAGTTGTTGAGAAATAGTAGCTTTAAAAATGAGCATATAACACTACAAAATGGACATTCTTGGGGGAAAAACATAAAAGCTAAAATAAAATTTGAGAACGTAATGGAAAAATTTTTCTTTAAGCATCACTTAAAAAACTAATTGTAAAATTCAGAACTACTTTAAAGTACAAGATCAGTATTTTTTCTGGCTGATTAGATACACATGTTTAGAAGTTGGAGATGTTCATTAACCGAACATAGAGCCTAAGGAACTGAATTGCAGTATGTTGTTAATCTGAAGCAAGGGTGTACATATGGACAATTTATATCCTAGGCTATTTGAAGTTCAGGAAAACAGCAGTTAGGCCACTAAAATGTCAGCAGGTTTCCTTTACTTCAAGCAGCAACTGCTCTTTTGATTTAACTTAAATCATTCAATAATTTCCCATAATTGGAGTAAATGCATGTTTAATAAAAAAAAAACCTGTGTATAAATATGAAGTCTAATTTTATATTCATTGCTCAATTGACTTTGAACTGCTCATATGTTCACCTGCTTAGAAATTTCTAGTTGACTGATTTGAAAGCTTTTAACCTTTGGAATTCATTAAATAAAAATTTGATCATATGGTCCCAAATAGCAGACTTAATTAATGGTTTTAAAATATTCATTGCCTTAGTTACATTTATCTTTTAAGTTTAAGATGCCCCATCGTTAGCTTCTAAGTATTTACAGTTCTACTCCAGAAGTGAGAGTTGTGATATTGGTGATTAGTTATCTTTAACAGCAACAGCTGCCCTCCTTCTTTGATTCAGTTTTAATGTTTCAGTCCCCTGGGATTTCCTTTAAGATGATGCTTTATAACTCAAAATCTAAAATAAATGGGTTCTTTATTGTTGTACCTATGTTTTATAGCAGAAAAAATATATCTTTTTGAATAAAAATGAATAAACAGGTACATGAATGCATAGACAACTAACAAAAATAAAAAAAATGGTGCCATCATTTTTTTGCTAGCCATATGGCTAGATGCTGAATATGTGCTATCTTCAAAACTAAAAGCTGTTATACAGTGTTATCCCTTCATAGATGCAACGCAGACATTCAGAGAAACTTGGCTGAGCTAAAGGACTAAAGATTTGGAAGAAACCAGATTCAGAACTGAGTCGTTATGGTCCCAAAGCCATGGTTTTTCCTTTTGTGCCATGTTGCCACTAGAAGACTTAATGTCAGGAACAATGAATTAATCGATCTTATTTTTATAAGATTTTATTTATTTATTCATGAGAGATACAGAAAGAGGCAGAGACACAAGCAGAGGGAGAAGCAGGCTCCATGCAGGGAGCCTAATGTGGGACTTGATCCTGGGACCCTAGGATCACGCCCTGGGCCGAAGGCAGGCACTGAACTGCTGAGCCACCCAGGCATCCCAATTGGTCTTATATGATTAGTCTGCTTTGGTTTCATGTGTTAATGGGTATTAAGTTACGATAATTTTCATGAAGTCAATAACTCAGTAATTGTCCTTGGTGAATATATACCTACTGGACTCCAAAGAGCAGTTGATTTCAGGGCTCTTTACTTAACCACAAGTCACCAAATAACCATCCCCATTTTATTCAAGTTGAGCTGTATTGAACAAGAAGAAAAAAATAAATTAATAACACATAATTTAACATGTATTTTTTTTGCCACTCATTTCCCTTCATTTTCCATCTGAAGGGGAGTTCTGTCTTCTTTCAGGTAGTGCATTCTCACTGTAAGCTTCTGAGAAGTGTCCCAGTGCTAGAAATCTTTGATGTACCATTGAGGAAAAGTAGAGGCATAGAAACAACAAAAATAATCTTGATTGTAAAAGCAAAAGCAGCACTATAAATTCCAGGTATATAGGCAGGTGAGGGAGGACAAGGTGCGCTGTGCTAAGGCTGAAGCACGAAGATGGCCGTGAGGACATTGGTGATGATGGGCTTCCCGAGTTTGGGTAGTGAAAATCCTTAAGATTTGGGAAGTAGATAAAGAATGTATGGGTTGCTAAAAGGAGTTTTTAGTAAGTTTTATGGATTGCATACTTGGTTTCCTAGACGATGGAACACTAGCACAATACTCTGAAAGGCCCAGGCTTGGCTACTTGCTGTATGGCAACACTCAGTCCCTCTGTGAATACAGACTGGAAAACTACCTGAGGATGCCTAGCACAGTGAGGCCACACTGCACTTGAATTACTGTGGATGGCCTTGGGTATAAAAAAAAAAAAAAAAAAAAAAAGTATGCCACATAGTGGAATAAGGACTAGAATAAGGATCAGACTTGGATATGTATCCTAATTAGGGGTAAGGGTGTCCAGACTTTTAAAGCTATTCAAAAACAGTGATCTCCTCAGCAGAAGCAGTATCTGATAACGGCTTTCTCTTTCTGAATACAATATGAGGTACTTTGTCAAATACCCTTCTGTCCAGAAGAGCTGTTCTAGTTCATTCACTTTCTTATGTAAAGAACTTACTAGATAATCTACATCCTAACTAAAAGACTGTCTCTTACTACCTTTTAAAAAGCTATCCCTAAAACGACACTCTTTGGTTTCAAAAATATATTAAAATACACGGATCTATGGCAAAACCAGTGTAGAGTTGTAGATAATGTCTACTCGAAGTAAACACCACTCCACAGTTAGACCCAATGGGTTAGGTTTATAAAGTTTACAAATAGATACTCCTTTCCTCATTTCTTTTATCTAAGTTAATGAGGAGTAGCAAGGTTGAATGAATGTAGAATAAGGATAGGTGAGAGAATACTGAACAACCTAACCCAGCAAACTATCCCCTCTTACAAGAGGAAAAAAACGAACAAACAAAAAACTAGAACTTTCATGAATCCAAGAAATAGTACATTAAATTATACTCATTTATTGGATTATTGTAATTTTTTTCCAACAGGCATGTATAGAGCAGATAATAAAGTATATTAGGGCATTGCATATGAAGGCAAGTCATTACTTCTGGAATCTTTTTTCAGAGCTATACCTGTAAGTATGACAACTCGGAGGGCACTACCCCTGTCTGAGAAATCCCATGAGATGTGTTGCTTAGACCAGACATAGACTTATTTTGTCTCAGCTAGTTTGGCTCACTCATTGACTGCCATAGTCATTCCCAAAACAAAATTTCTTGATGTCAGGGGAGACCTAAAGAAAGAGATTGTGAACAAGTTGATAAAATGGATACAGCAATATCAGCCTAAATCTAAGATGTGCTTGAAGAATACCTAATAAAGCTTTGAGTGTTAGATGACATTTTTACGTAAACAGTAATAATTTTTCTACAGAGATACAAAATGCAGTAAGTAGAATTGTGTCTTTAGTGCATTAAAACAGCATGAGTATTCTGGTTACACTGTGTGTCCTGTACTCGGTAAATTGTTACAAACTATTCCAGAAAAAAACCTGAAAGTTACTTCATTTTATTTTCATTATGCTTTAAAGGTAAAAAAACACTAGAAAGCAGTGTTTCAAAAACAAAGTTTTTAATTACTCGAGCTCTGTATTAGAAACATATTCAAAGTGCAATTACTCTGTATGTAAGATGGAGAGTTACTTCACGTGTTCAAATCTGAAACTATCAGACTTGCCAGGTGATTATTAAGTGGGAACAAATTCACCAGTTTTTTTTTTTTTAAGTTTTATCTGAGAGAGAGAGAGAGAATATCATGTGTGAGAGATGTGGGGAGGAGCCAAGGGAGAAGGAGAGAATCCTTGATTGGACTCCCAGCAGAGTGTGGAGCCTGCCCAGGACCTCAAGACCATGACCTGAGCTGAAATCCAGAGCCAGATGTTCAACCAACTGAGCCACCCAGGTGCTCCTAAAGTCACCAGTTTTTAAAAGTATTTTATTTGGGAGCTGAAGTTAATGATAATGAAAGTGAATATCTAACCATCTTGGCTGAACTGATAAATTTTTATTCTACCATTTTATTTTTTGACACAAAGACGATTTAAAAACTTAACTGCAAATACATTATTTAGGGTAATCTCTCACTATACATGTGTTTCAAATCATCCTGTTGTACACTTTAAACTTAAAGTGTTAATTTCAACCTTATTGAGATATAATGGATGTTTATTTATTTATTTATTTTAAATTGGTGTAAGGGTTGAATGGATGGGTAAGTCAGTTGAGTGGCCAGCTCTCGATTTCAGCTCAGGTCATAATCTGATCTCAGGGTCATGGGATCAAGACCGTTGAGATCCGTGCTTAGTGGGGAGTCTGCTTGAAACTGTCCCTCTCCCCTTCCATTTCCTCTCCCCACCCCCATGTGTACTCACGTTCTCTCTCAAAAATCATAAGTAAAATTATTTTTAAAATAAATAAAGGGTAAATATATATAGAATATCTACACTAAGGTATTTGGTACATTTCTTAGATCTAGTTAATTACCAATATCTGATTCTATCTGGAATTTCTTCAGGCAATATTTGGGGAAATAGTATGATGGGAGTTCAATTATTTGAGATATTTAATCATGAGTATCAATGGTCATGTGGGCATTTCTCATTTGTTTGCAATACTTTAAAAGACTCTGGAATATTCTCTTCATGATAACACAGAATCAGGGACACTTGACGAAAAATTAGTTGTAAAATGAACCGAAATCACACCTCACTATACTTAAGAGTGTTTACCAGAATTCTGCAATTTCTCTTTGGTATCAAATAAGCCAGCTTCCCTATCACAATGAATGATAAATTCCTGCATGGGGAGTTTACTCCCCCTTTGTCAAAAACTGTAAAGTTTTAGAACAGCCCAATATTTGTGAATGTATATACTATTCAAATATCTTTGGGGGGGGAAAAAATACTCCAGTCTGAGACTGACATTGTAGTTGACACTGGATCATTTTTGACCAGGCGTCAGAGATTATAGAAATTTTGTTAAAAAAATAAGGTTTATGTATACAATGGAATATTACTCAGCTATTAGAAATGACAAATACCCACCATTTGCTTCAACGTGGATGGAACTGGAGGGTATTATGCTGAGTGAAGTAAGTCAGTCGGTGAAGGACAAACATTATATGTTCTCATTCATTGGGGAATATAAATAATAGTGAAAGGGAATATAAGGGAAGGGAGAAGAAATGTGTGGGAAATATCAGAAAGGGAGACAGAACGTAAAGACTGCTAACTCTGGGAAACGAACTAGGGGTGGTGGAAGGGGAGGAGGGCGGGGGGTGGGAGTGAATGGGTGACGGGCACTGGGCGTTATTCTGTATGTTAGTAAATTGAACACCAATAAAAAAAAAATTAAGGCCAGAAATGTGCCAAAAATAAGACTAAATTTTTATAGGAGTATGGTTTTGAAAACCAAGCTGCTACTTCACTTTGCCAGTTCTGTCCAGTGACGTGAATAGTGACTTCTCACCATGTATTTGATAAAATGAACTATAATTCTTTAAATATGCCTACATCCAGACCTTAACTACTCTAGAGAACTAATCCTGGACTTCCTACTCCGGGAATGTTCTTCATATCTCCACAAGTCCTGCTGCCCATGAATCCTAAAGATACTCTTTTGCTATCCAAGGAAGTTTTACAGGTGTGTATTTCATAGGCCTTTCTCATCATATTACCACCAATTTCATATGTAATTTTCAAATTTCACTTGCAATCTCATTCTTCTTTGTACTCTTACTGTTCAATCTACCTGCTTTTATTGTGAAATTTCTAATCTTGTTGCATGCTTGCTTTTAAGATTTTATTCACTTATTTGAGAGAGGAAGAGAGAGAGCGCACAAGCAAGGGGCAGGCAGAGAGAAGGAGAAGCAAGCTCCCAGCTCAATCCCAGGACCCTGAGATCATGACCTGAGCCAAAGGCAGATGCCTAACCAACTGAGCCACCCAGGCACCCCTTCTGCATGCTTTCTTTACATGCCTGCTACACTTTATAAGCTGTAAATCTCTCAAAGTCAGGTAGCCTATTTATGATTACAGATAACCAGTACTTAGCACAGTAGCATGTTTACTATGCATATAGCACTCAACAAAAGCTTACTGTACAAGTTGAAAAACTTTTGAGAGCCACCCAGCCCCTGACTGACTGGATGAAATAAAGTCTTCTATGTGTTTCTGCAGATTACAGGAGATCCCTAAGATGTGCTGTCTCCTCAAATTTAGTAGCTAATATACAGAACTCGGGAGGTTGGAATAGAAATAGACCCAGTTTATAACCACAGAATATCCATGGATCTCCCACTTTTCCTCCTCCACAGAATAGGCCTAAATTATTTTGTCAAAATGTTTGTCATGTAAATTCAACTATAAAACTATGGATAGAATTGTTAGGCTTATAACTCTGTGTAAAACTAAGATATAATAAATGCAAACAAGATGGAGTAGATGGGCTCCTTGATGTGCGTTATTGGATTTCTTATTTTCTTCTGAGTCTGCAAGTGGGTCTTGGAAGTCAAGTCTCAGTTTATAGGAGAACAAGTGAGAATTCCACTGTCTTATGTGAGGGGCCTGCAACATAAGATACACTAACTTTTCTTAGCAAAAGATGTAAAAGAATAAATAATTATGAATTTAAAAAACCTATTAGTGGCTCTAAAAGTGATGTGAACCAAAATTGCTGATTTAGTCCAACAGAAGCCCTATAGGTGTCAACATGCATTTTATACTCTTTGCTGGAACAAAGTAACAAACTCCATCATACGGAGAAAGGAGTGCCTACCCCCCATTCTTACTGATGGAACTTAGACCAGAGATGTGCCTTTTGGAAGATAAATCAACCAACTCATTAGCTAAATCACTGAAAGATAAAGAAAAACCAAATACAGAAAACACAATGACAACAAGCCAACTTTTCTGCTGCTTCTGACTTGAAAAAAGAAAAAATAAAAATTTTAAGAGGTCAACAAAACTCTCATATTTTTTCTGCTTAAATTAATCCCACAAAATAATGGCATGAAAGAAAATAACCACATAAAATTGTGTACTTGGTGCTTCATCTTGATTTGCGATCCCCCCTTCCCCAATTCCTATGTTGAAACCTTAACTGTCAATATAACTATATTTGAAAATAGGTCCTGTAAGAGCTAATTTAACATTAAATGAGGTTATAAGAGTGGGGCCCTGATAAGATAGGATTAGTGTCTTTATAAAAAGAGACAGGAAAGTTTTCTTTCACTCTTTGCCCCTCCCCCCCCCCCTTTTTTTTTTTGGTACTCAGTTGTGAACTTTTTAAATTTAACTGACCTATTACTCTCAGATATGCAATGTAATGATTTGACATTGGTATATTAGCAAAATATCACCATAATAAGTCTAGTTAATATCCATCACCACACCTAGTTATGCACATGGTACACTCAATATAGATAATCCGGTATTAACTGTAGTCCCCTTACTGTCTCTTAAATCCCCATGAGTTACCATCTTCTAACTGGAAACTTGAATCTTTTGACCCTCTTTACCATTTTACTCACTCTGTACCCCTTGCTTCGGGCAACCACCAATCTGTCCTTTATATCCATGAGCTGAGGTTTTGATTCATTTTCCCAGATCCTACATTTATGGGAGATGATATGGCATGTCTTTTTCTGAATGACTTATTTCACTTAGCATAATACTTCCAAGGTCCATACATATTGTTAATAGCTGTATAAAACTTCCTTGTGTCTATGTACTACATTTTCTTTATCCCTTCATCTGTTGATAGATATTCGGGTATTTTTATGTCTTTGCTATTGTACAGAATTCTGAAAAGATCTATTTGCTAGTGTTTTCATTTTCTTTAAATTTCCATAAGTGACATGACTAGATCACATGGTAGTTGAATTTTTAATTTTTTGAGGACACTCCATACTGTTTTCTCTAGTAACTACACCATTTTACATTCCTACTGACCGTACGTGAGGTTCCATTTTTGTCCCTATCAGTTGTTTCATTGGGTGTTTTTTGTGTTTATTAGTTGGTTTTATTAGATTGGGTTTCTGATTTTGGTTTTGTTTTTTTGGGTGTTTTGTTTGTTTTGTAATTGTTATTCTAGCAGGTTTAAAGTAATAACTCCTCTCAACTGTAACTTGTATTTCCCTGATGGTTATTGATGTTGAACATCTTGTGCACCTGTTGGACATGTATATGGCTCAATTTGAAGATGTCTATTCAGATCTTCTATCCATTTTTAATTAGATAATTTTATGCTATTAAGTTGTAGGAGCTCTTTATTTTGGATATTAGGCCCTTATTACATAAGATGTGCAAAAATTTCCTTCCATCCTATAGCTGGCCTTTATGTTTTGTTGATGGTTTCCTTGGCTGTACAGAAGATTTTTAATTCCATGGAATCCCAATTATTTATGCTTGTCTTGCCTTTGCTTTTAGTGTTTTACTCAGAGTTACCCGCAACACTGATTGCCAAGGAGCTTACTGCTATTACTATCTTATAGACATTTTAGCGTTTCGGGTCTTAAATTCTTTAAGCCACCATGAATTTATTTGTATGTGTAGGGTAAGGTAGTAAGGAGTATCATTCTTTGGCATGTGGTTGTCCAGTGTTCCCAGTACCATTTATTGAAAAGACTATGCCATTCCCATTGTATTTTCTTGCTGCTTTCATTGTAAACTAATTGACCATGTTTTCATGGGTTTATTCCTGGGCTGTAATTTTGATCATTTTGTCTGTTTTGTTTTTTTTGTTTTGTTTTGTTTTGTTTTTTTAATAGATGGGTATTTTTTTTTAATTTTTATTTACTTATGATAGTCACACAGCGAGAGAGAGAGAGAGAGAGAGAGAGAGAGAGAGAGAGAGAGAGAGGCAGAGACACAGGCAGAGAGAGAAGCAGGCTCCATGCACTGGGAGCCCGACATGGGATTCGATCCCGGGTCTCCAGGATCGCGCCCTGGGCCAAAGGCAGGCGCTAAACCGCTGCGCCACCCAGGGATCCCCATTTTGTCTGTTTTAATGCCAATCCCATAGTGTGCGGATTCCTACAGTTTTGTAATATAATTTAAAATCAGGCAATGTGATGCTTCAGCTTTATTATTTCTCAAGATTGCATTGGCTTTAAGGGGTCTTCTGTGGTTCCATTAAATTTTAGAAATGTATGTTCTAGTTCTATGAAAAAAATTTGCATTTATGTTCACCAGGGATACTGATCTATTACTTTCTTGTGTTCATACCTGCTTTTGTTATCAGGGTAATTCTGGCCTCATAAAAAATGAATTTGTTTCAAAAAAATATAAGAGGAGGGAATACCTCTAATGTGAGAAGAACTGGTGTTAATTATTCTTTGACTATTGGAAAGAATGGACTATTAAAGCGTCAGATCCTGAAATTTTATTTGTTGGGAATTTGTTGATTACGGATTACCAGTTTTTGAACTGTTCAGATTTTCTACTTTCTCATGATTCAGTCGTGGAGGTCCTATGTTTTCAGGAATTTATACTTTTCTTCTAGGTTGTTCCAATTTGTTGACTATATAATTGTGGCACTTTGTTATGATCTTTGTAATTCTGTAGTATTAGTTGTTTTCATTTCTGAATTATTTTTTATGAGTCTGACTAATGGTTTTCAGTTTTATTTATCTTTTCAAAGAACAAGCTTTTGGGGGTACCTGGGCAGCTCAGCCAGTTAAGTGTCTGCCTTTAACTCAGTTCATAATCCCAGGGTTCTGGGATTGAGCCTTAGATTGGGCTCCTGCTCAGCCAGGAATCTACTTTCCCTCTGCCACTTCTCCTGCTTGTGCTTGCTCTCTCTCTTAATCAAATAATAAAATTTTAAATAAAACTAAGAACTTTTTTTTTTTTTTAACTTTTCCGTTGTCTCTTTCCTTCTACTAACTTTGGGCTTTATTCTTCTTGTGTTCTTTACTTGAGATTTTTCTATTATTTTTAAGGTAAGCTTTAACACAATGAACATCCTTTTAGAACTGCTTTTACTGTATTCCATAAATTTTGCTATATCTTATCTCTATTTATCTTTGTCTCAAGTATTTTAAAATTTAACTTTTGATTTTTTTTTTTTTTCTTTAACTCATTGGCTGTTCAAACCTGTTCCTTAATAGAAATGTATTGGTGAATTTTCTATTTTTTTCTTGTAATTTATTTCTAGCTTCATACCAATGTGTTGAGAAAAGATGCTTCATATTATTTTAATCTTAAATTTTCTAATATGGTTTTGTGGCCTAACATATGATCTATCCTGGAGAGTGTTCCAAGAGCACTTGAGAAGAATGTGTATTTTGTGGCTTCTGGATAGTAAATTCTCCATATGTTAAGTCCTCTGGCCTGATATGTCATTTAAAGTTGATGTTTCCATGTTGATTTTCTGTCTGGATGATATCAGCATTAATGAAACTATGGTATTAAAGTCCTCTACTCTTATAGTATTGCTAGGTCTTGCTTCAGGTCTGTTAATATCTGCTTTATATATTTAGGTGCTCTTATGTTGAGTGCATAAATATTTACAGATGTTATCTCCTGACTGCTGGGTTACCTCTTCCAAGAGAATTGTACATCCTATTGAATTTTATATTTCTACTTCTCTGAATGCCATCTAAAATAGTGACTTAATTACTTGCTTGTGTCCCATATTTTACAACTAGATGAGAGGTTGCAAAATTAAGTGCACTACATACAACAATTGAAAACACTTAGAATATAAATGTGTGTGTTGCCTTGTGTGTATGACTAAAATTTCAGCTAAAGAGTAGTCAAATCTTTTGCAGGGGTAAAAGTTGTTTGCTTATATGTGAATAACCAGGTTATAAAATTTCCCAAACATGGCATTTGGAGTGAGCAGCTTATATTAATAGATAAACTTTTTTTGAGCTGTGTTCTCCTTTGAAAAATAAAATGAAAACTCCAACCTTAGTTTGGATGGACACTGCCAGAGAACATGCTATTGGGCATATTCTAGTTAACTGAGATTACTTTTTTGCACACAGATTACTCTGACAAAGGAAAATGTGTATTGAAACAACTTGTGAGTTAATAAGGTAAAAATGGGTACAGTATTATATACTCAATAGATACCTTTATGGAATACATGGATTCCTGTGCCATATTCAATTTAGAGACAACCCTTCTTATCATAATCGTTTCATTATGAATACAGTAAAACTATTGGACTTATATTTGCCTAATACTGTATGATTTAATCACTGTCTTTCCTTTGATGGCATTTGCAACATTTTTTAAAGTATTACTTGATTTGCTGTATGTTTGAAACTATTGAAAGTTTTTTTACCCCAATAAGAATTAGTACATTATGTAGCCTTGATCCTAAAGTACAAATATTTTGCCCATATCATCAGCATTATTGACCGGAGTCCCATGCATGTGGAGTTAATTGAAAATCATAAAATCTAATCTTTGTAATCTAGGAGTGTAAAAATAAAAACATGGGCTCAGTAAACCAAAAATTGTCATATATTCATTTCCTGCAAATTTCCAAAGCTTTGCTAGAAAAAAAAATAAAGCATTACCTACAAAAAATGTTGAAGTCTATATTGAAAAAAAAAAAAACTATACAGCAGTGAGTTTAAGTTATTGTAATCTCCTTCCTTCCTCAAAGTGATATAAATCATAATGTCGATGAACCAGAGCTTCATTATTCTTTCAACATAAATAATAATGAGTTCTGGATGAGTAGGCAAGAGGATATTTATAAGACTATTTAAGTGCATTGATTTAGAGTAGTCAGTGAGCTCATAAAAGCACAGAAGACAACTGAAGGTAAATAGCAGGAAAGAGATATGGTAATTTAACACTGGGTTATTCTTTTGATGCTTGAAGGATATATACAGCGTATGGGTAAAGAATCAACACTGCCTCAGGAAAAGGAGGAAGAATTAGTCAAAGACTACAGTTAGACAAGATGAATAAGTCCTAGAGATCTGTACAGAATAGCACCTCTAGTCAACATAAGAGCTACTCTTCTAGCAAACTTTTCAATATACAATATTAAGTGTTGTTACCACAATGACCAAGAATAAAAATGGCAGGAGGAAACTTTTAGAGGTGATGGATATGTTAATGCATAGACTGTGGTGATGGTTTCACAGGTGGGTATTTATCTTCAAACTCATTGAGTTGTATACATTAAATATGGACAGCTTTTTTCAAAGGTATGAATGAATGCTGAGTTGGCTAATACTTCTCAAGTCCAAGCCAGCTGGTCTATTAAATGGTCTGATGAATTAGTTAATAAATAATAAGTTAATAAATTTTCTCAAATATATTTCATATATACATGAGAACAAGAGTAAATTTTTTTTTTTTCAAATAGAGATCCTACTAGCTTTGCACTGTGGCAGTATCATAGCCAATGAGGTTTACCTGAGGCGTGATTATTGCTAATTGAAAATAGAGATCCTACTTTTGGTCTTTTTCATTCCTTCTGTAATTTCTACTCCAGATAAAGACATGACATGTTTTTGTCATAACTGTTGTTTTGTGTGACACAATATTTGTGAGTTAAGGATCATAATTTATAATTTTATAGCTGAATATTTAATAGATGAGAAACTAAATAACCTATACATACTATTTTCTTGTTAAAAAAAAGAAAGCCTTCTTAAGGCTTTAAGAAATTAAGCATGGTTTCATAGTGACTGAATGAGGAAAAAGTTGAGCATTACTACTTTTGAATGCATGAATAAGGTCAGTTAGTGAGGATTTGAATGTCCTATGGTTATTCTTCCTCAAATCCTTAAGGAAAATTTTAAAAGTTCACTTGTAATCTACAGTAAATGGATCCAGAAATATCCAGAGGGGCTCCAGGGCTTATTCAGACCACCATTTATTTCCCCAGCAAACAGTGCCTCCTATTGGGATAGGATAACTCCAGTAAAGGCTCTTCTCTCTTAGAAATGACTCTATAGACCCTTAATCATAGATTGAGTGGCTGGTTTATAATTCAGCAGTTGTTGACCTGAGGAAAAAAAAATGCCTATATTTGAATCTAGGACCCTGCATAAGCACTACTGGTACCTTCATGCATATCAGAAGCAAAGGTGGTATGGCACAAATTCATGATAATGAACCTTGTATTAACAGTATATAAATAGATATGGCCAGAATTCTCTTCAGTTGACTAGTTTAATTAAAGCATAGGCATGGGGCAGCTGGGTGGCTCAGTGGTTGAACATCTACCTTTGGCTCAGGTTGTGATCCCAGGGTCCTGGGATGGAGTCTGGCATCAGGCTCCCTGCCTGCTTCTCCCTCTGCCTATTTCTCTGTGTCTCTCATGAATAAATAAATAAAATCATTTAAAAAAATCAGGCAAAATATAATGGAGGCCCCATATGGAAAACTAATCTTAATAATTTAAAATGAAACATTTTTATTATACATGTGTATAAATATGAAATTAATACTCCTCATCTTACAGAGAACTCAAATAAGGTTCTAAGAATCCCATGCCATATAGGTCTCTGCTGATACTAAGTTACTGGGACCACACACAATTCACCAACAAGTCATACAACCATGAAAGGGTAACTTTTTTTTTTTTTTTTTCTGTAAAATAACCCAGAAGTAATCAACAGGCTGAAAGAGTATTCACAATGTGGAAAACACATCCTTAGGTATGAGAAATCAAAACTTTTTTTTTCATTGAGTAGTGAAAAAAATCGAAAGAAAAACACAAGAAGCAGTAAATCAAAATCTTTTTTAAAATGATTTTTCTATTACAAAGCAAATTCCTAGTCAGAATATTAAACCTACAACAAAATTACCAAGGTATTTATCAATAAGAAGTATTACCTCAAGAGCTCTGTGTTGGTTTCCTATTAGTGCTGTAACAGATTACCATAAATTAATTCTCTGGTAGTTCTGGAAGTCAGAATTCTGAAATGGTTTACACAAGGCTAAAATATCAATGTCATTTGGTATCTATTTTTTCTGAAGGCTCCAAGGAAGAATCCATTTGCTTATCTTTTTCAACTTCTAGAGGCCTGCCCTGTATTGCTGGGTTGTAGCCCCACATCAGACAAATATGTTTCCATTAGATGAATCTGATTGTGACTCTTCTGACTCTTTCTTAGAAGAACCCTGGTGATGGCACTAAGGTTAGATAATCCAGGATAGTATCCCATCTCAAGATCCTAAATGCAATCAAATTAAAAAAATAAATAACTTTTTTGCCACGCAAGATAACATTCACAGATCTAAAGATCAGAAGTGGTCACCTTTGGGATACCATTACTCTGCCTACCACAAGCTCATCGCACTGCTTATTATGGAAAACAAAACAGTACCCTAGAGTGTTGTACAGGGAAAAAGCGCTGGATCTAAGCTCTGGCTCCGCTAGTATCTCACGGACACCTTGTGACAACTTCTATACATCACTAATTCTACGTATGTCTCCTTTTTCTAAGCAGTATAATCAAATGAGGTAACCTAGTGAAAGCGTTCTGCAAAGTATAACCTCATTTATAAAAAGAGGTAGGGCTTTATTCTGAGCTACACCACTAGTATATCTGGGCCTCTTCTCGTTTTCAAATGTAGTTTGGGACTGGAATTAATAGATAATTAGGCAATCCATCCAGCTGTGAAGTTCTTTTTAAAATACATGAATGAGGACCATTTTTTTTATATAATCTACATTTTTAAAGCTATTTGCAGTACTTCCAGTCCAAATTTGTTGCTGCTATGATTGAACATTTGCATCTGTGAATGAACACATTCAGAAAAGAGAGCCTACTACCTTCAAAGCTGTTAGCTTCATGTGTAATCCTGTCTGAATGATAAAACATTTATTTTATGTTGAATGGGCATCTGTCTTCCTGTTGCATCCCCTTGGATGTGGTGATAACATATTTTTAACAATGTCATGGGAGGGGCCCCTGGGTGGTACAGTCAAGCATTTAACTCTTGGTTTTGGTTCAGGTCATGATCTCATGATCCTGAGGTGGAGCCCACGTTGGGTTCTGCACTCAATGTTGAGATCATCTCCTCCTTCTGCCCCTCGGCCTACTCACACGAGTGCTCTCTCTAAAATTAAAAAAAAAAAAAAAAAATTATCCTAGGAAGTTGTACAATCATTATCGAAGGCATTTTTATATATGTTCTGAAGACAGATATTGCTCAAAAAAGATAAATTTTTAAAATTGCAGTGGAAATAGAAACCCATTTAATTTGTTATTGCAACTGCATTTTGATCCATTCCATTTAGATACACAAATGTTTTATGAAAGTCAACTACTTCCATTGAACTCTTCACCCTGTATTGTACCTTTTGGACCATTTTACTGAGATAAAAAAGCTTATTCTAGCAAATGAGATCACTGAGTAGGTTAGTAACAATTTTTCCTCAAATAGTTGCTTGTTTATGTAATACTTCTTGACTTGAAAATTTGTAGCTCCTCTGGTCGTTAATAAACACATTTTTTGTTCAATATTTCCTGGTTTTAACTTCAAGGATTCGATAATTGTCAAAGTTACTGTTGTTAAAAGTATTACCTTTTATTTTAGTGTTTTCACAGATAATGTTGGTCAGTATTATTACAAAATAAAAAGTAAATCCCATACACCATTTGCCAATTCCTTCTAATGGTCACATATTGTATAAGTACAGTATATTACAGCTAAAATCCACCAATTACATCAATTCTATTCAGGTTTCACAATCTTTACATGCATTCTGTGTGTATGTATATTCTGTGCAGTTTTCACATGTGTACATTTGACCAGCAGAAGAGGTTTACCTCTATTGTGCTACCCCTCGGGCTCCCCACAGGCATCATCTTGTCCTGTTCTTGCTCCTCTCCTTCTTCCATCTTTTTCTGACACAGTTGCCAGTGAAGAAAGGAAATATTTTCAATAAATTATGTTAGAAAAACTAGATAAACATACACCAAAAAGCAAAACAAAACAAAAACTTTATCACATACAAAATACAAATGAACTTTATTCCGAATGGATCATAGACCAAAAGATTGGAGTTAAGCTATCAAACTGCTAGAAGAAAAATGGGTTGGAAATTTACTTTTTGCCTCATAATATAAATTACAGATACTAAACATAAAATATAAAACCCTAAAAATATTAGAAAATTAAATGTTCAAAACTTAAAGGATAAAAACCCATTTAACAAGCTAAAATATGAAGGCATCCTATAAGAACAACTATTGGACAAAAATTTAATTACATAATATTAAACTTTTATAAAAGTATATCAAGAACAAGTTTTTTTTTCCAAAGTAGTAATAAACTGAGGAAAATATTTAAGACCCATGTGAGAAAAAATTATTTAAAAAATGGAATGAAAAAATGACCCAATAATTGGAAAAGTTTTAAACAAACCATTAAAAATGTATTAAAATTACTTTTAAATATAAGCAAATATTTAACCTCACATGCTATCAGGGAAATAAAAAGAAAATTTCTTCCTCAATCACACAATAAAGGAAAAATGAAGAAAAAGATAGGTTTAAAATATTTGGTAATTCTAAGAACTGGCTAAAGTGGAAGCCTGTATCTACCCTCCCCTTTACCCATTTTGCCCGTCACCTCCTTCCCCTGACAATCATCAGTTTTTTCAATTTATGTGGATAATTCTGTTTATCTGTTCCTTAGATCTCACATGTGATTGAAATCATATGGTATGTCTTTCTCAGCCTGACTTAATTCACTTAGTGTAATAAAATCTAGGTCCACCCATATTGTCACAAATGGCACAGTCTCGTCCTTTCTATGGCTGTGTGATTATCCACAACCTACATATCACATCTTCCTTATCTGTTAATCAATTGATGGACACTTAAGTTGCTTCCTTTTCTGGGCTACAGTGTATACTGCTGAAATAACCAGGAGTGCATGCATCTTTTTGAATTAGTGCTTACATTGTCTTTGGGTAAATGTCCAGTAGCAGAATTACTGGATCCTATGGTATTTCCATTTATCATTTTTTGAGAAAACCCCAAACTATTTATCATAATGGTTGTATCACTTTGCAATCCCATCAACAGTAAGTACATGAGGGCTCCATTTTCTCCATATCCTCGCCAAAACTGGTTTGTCTTTGATGTTAGCCATTCTCACAGGTGTAATGTGAGGTTTCCTTTTGGTTTTGATTTGCATTTCCCTGAGGATGAGTGATGTTGAGCATCTTTTCGCGTGTCTATTGGCCATCTGGGTGTCGTCTTTGGGAAAATATCCATTCAGGTCCTCTGTCCATTTTTTAATCAGATGGGATGTGTGTGTGTGTGTGTGTGTGTGTGTGTGTTGAGTGTGGAAGTTCTGCATGTACTTTGGAAATAACCCCTTATGATATACATCCTTTGCATATATGTTCTCCCATTTAATAGGCTGCTTCTTTGTTTCATTGTTGTTTTTTTATGCTGTACAGAATGTTTTTGTTTTCACATAGTCTCAATACTTTATTTTTGCTTTTGTTTCCCTTGCTGTGGGAGACACACATAGAAAAATGTTTCTAGAGTCCATGTGTCAGAAATTACTGCCTATGTTCCTTTATATGGTTTTTGTGGTTTCAGGCTTTACATTTAGGCCTTTAATCCATTTTGAGTTTATTTTTATGTGTATGGCATAAGAAAATAGTCCTGTTTCATTTGTCCAGTATTCTCAGCACCATTTGTGGAAGATACTGTCTTTTTGCCATTATATATTCTTAACTCCTATGTCATAGATTAATTGATAAGCATGAGTTTATTATTTCAGCTTTCTTAAACTTTCTGAGATGTGTGGCCTGACATGTGCTCTATTCTGGAGGTTGTTCCGTGTGCATTGAAAACCATGTGTATTCTGTAGGCTTTGGATAGAATATTCTGTATCCGTCATTTTTTTTGTATTTTTTTTAATTGGAATTGGATTTGGCAACATTAGTATAACACCCAGTGGTCATCCTGTCCCCTGCCCATCACCCAGTCACCCCATCCCCCGCTCTCCTCCCCTTCCACTACCCCTTGTTCATTTCTCAGAGTTAGGAGTCTCTCATGGTTTGTCACCCTCTCTGATATATCCCACTCATTTTCTCTCCTTTCCCTTTAATCCCTTTCACTGTTTCTTATATTCCCCATATGAGTGAAACCATGTGATGATTGTCCTCCTCTGATTGACTGACTTCACTCAGCATAATACCCTCCAGTTCCAACCACATCAAAGCAAATGGTGGGTATTCGTCATTTTTTGTGGCTAACATTCCACTGTATACATAGATCACTTCTTCCTTATCCATCCATCTGTCGATGGACACGGAGGCTCCTTCCACAGTTTGGCTATTGTGGACATTGCTGCTATAAACATTGGGGTGCAGGTGTCCCGGCGTTTCATTGCATCTGTATCTTTGGGGTAAATCCCCAGCAGTGCAATTGCTGGGTCATAGGGCAGGTCTATTTTTAACTCTTTGAGGAACCTCCACACAGTTTTCCAGAGTGGCTGCACCAGTTCACATTCCCACCAACAGTGCAAGAGGGTTCCCCTTTCTCCACATCCTCTCTGACATTTGTTGTTTCCTGCCTTATTAGTTTTCACCATTCTCACTGGTGTGAGGTGGGATCTCATTGTGGTTTTGGTTTGTATTTCCCTGATGGCCAGTGATGCGGAGCATTTTCTCACATACTTGCTGGCCATGTGTAGGTCTTCTCTGGTGAAATGTCTGTTCATGTCTTTTGCCCATTTCATGATTGGATTGTTTGTTTCTTTGCTGTTGAGCTTAATAAGTCCTTTATAGATCTTGGATGCTAGCCCTTTATCAGGTCATTTGCAAATATCTTCTCCCATTCTGTAGGTTGTCTTTTAGTTTTGTTGACTGTTTCCCTCGCTGTGCAGAAGCTTTTTATCCTAATGAAGTCCCAATAGTTCATTTTTACTTGTTTCCTTTGTCTTCATAGATGTGAATTGAAAGAAGTTGCTGTGGCCAAGTTCAAAAAGGCTGTTGCCTGTGTTCTCCTCTAGGATTTTGATGGATTCTTGTCTCGCATTTAGATCTTTCATCCAAGTTTATCTTTGTGTGGTGTAAGAGAATGGTCTAGCTTCATTCTTCTGTATGTGGCTGTCCAATTTTCTCAGCACCATTTATTGAAGAGACCGTCCTTTTTCCAGTGGATAATCTTTCCTGCTTTGTCAAATATTAGTTGACCATAGCGTTGAGGGCCTATTACTGGGTTCTCTTTTCTGGTCCACTGATCTATGTGTCTGTTTTTTTGTGCCAGTACCACACTGTCTTGATGATCACAGCTTTGTAGTACAACCTGAAATCCGGCATTGTGATGCCCCCGGCTCTGGTTTTCTTTTTCAATATTCCCCTAGCTATTCAGGGTCTTCTCTGATTCCACACAAATCTTGAGATTATTCGTTCCAATTTTGTGAAGAAAGTCTGTGGTATTTTGATAGGGATTGCATTGAGTGTGTAAATTGCCCTGGGTAGCATAGACATTTTCACAATATTAATTCTGCCAATCCATGAGCCTGGAATATTCTTCCAGCTCTTTGTGTCTTCCTCAATTTCTTTCAGAAGCTTTCTGTAGTTTTTAAGGTATAGATCCTTTACTCCATTGGTTAGGTTTATTCCTAGGTATCTTAGGCTTTTGGTACAATTGTAAATGGGATTGATTCCTTAACTTCTCTTTTTCAGTCTCATCGTTAGTGTATAGAAATGCCACTGTTTTCTGGGCATTGATTAACCTGCCACACTGCCGAATTGCTGTATGAGTTCTAGCAATTTTGGGGTGGAGTCTTTTGGGTTTTCTATGTACAGTATCATGTCATCTGAGAAGAGGGAGAGTTTTTCTTCTTTGCCAATGTGAATGCCTTTTATTTCTTTTTGTTGCCTGATTGCTGAGGCTAGGACTTCCAGTACTATGTTGAATAGCAGTGGTCAGAGTGGACAATCCTGTCGTGTTCCTGATCTTAGGGGAAAGGCTCCCAGTGTTTCCCTATTGAGAATTATATTTGCTATGGGCTTTTCATAGATGTCTTTGAAGATGCTGAGGAATGTTCCTCTATCCTACATTCTGAAGAGTTTTGATCAGAAATGGATGATGTATTTTGCCAAATGCTTTCTCTGCATCTATTGAGAGGATCACATGGTTCTTGTTTTTTTTCTCTTGTTGACGTGATCTATCACGCTGTTTTACAAGTGTTGAACCAGCCTGGCATCCCAGGAATAAATCCCACTTGGTCATGGTGAATGATCCTATGTACTGTTGGATCCTATTGGCTAGTATCTTGTTGAGAATTATTGCATCTGTGTTCATCAGGGATATTGGTCTATACTTCTCCTTTTTGGAGGGGTCTTTGTCTGGTTTTGGAATTAAGGTGATGTTGGCCTCATAACACCAGTTTGGAATATTTCATCTCTTTCTATCTTTTGGAGTAGCTTTAGTAGAATAAGTATTGTTTCTTCTTTAAATGTATTGATAGAATTCCCCTGAGAAGCCATCTGGCCCTGGACTTTTGTGTGTCAGGAGGTTTTTGGTGACTGCTTCAATTTCCTCCCTGGTTATCAGCCTGTTCAGGTTTTCTATTTCTTCCTGTTCCAGTTTCGGTAATTTGTGGATCTCCAGAAATGTATCCATTTCTCCTAGATTGCCTAGTTTATTGGCATATAGCTGCTCATAATACGTTTTTAGAATCATTTGTATTTCCTTGGTATTGGTTGTGATCTCTCCTCTTTCATTAATGATTTTACTAATTTGTCTTTCTCTTTAAGAAGGCTGGTTAATGGCATATATATGTTATTAATTCTTTCAAAGAACCAACTCCTGGTTTTATTGACCTGTTCTACAGTTCTTCTGGTCTCTATCTTTATTAACTCTCTTCTTCTGCTTGGTGTAGGTTATACTTGCTGTTCTTTCTCCAGTTCCTTTAGGTGGGAGGTTAGCTTGTGTATTTGAGTTTTTTCCAATTTTTTTGAGGGAGGCTTGTATTGCCATGTATTTCCCTCCCAAAGATTTTGAACGGTTGTATCTTCACTTTTATTAGTTTCCATGAATCTTTTTAATTCTTCTCTAATTTCCTGGTTGACTCATTTATCTTTTAGCAGGATGCTCTTTCACCTCCATATGTTTGAGTTTCTTGCAAATTTCTTGTGATTGAGTTCTAATTTAAAACATTGTGGTCTGAAAATATGCAGGGGACAATCCCAACTCTTTGGTATCAGTTGAGACCTGATTTCTGACCTAGTATGTGGTGTATTGTGGAGAAAGTTCCATGTGCACTTAAGAAGAATGTATATTCAGTTGTGTTTGGATGCAAAATTCTGTATGTATCTGTGAAATCCACCTGGTCCTGTGTATCATTTAAAGCTCTTGTTTCTTTGATGATGTTTTACCGAGAAGATCTGTCATTTGCAGAAAATGCCATGTTGAAGTCTCCTACACTTAAGTATTATCTAAGTATGTCTTTACTTTGGTTATTAATTGATATATTTGGCAACTTCCGCATTAGGGGCATAAATATTCATGATTGTTAGGCCCTCTTGTTAGATAGATACTTTAAGTATGATACAGTATCCCTCTTCATCTCTTACTACAGTCTTTGGGATAAACTTTAGTTTATCTGATAGGAGGATTGCTACCCCTGCTTTCTTCTGAGGACCATTTGAATGGTAAATAGTTCTCCACCCTTTCATTTTCAGGCTGGAGGTGTTCCTAGGTCTAAAATGTGTCTCTTGTAGACAGCAAATAGATGGGTCTTGCTTTAGTATCCAATCTAATACCCTGCGTCTTTTGATGGGATCATTTAGCCTATTCATGCTCAGAGTTACTATAGAAAGATGCAAATTTAGTGTCCTCATAATACCTATTCAGTCCCTGTTTTTGTGGCTTATTTCTTTGGACTTTGTCTTTCTTTTACAGGGTCCCCCTTAAAGTTTCTTGCAGAGCTGGTTTGGTGGTCACATATTCTTTCAGTTTCTGCCTGTCTTGGAAACTATCTCTCCTTCTATTCTGAATGAGAGCCTTGCTGAATAGAGTATTCTTGGCTGCAGGTTCATCTTATTTAGGACCCTGAATATAACCTGCCCTTTCTGGCCTGCCAGGTCTCTGTGGAAAGGTCCGCTGTTAGCCTATTACTTCTCCCCATAAAGGTTAGGGATT
Organism: Canis lupus baileyi; assembly: GCF_048164855.1. Classification (NCBI taxonomy): domain Eukaryota; kingdom Metazoa; phylum Chordata; class Mammalia; order Carnivora; family Canidae; genus Canis; species Canis lupus. The sequence goes on along the minus strand of NC_132839.1, from coordinate 10,144,351 downwards.
TCTTGTCTCTTGCGGCTTTAAGGATTTTCTCTTTATCTTTGTAATTTGCAAGTTTCACTACTAAATGTTGAGGTGTTGAATGCTTCTTATTTTTTTTTTGGGGGGGGGGACCTCTTTATCTCTTGGATCTGAATTCCTGTTTCCCTCCCAAATTAGGGTAGTTCTCAGCTATGATTTGTTCAAATATGTTTTCTGACCCTGTGTCCCTCTTGGCGTTCTCTGGCTATCAGTAGCTTTATCAGTAGCTATCAGTAGCTTTATAAATGTGCTTCTGAAGCTTTCTGACATCGAATTGTAATCCAAATTCTGTAACTCTGTGGCAGAGAGTATTGTTTCTGATTCTTTTGTGGTGAGTTCTTCCTTCTAGTCATTTTGCTCTGTGCAGAGTGGCTATGTGAGTGGGCTGAATCAAGACTACCAACCACAATCTAAGTAAATTTCACCCTAGATGATTTTGACAAGGTCAGAGACCAGAAAGTGAAAACAAAGACCAGAATGAAAAAATACAAAAGGACCACTAAAGTGAAAAATTAATTTTAAAATAAAGTAGTAAAAAAAAAAAATCACAAAGAAGAAGAGAAAAAAAGGGAGAAGAAAAGAAAAGAGGGAAAAACAAGAGAAGAATGGCAGGGGGTACTGGGAGATGGTGGTGGTGAGGAAGTTATAGTGGAGGGAGAGAGTAGTCTACCTGAGGGGTCCTAGAGGGCGATCCTCTTGGTTCTGAGTGTATTCAGTTCTGTATGTTAGGCGATGCTCAGTCCCAGATTTATAGAAACCAGCAATACTTGTAGAGAGCCCCACCATTGACCATCAGAACATACAGGAGATAAAAGAGGGGCAGGATGGGAAGGAAGAGCAAATATAACCTCACAGAATGAACCTGCACGGTATACCCCTTGGTTGTGGGTGCTGCTGGTCATGTTTTAGAAGGAATTAACTTCCCCCCATCATAGAACAAAGTGAGCAGAGAAAACAAAAACCACAAAACAAAAGTATCTTGTATATCTCCCAAAATTAGGTTGAATATGTTGAAAGGAATTTTAGAAGTGGAAAATATATCTAGGACCTGAAATTGTAGAAATACAAAAGCCAAGAAGGAAGAATCTTAAAAACCAAGAGCTGGTAATATTGTAGTTAAAGGGGGAAAAGAGGAAAAATACGGAAATTTATAGTCTGATAATAAAACGAGTTATCCTGGAAAACCGGGGGGTAAAGGAGGGGTACTCTCTGGTTCTATATAGTGTAAATCCCTCTACTTTCCCTGGAGCTTCTCAGCGCTGCTGGGTCGGGAACTTGCTCCTCCCCGACCTCCCAGCGGGTCTCTGGGGGAGGGGCTGCCGCGGATGCTCAGGTGTGTGCACCTGGGGAGATGCCTCGTCCCTGCCGGGTGCAGCTCAGGTGAGCTGTGGACACGGGAGGCCCTGTCCCCTGGGACCCTGCCCTCCCCCACCCCCCCACCCCCGCCCCGTGGAACATGGAGGAGCGACCACACCGGGGCCAGGTCTCCAGCTCCAGGGTCAGCTCCCCGCCAGTAACACACTGGCCTGGGTGCTGGGGCCGGAGTGCTGTTCATGGCTGGGTGCCCGGCACGTGGAGGGTCCTCTCCGGCCTGAGTCCCCGCTCCCCGGCAGGGGGGTCCTCGCCCTATCCCCCCCTCTCCCTGGTGGGGAGGAGGATCCTGGCTGTGTTCCCACATGTGCTCCCACATGTGCCCTGGAATCTGGGCCCTATGCTGCTGGACCTGCTCGGGGCTGCCTCCTCCCAGGGATCAGATATCAGGGCTCAGCCCCTCCTCCCGCAGACCCCGTCTCCAGGGATGGGGCTCAGCCTCCTCCGCCAGGAGCTCCCCCCAAGGATCGGGGCTCAGCCTTCTCCTTCCACAGACCCCGTCTCCAGGGATCGGGGCTCAGCCCCTCCTCCCGCAGACGCCATCTCCAGGGATCCGGGCTCAGCCCCCTCCGCCCACCCCTCCCCGCCCTCCTACCTCGTGAGAGGCGAACCCCTTGTCCGAGTGGCGCCAGGCTGCAGTCCGGGGGGCAGCGGGGGGCCCCGGGGGCGAGGCCCCTCCGGCCGAGGTCGAGCAGGTTAACCGTGGCCTCACCTGGACAGGCCCCTCCCCGAGCCCCTCCCCGAGCCCCTCCCCGAGCCCCTAAGCTGCTTTCCTTTTTGCTGCCCGCAAACCTGGCTCTCCCCTTGGCCGTACTTTCTGGGGCTGCTGCACTCTCAGCTCGAAAACGCCCCCGCAAGGTCTGTGTCCAGGGAAAACGCGGTCCCCGAGAAAGACACTGAAAGGTCGCCTCTGTCTCTGCTTTCACGGGTATGGGGGCAAGTCCTAGGAAAGGCCGCAGCCCACACCCACCCCGATTGTGCCCCTGAGCACTTCCCGCAAGCGCTTCCTCTCGGAACCCGTGTGTGTCCCTCAAGGACACGGTTTCACGGCTGATTTTCCTGCCCGGATGGTCTCTCCGTTGATAAAAGTGGATGTTAAAATCCCCCACTACTAAAATATTGTTTTCGATTTCTTTGCCAAATCTTTTTTCCTTGATTCAATCCCTTGATCATTATGCACTGCCCTCCCATGCCTCTTGCTACAATCTATTTTAAAGTCTATTTTGTCTGATAGAAGTATTGCTACCCTTTTTTTTTTCTTTTTTCTTTTTTTTTTTCGTTTCCATGTATATGGTGAATGGTTTTCCACCCTTTCACTTAAGTTCTGTAAGCTACGTCTCTCTATCTGAGGTGAATTTCTCATAAGCAGCATATAGATGGTTCTGGTTTTTCATCCATTCTGCTACCCTGTGCCTTTTGAATGAAGTGTTTGGTCCATTTCCATTTAAAGAAATTACTGATAGGTACGTACTTAGTGCCACACTGTTAACCTACCTTCTGGTTGTTGTGCGGGTAGCTCCCTTTTCCTTTATTTTTCTCTTCTCCTCTTTGTGATTGATGAGTTTCTGTAGTGTTTGGCTTTCTTCCCTTTTTTGTGTATCTCTTAAGATTTTAGATTTGTGGTTGCCATGAGGTTTATATACAACACCCTAGGTATATGATAGTCTCTATTAAGTTGAAGTTCAAATACATTTTAAGTTTTCTTTTTACTTCCCTTTTATATGTATACTGTCATCTTTTCTCTCTTGTTTTTACATCTGATGATGGCATTCTTTTCCACTTAAGATGTACCTTTAACATTTGTTGTAAATCTGGTTTAGTGGTGAAAAAGTCTTTAAACTTTTGTCTCCTTCAATTTTAAATGATACGCATGCTACACCTTCCTGGCCTACAAATTTTCTGCTGAAAAAGCAGTAGTCTTCAAGGGTACAAGGGTAAACATAATATTTTATTTTACTTTTCTCTTGCTATTTTTAAAATTCTATTGACCCTTTGACACTTGAATCATGTGTGGCAGTGTGGACCTCCTCGTGTTTATCTTGTTTGGAATGCTCAGTGCTTCTTCAACCTGGAAATTTAGTTCTTCCCCTGGATTAGGGAAGTTTTCAGCTATTATTTCTTAAAGTAAGCTATATGCCTCTTTCTCTATTCCTTTAATGGGATCCCTAAAACATTAGGTGAACCACATTGATGTTAAAGAAATCCCTTAACCTATTTTATTGTTTAAAAATTCTTTTCTCAAAAAATATGAAATAAAATAAGGGCAGCCCAGGTGGCTCAGCAGTTTAGCACCACCTTCAGCCCAGGGCCTGATCCTGGAGACCCGGGATCGAGTCCCACGTCGGGCTCCTGGTGCATGGAGCCTGCTTCTCCCTCTCTGCCTGTGTCTCTGCCTCTCTCTCTCTGTCGCCCTGTCACACGGAGTTCTTTTTCTCTTCTCTCCAGCTTAGTGAGCATCTTTACAATTATTACTTTAAATTTTTTATCCGGTATAGTGCCTATCTCCATTTCATTTTGTTCTTTTTCTGAGGCTTTGTCTTATTCTTTTTTGGAACATTCTCTGTGTGTTTCTATGGATTTGTGGAAGAGCTACTTCTCCTAATCCTGAAGGAATGGTCTCATGGATGGTTGTTCTCTACTTAGACTGTAGATACTTGGTGAATTCACTGGCTGTTTGGAGCTGCGGCTGTCCCGGGCTGGGGTTCCTGGAGCTTCATACACACTGGGCACCCTGGAACAACAGCTTAGGCTGAAGCAGGTACAAGCTAGGGGGTCCCAGGATTCTCTATGCTGAAAGCACTCTGGCTGGCTAGCTGCAGTTAAAGTGGAGTCACGTTGAGGGTTCCTGATGGGGTGGCTAGAACTGTTGCAGGCATGGGCCAGGGGTTTCTAGGGTACTCTATGCAGGGGGCACTCTGATGGCTGGAATGAAAGAAGACATCAGCCAGAAGGTACCAGAGCACTCAGCACCAGGGATGCCTTAGCAATCCGCCTAAATCCAAAACGGTGAGGGCCTGGAGTGTTCTAGTGTGCTTTTTACCTATGTCACCTTGGCAAAAAAGTCGTCTAGAGCTATGGTGAATTCTAACCAGGACTGTCTCAGTGTCCATGGTCCTATGGCAGCTTTGGGGTAGCCGGGGTTGCTGTGGGCGAAGGGCCCTGGAATCACTGAGGTGGCAGGCTGGTTATGGTGCCTGGACTGTGCATTGGTCTATGCTTTCAAGGGAGAGCAGTGGAGACTGTCAGCCCCTCCCCTAGGAGAGAGTTTCAGCAGCTCTTGGTTTGATAGAGTTCTAGAACTGGCTCTTTTATATGCTCGCTGTTCTTTTAAATAGTCAGGGGTTTTTTGTGCATCAGGGCAGTTGTGGTCCTATTAAAAATCATAGAAAATTCATATGGTCTGATTCCATTTATAAAGAAAATCACACTTATCACAAAACAAGGTTTTTTCATCAATGATCACTTATAGTTTTACTGAACTTCTCTATAGCTATGTGTGTGATTGTATTCAAAACTTGGTCAATATATTTTAAATACCCGTTTACCATCCTGTAACACACTAAGTGGGAAAATGTATTTCATATAATCACTGTCAATCCATTATAACTCTTTCTTGAATTGATTTTTTTTTTTTTTTAGAAGTTAGAATGATAAGAGGTATCTAATCTCAGGAGATAAAGAAAATCATACATACTGCATGACTGTATACCACCTGCAAAATCCTAAGAATCAGTCAACGTTTTAGCAATATATTGTAAAAATATGTGATACGTGATAGGGCAAGCATGTTTGTTTAAGTGCAAAAGACAAGTTTCGTTTGAAAATAACAAATTAGAATTTAAAGGAATGCAAACTTCACCTCCACTGTTGTTTCATTCAGGAATACCAGTTTGTATGATAAAGGATTTTCAAACGTGTTAGGCTTTTAATATACAATAAGAATTTGACTTTACTGCTCATCTCGCTTATAATCTCTGCCTCGAGGCTACAAAAACATTCTACTTTAGACTTGAATAAAAATGATAAATGTAAGATATTAAAAGTCAGATGAGAAGTTTCTATATAACGGAGTCTAATCAAAAGGGAAACTATTCTTTAGTCAGCTTACCAGATAAGTCCTAAACTTGGGAATAAGCTTTAGGAGGTTTAATAATGTCAAAGCTTTTCACGTTGCCACCTGATAGAGAAGAAATTGCCATAAAAGCTCCTAGAAAGAAAGTCAAACAGATGCTCAATTCCTGAATTTAAGAAAATGCTTAATTTAAAAGTGTATTTAACACCTTTTAATTTTCATTGGTAAAAAGCCTAACTTTAAAAAAATCTTTTTCTTTCTTTTATCATCACCTGCTGCCTTCGTGTTCCCTTGGAAAAGTAAAGCTTAATGAGATATTCTTGTGGAACAATAGAGTTTCTTAAAAGAAAATTAGAATGCTTTCTCCTGAAGGGATTTACAGATTAATTTGCACAATCACCTCAATATAAGGGAGGAAATGAAAGAAAAAAAAATGGAAAGAATTTCACCCCCATGTGTTAAATTATACAGAGAGCCTTAGCTGCCTTTTTTCAATGTGGACTATTCCAGGGTTTTTTTTTTTTTTGTGTGTGTGTGTGTGTGTGTGTGTGTGCGCGCAGGTGGCTCACTACTCAGGAAGGACAGGTAAGCATCAGCAGCAGAATGGAGGCTGGCAAACATTTAAGTCACGCTTAAAGTAGAGTGTAACTCTCTAGCTCTATTTTTTTTTTTTAATTTTGTTTAGCCTTTGCTAAGGGCTGATGGGAGGAAAAAAGGCATAAGATTTTTAGAACTTATCTGTGATTAATACCCCTCCTGGTATATACACAGGCATACAGCTTTGTATGACAGCTTATGCCAAATCCAGGGACACACTCCCTCCATCCCCTACACACACAGCTAGTGAGAGGGGGAAAAACACAAAACAAAAATAGTCTACCTTTTTCACAAATGACCTCAATAATCTCTATGTACATGAACAGTATCCATTAGACTGGAATCTCTGGTTATGAAACTTTTTTTCCCCTTGGGTTCATTAGGCCTTTTTGGTTTATCACACAATTTTAGGTTCCGTGGTTCCCAATATTTATGTCCGAGAATGTCCTCTGAAAAGCCACATTATAATTGAAACATATTTTTTATACATTGTCAGAAGTAGTCTTAGTTATTACTTACTTGGATCCCACATTTAATTGTGGCTCCCTGTGACTCTTGCTTTAATCAGCCATCACACAGCTGAATGGGAAATTCTTGAGATACAGCAATGCGTTGGCACAGCTGAAATCACAGAAAAAAGGCAACTAGATACGCTATGGACAAGACCCACTACTCAACTGCCAGCCAACTTCCTATACACTGTAAAAACTGGAATTTGAGAAAGCCATCGGAGAGCTCTACTAAAAAATAAACACTCTAACACACAACCAAAGAATAAACAGAAAAGCCCTCTGGAAAGGAACATAATAGAACACTGAAATTTCACCAAGAATTGGCCATATTGAATAGAAAGAAGGAGGACTTCATGTAATTTTTCAAACTTAGGCAGTTCTCAGGGACAGAATTTAATCTCTGAATTTAGGAAAAGGACAATGTGCAGCTAAAAAAATAAAGCTACCCAAACTAGGCAGGACAAGACCACGGTAATGCTTGTGCCAAGGAACCACCGGCTTGAGTGGCTTCCTTCCTAGGAGTGAAAATTAGCTGGTAACTGTTGAGAGTTACCTAGCTTCCCTCTGCCAGGATCCGTGTAGGAAACGGGATTTAGCTACTATTAAATCTTATTTCTGTGCCCTACCAAATTTGACTAAACTTTAGCCAATTTTTTTGCATTATTACAATAAGCAATGAAATATCCCCAGTGTCGCAGTTAATGAAAAAGCAAGGCAAATCTCTACCTTCAAAGCTTTTAGTTTATTAGTAATAATTATAAGTTCAAAAACTAATATATCTAAAGGGGAGCAGAAGTACTATGAAAGGAATCCAACGACGATTCCATTTACTTGAAAACTACCATTAAATATACACAAGTGCAAATACTGCCTGCCAGAGCAGTTTAAGAATTATCTAGAGTGGCCACAAAATATAAAGAAAGAAAGAAACAAAAAGCTAAGTACCTTTGAAGAACCAAACAGGTAGCTGAAGTAAATTTTTTTGCTATATACATGTTCATAAATAAGTGATACACTTATTCTAAGTTAAGTTTCTTGCCAAAAGGGTTTTTATAAAGGATTCAGTTTAAGAAAGCTCAGCAAACTCCTTCAAATAGACTCATTTTAATGCTAGGAATATTACTGTATTTTCTATCACTCTGACACAAAAATCAGAATATTTCTATAAGTGCATTTTCTCAACGCCTGCATTGATAAAGTAATGAATCATCAACTTTCTCATAACAATCCAAGTTCATCCTTTCTGAACTCGCAGCACCACCAATAGTCTTCAGTTTTAAAAGCCTCCATCTACATTCATGTCGCAAGAAAAAGTGAGAAAACAGTGCCAACAAACTTAATCTTCCTAGTGTTTCAAAAAAGAAAAAAAAAGCCTGTTTCAAAAGATAATGTCTAATTTTTGGACACTGACAATGTGTTCCATTATAACCCAAATTATATTCTTTCTGTACAGTTTTTGCTATATATTTTGATTCAGATTAATGTTGTAGATAACAGAAACCACTCTTTTATGTTTGTTTTTTAAAGATTTTTGCTTATTTATTCATGAGAGACACAGAGAGGCAGAGGGAGAATCAGGTTCCTGGCGGGGATCCCTATGTGGGACTCGGTCCCTGGGCCCCGGATCACACCCTGAGCTGAAAGCAGACATTGAACCCCTAAGCCACTCAGGTACTCCAGAAACCATTCATTTTTGAACCCTAGCAACACTAGAGAGTCAAGTAGCTGGAGAGTACTTAGCTTTCAATTAATAGATGAGATCGTTGAGCCCCTGTGTCTTCAGGCATCAGGATGGACATTGTCATATACAAGAATAGCAGATAAGCCCACTGCACAACACATTTACTGTTTTTGTTTGTAACTAAAACTGTGAACAAATGTAAATAAAACAAATGCATTGCAGCTCTAGAATATTTTTATTTCTGGGACACATCTCCTTTTGTAATATCCATATATATGGTACAATTACTAGGTTCCAGGAAAAAAAAAAATCCTATTCCCCTGCTGAGACTATCCTGGACTGGACCTTGTAAAGAATTCTCCTACCTCAGCACTGACAAAAAGTCTGGATAGAAACATGTGGCAGGAAGGGGCCTGTTTTGGGAAAGGAAGTCTAATGTTACTATGCCTGGTGTTGTGCCACAAGCCTCTTAAAAAGAATTTAAAGTTTTTAAAAATGATCTCTATCTATACATAGATAGCCTTTAATGTTTTGTTTTGTTTTTGTTTTGCTATTCTCTTAGGTGATTACCACTGTTGTCTTTCATCTAACCTGCTCTTGATTCCCACTAGTCTATTCATTTCATTTACTGTATTCTTCAGCTCTGATTGGCTCTTTCTTACAGTGAGCACCTTTGTGACCATTACCTTCAACTCTTTGTCGGATAAAATACTTCCGTTTTGTTAGATCCCACCCCCCCCCCCAACCTGGAGTTTAACTTCTAAATCAATGAAAAAGTCAATCTTCTGTCTACTTCTTTGGTTTGACTTTTTGTGTTTGAATTAGGCAGAACAGCTCTCTACCTCTCCCTGTCTTGAAGTAGTAGTCTTGGGTCGGGGCCACGGCTTGTGCAGCTTTGGCAGGCTTGCCAGGGCGTGCTGCATTGGGGTTGCCTCAGCATCTGGCTGGAGCTCAAGCAGACACGAGCTGGGGCCACCTGATGTGAGCTAGGGTCTCCGGGTACACTGGTCTAGCCCTAGTATGCTGGCTAGAGTGCCTAGATCCTGCCTCAGTTGACAGTATTGAGTTCCAACAGTTCCAGCCAATTTGGCAGACACTCTTGGATTAGTACATAGATTTCCTTCAGTTACAGTTTAGTTGCTCTTTAAGCTATTGGTTCTTTGTGGTGTGCCAGGGCAGGTGAGTCTGGGTGTGGGCCCTTCACAGATAACCCTCCTACTGCACATTTCTGCACTGGAGATGGGGTCTCTGTTGTTACCGTGTCTCTGTCTCTCCTCTTTTCTATGTGGTCCGCCTCTGGTTTGTTGCATAGACAAATCTCAGTTCTTCTTCAAGGGGAACTGCTTCAAATGTAGATGTAGATGGTGTGTGTCTGTGGGAGGAGGTGAATTCAGGGTTCATCTCCACTGCCATCTTGGACTGCCTTCTATATTTGGATACTTTAAAAGCTTCCCTCTGGTGGTGGCCCACCCCTTGGCTCCAGGGAAGGATGAGACTGGAGGGATCCTCAGGTAAAGCCAAAAGCAGATCTAATTGGTGGGACTTGAGCTGCCGACAGGGCACATGAATGCCCTCTGCATGCCTCTACATTATCTGCCCTTGCTCTTCTTTCCGTATTCCCAAGGAAAAGATAGAGCAGTTACAGAAGGTGAGGCTGCCAAGGAGGCAGAACACTACAATGGTACAGACACGTCCTTGAAGGCAGTGATGAAATAAGGCACCAAGCTGTCCAACAGGGGGTGCAACATGCTCTCAGTGGCCTACAAGAAAATGGTCAGGGGTAGAAGGGTCTGTTCAGTGCTATCTCTCCAACACTGATCAGAAAACAGGTCCTCCTACAAAGAGTTGCAGCTGATTAAAGACTGTCAGGACAAAGTGGAGTCTAAACTGGAGTCCATGTGCATCATGGTGTTGGAATTGTTGGATAAGTAGTTGAAGCCAATATAACTAATCCAGAGAGTAATGTGCCCTCTCTGAAAATGAAAGGGGATTACTTCTGGTTCACTTTGTTGAAGTTCCAAATGGTGATGATCAAAAACAAATGATAGTTTCCAAAGAGCATACTCAGTGGCTTTTGTTAAAAAACAAAATAGAGATGCAATTGACATACAATCTGCCTGGGGCTGGCTCTTAACTTGTCTTTAAGATCCTTAATAACCTAGACCTTGCCTGCACACTAGCTAAAATGACTTCTGATGAGGCCATTGCAGAACCTGATAGCTGATATTCTGAGTGAAAGCTCCTACAGAGACAGCATTCTCATTAGTTGCTTAGAGACAACAAGTGGACAACAGACGGCAGGGAAAGAATATGAATGTGGCAAAGGGACAGAAAACTGAATGCATAAAGGGTTATCTTCCTCTTTTGCCTTAAGAAACCTTTTTATATTCCTCATATCCTTTGGACTTTCCAGCAAAGAAACCCATTCATGTATATAGGATCAACTTTTTAGGCTGCAACTTTTGGAAAACTATATTTATTTCTGTTTATCTTGGTTTTCCTGGTATTCAGTTACTACTGTACAAAAGTAAAGTAGCTTCATTTTAAATAAAAGTAACTTCTGGACACTAATGTAGAAAAATAAAAATGTATTTAGTATTTTAAAATCTGTACCAGGTGAGGTGCCAGTGTGGCTCAGTTAGTTAAGCAGCCTGCTCTTGATTTGGGCTCAGGTCATGATCTCAGGGTCATGAGATTGAGCGCAAAGTCAGGCTCCATGGTCAGCATGGAGAGTCTGCTTGAAATTCTCTTTCCCCACTCTATCTCTGCCCCTCTCCCCACTTGCATGTACCCTCTCTCAATAAATAAAAAATCTTTAAAAAAAAGCATCTGAACTAGGTCTGCAAGGGACTGTGTTTTATATTATTGTAAAGAAATCACTGAGCTGAAGAATACAATAACCCTAGAAGGGGTTCGACAACAGATTTGATGAAGCAGAAGGAAGTGTCCCAGTCAACTTTAAGACAGGCAGAGAAACTCCCACAAGAGCAGCAAAAAAAGAATGGAAAAAAGTGAAGATAAAGGACGTCAAGCAGATTAACACTGTAATGGCAGTGAGATGAGAGAGATGAGAGGAAAACGTATTTGAAGTAACAATGGCTGAAGTGGACACCATAAGGACAGGACCCAGGGGGCTGCTGTGCACACCTCACAGCAGTGAATGCCAGGATCTGTCCTTTGGCTGTATGTGCAGGGAGTTGGAGCAGCAAATATACCAAAGTCAGAATATAAAAAAAATGACAGCATTTGGGTTGGGAGACAAGTGGGGGATGAGGGACATTCAGAGCAGGGTAGGTGCTGCTCCAGATGGCATGGCTGAGCCTGGAGTTTCTGCTACCACAGCAGAGTGACTGAGGTTTCAGATGGCTAACAGGACAAAGGGGTAAGGCCAGTTAAAGGGAAAAAAAAGAATGGCTGAAAACTTCCCTAACCTGGAGAAAGAAACAGACCTACAGTTCCTGGGAGCTCAGATTCCAAACAATATGAACCTCAAAAGACGCAAACCCAGACACATTTATAATTAGAGAAAAGGCAGGAATCTAAAAAGGAAAAAAACTTGTTACATATAAGGGAACTCAATAAACTACCCGATTTTTCAGGAGAAACTGTAGGCCAGAAGGGAAAGTCATGATATATTCAGAATATTGAAAGAAGAGAACTTCCAATCAAGAATACTAAGCCTAGCAAAGCTACCATTCAGAATTAAGACAAACTTTTCCAGACAAGCAAAAGCTAAAGAAGTTCATCATTAAATCAGCCTTTAAAAAATGTTACAGAAAATTGTTTAAGCTGTAAAGAAAGGGTGCTAATTAAAATAAAAGTGGTAAAAATAACTATATTAAGGTAGAAAGGAGATAAAAAGTAGTAAAAGGGATCCTTAGGTGACTCAGCGGTTTAGCGCCGCCTTCAGCCCAGGGTGTGATCCTGGAGACCCAGGATCGAGTCCCATGTCAGGCTTCCTGCATGGAGCCTGCTTCTCTCTCTCTCTCATGAATAGATAAAAAAAAAAATTAAAAAGTGGTAAAAGGTGATACCAAAACAAAATGTTGTGAAAGGAAAAAATAGTTCCAAAATGTATGTGAACTTGTTTTTATCAAATTAAAATATAGTGCTATAAATAACATTTTTACATAAGCCTTATGGTAATCACAAAGGAACACCTACAACAGATGCGCAAAAGAGAAAGGATTCTAAGCATGCCACCAAAGAAAATCATCAAACCACAAAATCAGAGAATAAGAGAAAAAGAAAGAGGAACTACACAAAAGGCAGTAAGTACATACCTAAATTCTCCAATCAAAAGACATAGGCTGAATGGATTTAAAACAATACAGGTATATGTTGTCCATACTATATAAGGAGATATATGGATATACCAAGTGAAACTGCAGGGACGGAAAAGAGCTATTTCATGAAAATAGAAATCAGAAGAAAGCTGAGGTAGCTATGAGACAAAAGGTAGTATGAGACAAAAGGGACTTTACAACAAAATTATAACAATAATAAAAGGCTTTCCATATTGATGAAAATGTCAATCTACGGGGTACCTGGGTGGCTCAGTGGTTGAGCGTCTGCCTTTGGCTCAGGTCATGATCCTGGAGGGATCCTAGGATGGATTCCTGTGTCGGGCTCCCAGCAGGGAGCCTGCTTCTCCCTCTTCCTGTGTCTCTGCCTCTCTGTGTGTCTCTCATGAATAAATCTTTTTTTTTTTTTAAATGTCAATCTAAGAAAAGGACAGAACATAAATATTTATGAACCCAATAGAAAAGCAACCAAATATACAAAGCAATATTAGAAGACCTAAAGGGAGAAATAGCTATACCTTAGTAGTAGGAGACCTTAGTACTCTGCTCCAATGAATAGATCATCCAGATAGAAAATCAATAAAGAAACCTTGTCCTTAAATGACATGTTAGACCAGATGGACGTAATAGATGTATGCAGAACATTCTATCCCAAAGCAACTTTCTTCTCAAGAGCACATGCAACATTCTCCAGGATAGATCATACATTAGGTCTCAAGACAAACATTAACATATTTAAGATTAAAAGCATCCTTTATGACCACCGTGGTATGAGGCTAGAAGTCAATTATGAGAAGAAAACTGGAGAATTCATAGGTGAGGAGATTAAATTGCAAATGAAGCAAAGAAGAAATCAAAAAAATATTTGAAAGTAAAAAATAGCTAGGTTTCTAGAATGCAGCAAACCTAGTTCTAAGAGAAAATGTCATAGTTATGAAGGCCTACTTCTAGAAATAAAAATCTCAACCTAAGTTTATACCTCAAGGAGCTAGAAAAATAACAAAGGAAGCCCAAAGTTAGTAGAAAGGAGAAAATGAAGGTCAGAGCAGAAACCAATGAAATCGATACTAAAAAAAAAAAAAAAAAAAAAGTACAAAGTCAATGAAACTGAGTTCTTTGAAAACAAATAAAATTGACCCTTAGCTAGACTCACAAAGGAAAACCCCAGTACTGTCAGAAATAAAATACAATAAAATCATAATACCACAGAAATACAAAGGACTGTAAGAGTATACTAACAAAGTGGACAACCTGGAAGAAATGGATAAACCCTTAGAAACAAAACCTTCTAAGACTGAAAAAAACCTAAAATAGAAAATCTGAGGAGACCAATTAATGGTCAGGAGACTGAGTCTATCATCAAAAAACTCTCAAAAAAACCAAACTGCAGGACCAAACCACTGCACTAATGAATTCTACTCTTTCTCAAATTCTTGGAAGTAAAAGAACAGTGACCACTCCCTACTCATTTTGTGAGACCAGTATTACCCTGAGACCATAACCTGAAAAGATGCCCTAAGAAACTTACAGAGCAATATCCTGATGAACATAAATTCTCAATGAAATACCAGCAAACCAAAGAATGGATTCAGACCCCATGATGCAATAGGATTTACTGCAGAACTAAAAGGATGGCTCAACATCCACAAATTCTCAATGTAATAAGCCAAATTAACAAAATTAAGGATAAAAATCATATCTCAGTACATGGAGGAAAAAAAACACTTTCAAGGTAAGTCCACTGAAAACTCTACGACATAAATCACTTTTATTTCTTCTGTATATTGAGGAAGTGGGATAATTTTAGAGTTCTGCATAGAATTTACATAGTTTACCAAAATTACTCGTGTCTGCAATATGTAGGCTAATTTTCCTTAGAAAGTTCTGAGAAATGTGAGAAAATGAGAGACAAGAGCTCCTCATGTTCGGAAGCTGGTCTGGTGCCCGAGGGCCATTTATTCTCCCATTTGATAAACAATCTCACAATTTACCAACTTAGGCCAAGGTCACTTTGAGACACAAATGAGAAACGGAAAGGCCAGTTCATGATTCTAAGTGCAAATAAAAAAACAAGGTCATCGTACCATTTACAAGAGAATGAACGCTTTTAGTGTAAAAAAAAAAAAAAAAAAAAAAAAAAAAGAGTATCTTTTCTCCCCACTCCTAATCCTAGAATTGTCCCTGCTTTCCGAGTGTCCATCTCAGAGAGCTCACTCTTCCTTCGACCAAAGCTAAATGGTGAAATGGATTCGAACACCCTCTTCGGAGACACTCCCCGTTCCTCGATGGTGTGCATGCCCTCCCTCCCTGAGGTGAGAACACACCTTGTTCACTTCCAACGTCTCTCTGGCCACTTTTGGCTAAAAGTCCTTGACAGCAACGAAGAAACTAGCATTACAAAAATAGAGAACCTTTCCATTTGAGATCTTATGGGTAAATTCTGCAAACGACCTACACTTGGGAAAAATGTCCTTTGACCAGCATACTAGTTCTTGCAGGACGTGACCTAGCTTCTTAGTGCTCACCTTTTTACTGCTCCATATTAACAAATACCATAGTTTCAGGTAATATAAGGGAGGATTTCCATTTCTCTCATCCCCTTGGCCAGGATCTGCCCAATTACTATGTCCTACTGTCCCCTCTAGCTTGCTTCTTGCTGTTTAGCGCCCTGTGTTTGACTTCTCTGTTTATCATCTATGAGCAGTACTGGTACAGAACAGGCTGTTCTATAGAAGCTGTCATGGTTCTTTATAAAATCAAAGATTCCTGAACTATAAAAAGGCATCAGATCTACAGTAAGACGCTGCCAGACTATAAATATAAAAACCCATATGTGCTTTAAAGGCCACTGTCGTTATTAGAGTATAATGTAAAAGTATCCTACTGTTTATATTCGTATCTTGGGACTATCAAATTCCGGGGTATAATTCCTTCCAATCGCGGTTCTGTATCTAACTCAGATGTGAACACTTGCTGTAATATTGGGCAGCTTTATACGTGGTTACTCGGTTTCTTTCTCCTGTTAGAAGTACCCACTGTCTTAGACATCAAAGTAGACTGAACAAGGTTCTTGGAAGGACTAACTAAATAATTGGCTATCTATTAATCAAATTTTCCATCTACTTAAGTCATTCAGCCATCCATTGCTTTATTCATTAATCTGATTGCCTGCCTGTCATTTATCTCTTAAAATTACAAATCCCTAGGGGATCCCTGGGTGGCTCAGTGGTAGAGGTCTGCCTTCAGCTCAGGGTGTGATCCTGGAGTCCTGGGATCAAGTCTTACATTGGGCTCCCTGCATGGAGCCTGCTTCTCCCTCTACCTGTGTCTCTGCCTGTGTGTGTCTTTCACGAATAAATAAATATTTTAAAAAATTACAAATCCTTGCTTTGGCCATTTACCATCTAGGTCATGTGATTGGGAGCAAGTTGCCTCCCTAAGCTTCTCTCCCACCACTCCTCTACTCATCAGGTCTGTCGATCCTGGCAGGGTCCTACCTCAGGGGCTTTGCATTTCTCTTTATGTTGGGAAAGCTTGTACAGACCATAGACTACATAGATGGTGCACTTAGTCTTGTAATATTTTGTAAAACACCGTATATACTTCCAACCATAGTGAAACTCCAGTACTCATCACTCTCATAAAAGATATTACTTGTTATTAGAGAAATTAGTAAGTTCTAGTCATAAACGATACTGAAATAGATACAAAAATCTACATAGACTCTTATGTTGTATTTTTACAAGACACTATATTTTAAGTAACTTTACTGTGATTATGAGGTTATAATTCATGAAAATAAATTTAAATGGGATTTGCCTAACTATAACTCAATCATAATATTCTTCATCAAGTCAATCATTGTAGGTAAGTGTAACTTTAATGAAGGCAGATAATTAACTTTAATTTGCAAATGAGTGCATTTAAATAATAATTTAGAATTTTCACCTAATAGAATAGCACCTTATTCTCTAACAATATTAAATGAAATATAGCTTATCATATTAACTCACTTTTTCTTAGCGTTGGAAATGTGAAATAAGATACATGCGATTATCTAATGTGACATAAATAATAGTGACATCTATGTTAATTAGCTATATGACTGACTAAATATTATAGCTTACAGTTAGAAAATATTTCATTTTTAAAAAGCATCATCAAATGAAATATAGAATCATGAGTTATAGTACAACTTTAATAGGAAATGGATATAGTATATACATGGAAACAGTGCACAGTATTTTCTAGTATCTGGTTAATCTCCGGGATAGTATTATGAAACAAGTACATAATTGTAGTGAAATAAAAAAAAATCTTTAAATAAATGTTAAAGGTGCAAATAGCCTCATTATAATTTTCCAAGAATGTGAATTCATAAATCAGAATGCTCCTTGTTTAACCCTGAAAGTATGACACTGAGTAAATCACCTCACCTCTCCAAACTTAATTTTTTCACCTGTAAAATAGCCCTAGTATAATTCACATAATCTTTATAAATATAATATCCATGTAAATCTTTTTAAAAATAAGTATTCGGTATTAGTAGTGGTTATAGTCAGTTGTCATTATTTGCAACAAGGAAAGATGAGGCTTACTTTGTAACCCCTGATTTTTTTTTCCCTCACATTTACGAGTCTTGTGCCTGTTGAAGAAGAGAAACGGTATGCAGGCTAGATCTAGAATCTTCTCTGTGGCATTCTCAGGAAGCAGCACTGCTCCAGCCAAGTGACTTATCGTCCACAAGACCGGCGTGAAGTCTGTTCCATTTGTCCCAAATTAGAATATAGCCATCACAATAATCTAATGAACATGAGATCTGTGCAGAAGGAAAAGGAAATGAGTGTGGCACCTACCATGTTTTACTCTGCACAGGACGTTACCTGATGTCTGTAAATCTTGTAAATAGTGTAATTTATGAACTATAAATCTTGGAATGTTTAAATCTTGTAAATTTAATGTAGGTTGGTCAGTGGCCTAGTCTCACCAATCCTTACAATTAAAAACACCTATCGGGGTGCCTGAGGGGCTCAGTGGTTGAGCATCTGCCTTAGGCTCAGGGTTGACCCAGGGATCCTGGGGTCGAGTCTCCCGCATGGGGTTCCCCACAGGGAGCCCGCTTCTCTATTTATGTCTCTGCCTCTTTTGGTGTGTCTCTCATGAATAAATAAAATCTTTAAAAAATAAAAATAAAATAAAAATACAAACACCTAAAGAAGGAGATAACAATGCTGTAGTACTTGGAAAACAAAGTAGTTTAAAATATGACATTATGGGGATGCCTGGGTGGCTCAGCAGTTGAGCATCTGCCTTCGGCCCAGGGTATGATCCTGGAGTCTCGGGATCGAGTCCCACATCGGGCTCCTGCATGGAGCCTGCTTCTCCCTCTGCCTAGGTCTTTGCCTCTCTCTGTGTCTCTCATGAATAAATAAATATATATTTTTTTAAATCTGACATTATGTCATTCTTTATTCTGGGTAGGGAAGGTTGCTGCTATAGGTATGCAAATAAGCTAGTTTCCAAATTAGGACTAAAACTCATGTTGAGAGTTACTATCTCTTTTGCAAGAGAATTTAGATTATGATTTTATTTTTCTGTTCTATTTGAGAACATATTGCAACCTAATCTATTTCAACCCTTGGTATCATTAAATATGGAATATAAACATTTTTAAAAACAGTTTCATATCAATTTATTAATTCCAGTTATGCCAACAACTTCCTCGGAGATATATGGCACATTTGAGTATATTGTGTAAATGTACATAATGAAGAATGGCAATGAGGACAAGGAAACATCTGGATTGTAGCAAATGATGGACCAGATTGTCTGTTTTGGGATCACTCAGAGACTTCCAAACATTCAGTATTTCTTTGTGGATATCTGGCAATTGTCAGGTTCCCATCTTTAGTTACTATTCTCATCCAGGGTAGGGTAGGGAAACTTAACAAAGCTATTAAAAGTCGGATTTAAAATAGACCACAACATTGAACTCCAACTCCTAATTCTGCTAATAGGTCTCCAAATCATCCATATTTAAATCAAATTTATAGTGTTATTTTAAACCATTCAAAATCTTCACCAAAACTTCAGCAAAGTCTTTGGGCAAAATAGATGATAGTGAGCCCTCTCATCAGGTTTACAGTGTTTTAGCTTTAAATTGGACTGAGAAATAGATGTGACATTTCTCTGGGGGAGCATCTAAAGATATATGCTGCTGTTTTATGTAACAACATAAACCTTTTCCCTGGATATTTAAAAGATCCTGATCCGTAAAATGTTTTCATTTTATGATCCTAAAGATACACATTTTAGTGTTACAATTTTAAAGATATTGCTTTATAAACATTTTTAAATAGGTTATACTATTTTAATTTTCCTTTTGGTATATTTATTTTGCTTTGTTTTAATTAATATTTGCTTTTAAAATAAAATGCCATGATCATTCATTTTCAAAATCACAGCAACCGGTGAATGTTTCCTATGATTAAACAACTTCAAATTCACTCTTATAGTTGTGTTTACCACAAAACCATTGTTTTGAAATGATGTGTGATTCTCCATCCATCCTATGCAGTTACCTCATGTCGTCTACCTACTGTCCAAAGGATAGACCCTTACTTCGACTCCAATGTGCCTCCCTAGAGAGATCCGGGTACAAAGAGATTAGGGTGAGGCAAGCAAGGCAACTATAGTACGAATTTTCAGGAGACTCTCACTCTCAGAGCAAGTACACCACCCTGTTCTCATGTCTTATGTGACCTTGAGAGTGAGTGTCTACCCTAAGTTTTGCACCCAAGCTGCCTCCCTTACTTCATTTTAGTCCTCAACCAAATTTTCCTAAGAGAACACACACAGTATTTCTCCTTCTGACTTTATGTGAGGATGGTTTGGGATTAGATACTCCATGTAAGAATTGCCATATCATGGAGTTACGTATACGTCAACTGACTCGCTGGTACTACACTACGGTCCAAATGTCCACAACAATCTACCCTGCAGGAGATGTGCATGAAGTTTCCTATTACATTGTCGTATTATTAGTATTATTTAGCACTCTAGTTTTAGCCAGTCTAATGGTTCTAACATATTTTTTGATTACTAATAATTCTGTGACTTCCCCTTATTTGTGTTTGGTACTTTTTCCCTTTAATCTTTTCAAAATCCCTTTTCACATCTTTTACATATATTTGTATAAGAATTGTTCTTTTCATAAGAGTTTATACTATTCCAGGCATTGATTCTTAGATTGGGAGAAGATACTTATAAATCTAAATCAATAATTATCTATTTACTAATTTTGTACACAGTGCCCTTTATTAAAAAGAAACCTATCTTGCTGTAACCAAATGTATTAATTCTCTTTCTTTTCATTTGTATTTTTACATTTTTAAGAAGTTCTTTCTACTATGCTAGATGGTCTCCTAAACTAACTTTCTATTTTTGCCTTTTATATTTAGATGTTAGTGTGTCTAGAATCCACAATCATATGCAGGGTTGGCGAGTGTGATTGAATGGCTTCTGTTCATTGCTATTACCTTCTCTCCCAATAATGGAATTAAAGGTCAAAAACTTTTTGAGACCTCTCAGTAGAGTAAGACTATACACCTCTACTCCACTGACTTTGGGTGTTGCCCATAAGGCTTGCTTTGGCCAAAGTAACCTGAGAAGATACAAAATGGTGCAAGGTCAAGCAGAGAGACTTTGAAAGGCATCACGTGTTTCCATTTGCCGCCACTCCTGCCTTCCTACCACCCTCCATGACAAGAGCAGACCCCCCAGTGACTGCTATTCCTTTTACTGAAGTTTTAGAATGAGACCATATAAAGCAACCCTGAATGCAAGCCTAGCCAATCTCAGCCAAGGCAAAGATTGATTATCCAATCCAAGGGCAAAAAATAGGTGTTGCCACAGCCAAACTCGACTAACAGATACATGAACTCTTTCTGACTTTTCAAAGTGCCATTTTTCTGTCAGGGTGACATGAAAAGCATAATAAAAAGTTTCAAAAAGATCTAACTAGGTATCTTGTATTAAAAAGTTTTAAACTATTCTCTCTGTGTTAAAGAGCAATTTTCCAGATGTCAAGCTAATCATGAACATTTTAAGGGAAACTAGGGTTTACATTCACTGCTAAAGCACACTGCTATATTTTTCTAAGTGGAGTGTACCTTGAGGGTGTCAACAAAGTGTATGGCTGGGGTATTGAGATCATAGTAAATGTATACTGCATGAAGTTCACTTAAGAAAACTGAAGTCATACTTAAACTTTAAATTATCTGTTTACGGACATATCTGTTTAATTCTAGGGCCTGTGTGCAGTCATTTTTCCTAGATCTTCTCCTATAGCTCCAGCAATATAGGTGGCCAAACCATGATTAATGACCCCAACTCTTAAAAGTGTGTGATTCACTATTTAGCTTCTTTATTACTTGAGTCATTTAATATACTCAGTGATTTCAGTGATTTGGGCTCTCCTAGTTAGTAGTTTTGAAAACATACATTTGTACCATACTAGTCTTTTGAGGTAGGGGATATAATTACACAGAAAGTTTTTTTTTTTTCTTTTTTCTTCTATTATTTTTTTTTCCTATTTCTCTCCCCTTTCTTCTAAAACTATTTTTCTTAACTATTTAGGTCATAGTTCAGAAAATTATACTATAGATATTGCTGCTTACGTAAGATTGCATAAATAAAAAGGCATAGTATACTTAAATGAAAATGATTCCATTGCTCTCATCCTTAAATATACCACAGAATGAGCCAAAAGAACTTACTGTGTATTCCATGATATTTGGCCAATATGTCTTAATTCATTTCAACAGATCATGATCAGTGAAAGAGTTACTAATTTAATCTCCAACTAGGTTCCCGTACTACTATAATAATAATGATAATTATCATTTAATGGACACTAGGTGCCACAGAACTGTATTAAAAGTAATTGTCAGGAGCAGATAGGTTCTGCTATCTTAAATCCTAAAATATCAAAGCCTTACTACTATAAAAATTTCTCATTTATGAAAAATTCTTTGTAGTAAGTCAGGGATTTCCCTCCATTTCCTGATGTCTGCTATTTATGGTTTCCAGGATTGATGAGGCAGGGCAAGAGAGAGAAGAAAGAAGAAACACACTAACCCTTAAATGCTCAGACTGGATGTGACACATCACTTCCTCTCACATTCTCATTTGCCAGAGCACAGTCCCCCCAGTCCTCCACTCTGAATTAGGCTTACGCATGTTGTCATCCTTTCTTCCCAGAAAATGAGAATAGTCCATTGAACAGTTAGAACTGCCTCTACTAAATGAATAAAATGTTTCCTTTGAAATCATTTTCATTTCTATGAACTTACTCTTAGGGCTCCTATTTGCAAACCATCTCAGACTTTTATCTGGAGTACTTTCTCTACATGTCACCCACTGAATAATCATGGGACAATGGCAAAGTTTTAACTGTTCCCAGAAATAGATTAGCTAACTGGCCATCATCATGTGACATTTAGCTCGACTTCAATATTTGCTCTCAGGCAAGAACTCTAGGAAACTCCTTTTCTTTGGGCAGGGCTGCCATGTCCAGATGTAGAAAGGGAATGGTGTCCACAGATTCATTAGCCATAATTGTCCAATGGAAACAGGAATAAAGGGAAAAGTTCTATCAGTCATCATTATAATTGTAAAGTGTAACATGAGGGCCTTTGCAATCATGAAAGTTTAAAAAGGCAAGTGAAAAGATAGGAATGAACAAAGACAAGAACAGTGGCAGTAAAAGAAGTTAACAGACAACCTGTGCTGAAAAACAGCAGAGAGAACCTCACCGTCTCCAACAACACAGAAGCTTGAAGAAAACTCTTCACTCTATTTCTCTTTTCTTTCCCTCTTGTCCTTTAGTTTGCTTTGTTGTTCTTTTCTGGCATTGGTCTTTTTCACCATCATGTAAAAATAGAATTGAAAATTCTCTTCCTTAGGAAAAGCTTATTAAAAGGATGGATTCAGCTATTACATTTAGGAAAAATGTACTAGATTAATCTTTGTTGCAAGGTAAAAGTAATGTAGAATAAATAAAAAATATTCAAGTGTCTCCCTACTCCCTTCCTCATTCCTTGACTTTGATCTCCTTTCTTTCAGACATTCTCTGTTACCTCCGCAAAAGCAACTGAATGAATAGCAGTCAATAACTTTCCCGTAGTATGAGGGATGAAACTACCAGGGCAGGCCTTCAGTCTGAACCTCAAAAGAAAGCCTGGTTCAGGCAGTCATATGCCAAACTGCTGCACCCTGAAAGTCTGACACACCTATATATCTCACTATTTTTAGTGACAACATTTAATTTCAGTAGTTGATAAAAACCAAATGACTTCACACAACATTACCATTAGAGCATTTTATGCTACCATAAAAGAGGCACTAATTACCAGAGGAAGTCAGGGACAGCTTTATATTTTTCTCTATAAATGACATAAAACATTGGAAACTCTATAGTTAGTATCATTTCGTCATGGGTTCTTTTTAGATTTAAATATAGACCATTTCCAAGCTCATTTTGGAAAGCTCATGTTTGAAGAATTGCGAATGACCTATTTACACTATAAGCATTTCTTCAAAATTGATAAAAGGAGTTTACTTCAGTCCCAAAACAAAAATGCTCACTTGTGCTAAATCACCAGAGAGCTTCTTATCCAAGCCTCCGTATTTTCTACTTGATTCTTTATCACCCACAACGAAGCTCTCTTGCAAGTAGAAAGAATCTAAACCCGGTAGATTTCAATGGCAATGCTACAAAAAGTGTCTTCCTATTATAGGCACTAAACCTAAATAGAAGAGGAGGAATGAGTTTTATTTTATTGGATCACTTCAAATTGTTGCCTTGAGATCATGGTACTTCTGGAATAAAATAAGATTAAGCATTTTACAGTCTATTTTTACTATATTGTATTTTTTTTTAAAGTTCCTATGAGGTAGTTCACAGAAGAATATTTTAATGAATTCAAAAGGAAAACAAATGACCACCACCTACATTATGTAAATGTTAAGGGCAACACTGGACAAAGTGCAATTATGTGAAATATGTGCTGAATACAATCATACTTTGAATACGGTCTGTTTCTTCCAATGTTTAATTCTATGCTAGACAATTTCAAGTCCATTTTCCTATTTCCAAACCAAGCTACAACTTGTCAGGTTGTATTTTATCTTAGAGCTAGGTTACCAGAGATATTTAGTGAATACTAGTACAACGAATAATTATGCATTGCATTTATGTAGAAGATCAACAAGTGCAATGCAATTGCAAGTCAAAGTATATTCTCCTATATTTCCAACATAAAGAAATACAAATCTAAGCTCAGAGTCCTTAAGTACCAAATTAATATCATATACGGTTGACCCTTGAACAACATGGGTTTGAACTGCATGGGCCCAGTTACACTCAGCTTGTTTTTAATATAGTACAGTACTGTAAATGTATTTTCTCCTTATGATTTTCTTAATAACATTTTCTATTCTCTCACTAACCTTATTGAAGGAAAACAGGATGTTATACATATACAAAATACATGTCAATCAACTATTTATGTTATAGGTAAGGCTTCTGGTCAACATAAGCTATTATAAGTTTTTGAGAAGTCAAAGGTATACATGACCTCTCAGGGGGGTCAAAGCCCCTAACCATCGTGTTGTTCAAGGATCAACTGTAATTAGTAATGACTGACAAAACTTGACAATATTTCTTCAAAGTCTAGGAGTATAATAGGAAAAAACGTAAAGCAAAAGAGCTTGGGTTTTAAAATTGAATTATTAGTTAAAATAGTTAATACCAGTATTGTAAGGTGTAATTTTTTATAAAGGTATGCTACCAAGCTATAGCAGTCTTAGAAAGAAATGGATAAATACAGAAAACCATCCTTCTATGTTTGTCTCATTAGAAAGAATCAACATGTTGCTATTTCAAAATTTTTATCTCAGATCCTTTGTACTTGTATTCCTAAAGGAAGTAAAACAGTGAAGAATAAGCATTATGCATTCATTAAATGCCAACTATGTGGCGCTGTGTTTTTTTGCTTGGAATTCAAGGATGAAACATATTTTCCTTGCCTTTTAAGATAGTGTTTGGGAGTAAGCAGGAAATTACATACATCATTCCAGTTCAAGAGAGTAATTATTAAGTAGGTATGTAAGAAATATACAAAAGCCTTAATACTTCTCTCTTAGAGCTTCCACTTATCCTGTTTCATAGCAACTTATTTTTATTGCTTTTGAAGGTGTGCAGATTACAACAAAGGTTATGATTTTCCTATGAATTATTTTTCCTTATGCAAATGAGCCATGATTTTTAAACAAGGCAAGATTTTGGGACAATACCAAAAGGAGTGTATCTATAGCCCATTCTGTTAAAATTATATTGCCAACCTTTTATATTTGGCCTGGAGTTGAATAAAAATAGAAGAATTAGTAAGGATTATACCTGGCATTTTTTAGGTTATGCATTGTACTCAACTACCTGGAAAAATGAATATGTAAATGTAAAATACAGCTCACTTTCCACATGCAGAACCAGGCATCTTGGCTTAGGGCCTTGTCCATGAGCTTTGTTAAATTCGGATAAAGATTCCTTATGGACTAACGACAGCCGTAATTTTTAGAGCCTCCATTACTGGACATACTATAAGAAGTATGCTTTATATAAGATCCCCAGTGCTTGCTTTGGCAGCACATACATAAAATTGGAATGATACAGAGAAATTAGCATGTGCAAGAAGGACATGCAAATTTGTGGAAAATTCCGTATTTTTACATCCTTTGTTCATGACAATAAGAATCCATTTGTAAAAATGGCCATACTACCCAAAGCCATCTGCAGATTCAATACAATCCCCATCAAAATGTCAAAGTCATTCTTTATAGAAATCGAAGAAACAATTCTAAAATTTGTATGGAACTAGAGACGACCCTGAAGAGTAAATACAATCCTAAGAAAAAAGAACAAAGCTGGAGGTATCACAGTTCCTGATCTCAAGCTACATTACAAAGTCATAGTTACAAAAACATAGTTATAAGGTCCTGGCACAAGAATAGACCTATAGATTAACAGAACAGAAGCCCAGAATTAAATTGTAGCACATGAGGTCAACTATTAAGTGATTAGGGACCCAAGGATGAAAGGATAATCTCTCCTACAAATGGTTCTGAGAAAACAGAAGAAACACATACAGAACAATGAAATTGGACCCCATCTCAGACCACTCATAAATATTAACTTAAAATGGATCAAAAAGGTAACATAAAAAATGATAAAACTCCTAGGAGAAAAGAAAAGAAAAAAGCTCATCAGTACTGGTCTCAGCAATGATTCTTTTTGGACATGACACCAAAAGTACAAATAATGAAAGCAAAAAAAAATCAACAAATTGGGAATACATCAAACTCAAAAACTTCTGCACAGAAAAACAATTTGGCGGGGAAGATAACCTACCAAATAAAAGAAAATTTTCCCAAATGATATATCACATAAGGGGTTAATGTCCAAAATATGTGGAAAACTCATGGAACTTAAAAGGCATCTGATTTTTAAAATGGCAGAAAAATAAAAAAATGGCAGCAGACAGGGCACCTGAGTGGCTCAGTTAAGTGCCTTCAGCTCAAGTTGTGATCCTGATTCCAGCATCCTGGGATCAAGTCCCCATATTACATTGGGACATTGGGCTCTGTGATCAGAGGGGAGTCTGCTTTTCCCTCTTCCTGTCCCCCTGGCTTATGCACTCTCTCTCTCTCTCTCACTCTGTGTCTCTGAAATAAATAAGTAAAATCTTAAAAAAAAAAAAAAAAAAAAAAAAAAAAAAAAAAAAAAAAAAAAAAAAAAAAAAGAAAAGAAAAATAGGCAAAAAAAACAAAACATTTTCCCAAAGAGGACCTCTAAAAGGCCAAAAGACATATGAACAGATGCTCACTATCTCTAATCATCAGGAAAATGTCAATCAATACCATAATGAGATTTTCACCTCACACCAGTTAGAGCGTCTATCATCAAGAAGTCAAGAACAACCGGTGCTGGTGAGGAAATGGTGAAAAGCAAGGCTTACACATATTAGTGGGAATGTAAATTGACCTAAACACCATGGAAAACAATATGCACATTCTTCAAAAAAATAAAAGTAAGTCTACCATATGATCTGGCAATTCCACTTTTGGGTATATAGCTAAAAAAAATGAAAACAGGATTTCAAAAAGATATTTGCACCTTCATGTTTATTACAGCATTATTCCCAGCTGAGATATGAAAATAACCCATCAGTGCATCAAAAATATGTGTGTGTATACATTTATATATACACACACAACACACACACAATGGAATATTACTCAGCCATAAGAAAGGTGGGTATCTTGCCATTTGCCTTGATCACATTGTTAAGGTAAGTCAGAGAAAAGGAAGTACTGTGTGATATCACTCATATATGGAATCTGAAAAAAAATAAAACCTTCAAAAAATAGAGTAAAATTATGGTTACCAGAAGACGGAGACTGGAGAGATAAGATTGATAGTGTTTAAAGGTATAAACATAATGAGTAGCAAATAAGCCATAGAGATATAACACACACTATAATGAATATAGATTATTATACCATTATTATGTAATGTCATAAATATTACCACAATGCCAGTCATATATATGACTATACAAATACTATACATGTGTAATTTATTTAAAAAATGCATATATTAACAGAACAGAGTCCCATGAATAAACCCACATATATATGATCAATTAACTGAGGACAAAGGAGACAAAAAATAAAATGGTGAAAGGACACTTTCTTCAATAAATGCTATTGGGAAACTGGACACTTATCTCACACCATACACACACACACAAAAATAAACTCAAAATGGATTAAAGTCTTTACATATCTACTTAGCCTGATTAAACTTAGCATCACACCCTTTCATGCAAATTGTAAGAACCCAAACAGTGTCATTCTTTCATACTCTAACCCAAATTGGATGCAAAATACTTTCTCCTGATTTCCTTGGTAATGATCAGACATACTAGAATGCTTACAAATTAAATGCAGACAAGAGAATTGTTAAAACACACACACACACACAAACCCACAAAAAAGAACCACTACCTGCCCCAGAGTGTATAGATCCTGTTCTGTGATGGAGTCTTGAGTTAGTCAAACACTGAACGCAAAGATTGGCAGGGCCTCAGGAGCAACTTGTCTGTATTTCTTATTTCCCTTCCTTCTCTTTGTCTTTCTCTTCCCATGAGACACTAGTTCATATTTCACCGTCAAGATATTCTTGCTGTATTAAAAATAAAAGTACTCTGCAGCCTTAAGAAGACCAAGAGAAACCAATTTCCAGGCTATATTCCACAAAGGACTTCCTTGATTTCCAGTGTTTTGGGTTTTTGTGTGTGTGTGTGTGTGTATATATATATATATTTTTTTTTTTGGAGTTCTAGTTGCCAACACATAGTATTATAACACCCAGTGCTTATCCCATCAAGTGCCCCCCCTCAGAGCCCATCACCCAGTCACCACATCCTCCTGCCCACCTCCCTCTTTTCGTTTCCCAGAGTTAGGAATCTCTCATGTTTTGTTACTCTGATTTTTCCCACTCATTTTCTCTCCTTTCCCCTATAATCCCTTTCACCCTTTCTTATATTTCCCGTGTGAGTGAAACCATAGGATGATTGTCCTTCTCCGATTGACTTACTTCACTCAGCATAATACTCTCCAGTTCCATTCATGTCGAAGCAAATGGTGGGTATGTGTTGTTTCTAATGGCTGAGGAATATTCCATTGTATACATAGACCACATCTTCTTTATCCCTTCATCTGTCGATGGACACCGAGGCTCCTTCCACAGTTTGGCTATTGTGGACATTGCTGCTGTCAACATTGGGGTGCAGGTGTCCCGGGATTTCACTGCATCTGTATCTTTGGGGTAAATCCCCAGCAGTGCAATTGCTGGGTCATAGGGGAGCTCTATTTTTAACTCTTTGAGGAACCTCCACACAGTTTTCCAGAGTAGCTTCGTTTCTAATGTGAAAATGCTCCCAGTTCTACCCAGCACCTGGAGGGGACTAGGGTAGTGTTGGACCTTCTTAACCTTCTAAACAGTCTTACCACAGGGGTTTGACCTTCTCAATCTCACAGAAATTGCATTCATCTCTATCAAGGAGACTCGGGAAGAATGTAATTCATAAAGTTTTCCTAAGAATATAACTCTGGGAATGGAACTAATTATGGAAGACCTACACTATCTGTGGATCAAAAAGAAAGCAAATACTTTTAAGAACCTTTCTTACCAAAAGCTAGAAATGTCTCTAGAACAGTCTCACCTCTTCGTGTTACTGGTTCCATCCCTGACCTATTTGCTAATCCTCCCTAGACCCTTTGTCAGAACACAGTTTGATCTCCTATTTCCTTGAGAAACTGATATTTTCTTTTTAAAGTCAATGATCTTTCCAGGATCCAAACCATAATTTCTAGTGAACTGACTATATTTCTTTTTTTTTTTTTTTTTTAAGATTTTATTTATTTGAAAGAGAGAGCACACACAAGTGGGTGGAGGGGCAAAGGGTGAGGGAGAAGCAGACTTCCTGGTGAGCAAGGATTCCCAACATGGAGCTGGATCCCAGGACCCCCAGGATCATGACCTGAGCTGAAGGCAGAGGCTTACTGGACTGAGCCACCCAGGAGCCCTTCATTGGTTGGTTCTTTAGCAATATCATCAGCTTGACCAAAACCAATTCGTGAACATACTAGTCTTAGATCTGACATCTTTTTCAAAAGCATACAACACACAAAAGGTGAATCTATGGGGTTAGAAAGTATTATGTGATGACCCCTGGGAACAATCATACATACATAAATACAGGAAAGCAAATAGTTTTAGTTAGTGAGATTGCCTTGAGATGAGTGGAGAATTGTTAACCAGGTAGGGATTCAGGTTCAGGAAATTTAACTTTAATACTTAGGGTAAGGGGCATGGCATGGAAATAACAAAATGTGCAACCAATTAGTAAAAGTAAGGTAAAAGTGAAATAAAATGGAGTGATTTGAATTAAATTAATTTGAACAGAGCTTGGGGATTACTATTTAAATGCTCACGGAACAAACACAATTTATAAGAAAACGTATTGGGAGTACTATATGAAGAATGTACAACTAAATTAAAAAAATATATTCCCACAGAAACTAAGAGATAGAGGTGCTATCTTTCTTAAGTGTTTACTTTCTAAAGAGCTAGTTCTCAGGTCCTTGAAAAATACATTTTTGTATTATTAAACTGACAAGGAGCTTATTTTGCTTTTGAAAAAATATATATACATTTTGAAGAGACAGAAAAAGAACTTAAAATTACAGGTTTTTTAAAGTAAATGCTCTGGGAAAAGGGAGGAAAGAGAAGTCCTTCCCATTCTTTTCTTTTTTTCTTTTTTTTTAGAGTGGGGGAGGAGCAAAGGGAGAGGAAGAGAGAGCATCGTAACCAGGCTCCACGCCCAGCATGGAGGGCAATGCAGGGCCTGACCTCACAACCCTGAGATGATGACCTGAGCCAAAATCCAGAGTTGGATGCTTCAATGACTCAGGCACCCTCTCTTTATTTTCCAAAAGGAAAACTAACCCTTCTATTTTTAATTTGTATTTGCCATTACGCTACCAAGTCCCACTGGACATTCTAAGGCTCCACAAACAACATAAAATCACTTCGCTTAAGGAATTCACACTGCATCAGAATAACAGTTTGACCTGATTACTATGTGCTCTCTTGGAGGCCCTAACATATTAAAATGTTAGCAGAGACTGGCAAATATGTAAGCCGTGGATATGGCAGGGCATTCAACAACCATTTCAATTTCCTCTAGTGCATTTTCCTGTACTAAAGAATCTGTAAGGCTAAAAACTAAACGTCCGCACTTCCTTGCAGCTCCATTTAGAAGGCGGAATTGAGCAGAGACCATCTTTTTCTCTCTGGTGATTGCTGCTCCCAGGTGATATTGCGGAGGCAGTCCAGTGGTTTGTAATGACAGATAGTTGTTTCTACGTGGGCATCGTGAGTTTCAAGAAGCAGATGCAGTGGAGAGGGCAGGGTTGGGAGATGAGTTCCCATCCTAGATCGAAACTAAGACAGTGACTTCTTGGTTCTAACAATTTCCAAGGCAATCCCCTGATTCTCCACCTTACCAGAGGCAGCATTTTTACCGTAAGCACTTCAGTGATCTTGTTTAAAAAGACATTCCTGGTATCCAGAGCCATTCACACAGCCCCTCCAATAATTTTGTAAGACATTAATTCTCCCTCTGCTAAATCTGTTTCTATTTAAAAGCTCTAGAGTAGCTCCTGTGGCCTACAACTTAGACTCTGGTTGTTAAGTATTTTCTTTTGTATACTGAAAGCACTAATACAGAAACCTCACAATTATACGGAGAAAAGTAGTATCAGTCCAACCAGATTTTATTATTAATCCAGGATGAAATAGACAAAACCATAAACATTCTTAAATAAATAACATTTATAATCATTCATGTGTTATTTTAATATATGAGTTATATTTTAGGCTCATTAAAACCAAAAGTTATTTTTCTCTTTACAGGGTTTTATATAGATTTACCTGCAAGATCAAAGACAACTGTAGATATAGCAAGTATAAATTCAGAACTATTTTCTCTTTTTGAAAAGCTATTATTCTTATATAAGGCAAACAGTAAAGAAATACAAATAGGTAAAAAAAATTCAAGTTAAATTATACTGTCTCTTATTCCATTATTTGCAAAGTCAGAGAAGTCACCTCTTGGATAACAATACTATTTTGTCAGCTACTAAGGTTATGGCTGTATGACCTGGTTTAAGCAAAAAAACAAAATATTTTTAAGTTCAATATGCCTGATAGAGAATTTAAAGTGATGGTCATAAAGATACTCATTGCACTTGAGAAAAAAAGTGGAGGACCTCAGTGAGACCTTCAACAAAGAGATAGAGGAGGTAAAAAAGAACCAAACAGAGATGAAGAACTCAGTAACTGAAATAAAATATACACTAGAGGGAATCTCCAGTTTAGAGGAAGCAGAAGAGACCAGCAACTTGGAGGACAGAGTGATGGAGAGCGTTCACACTGACCAGGAGAAAAATAAAAGAATGAGAAAAACAGAACAGATGAAGGCAACTCAGCAACACCATCAAGCCTAATAACATTCACACTGTAGACATTCCAGAAGGGGAAAAGGGGGCAGAAAATTTACTTGAAATAATAGCCGGACACTCCCTTAATCCAGGGAAGGAAACAAACCAGGTCCAGGAGGCAGATAACCCCCAACAAAATCAACCCAAGGAGGTCCACACCAAGTCACACAGTAATTAAAATGGCAAAAAGCAGTGATCAAGAGAATTTTAAAGGCAGCAAGAGGAAAGAAAACAGTTACGATCTGAAGGTAGAGATATTTGCTAGTATCAACTAGTAGTAGGTGATCATGAAATATTCAACCTATCTTAAATATGACTTTCATATTCACTATCAGCAGCACACAGAAGACTACATATGATTAAACAGTACCATACTCCTAACTTCTATGCTTTTGGGGAAGGAAAGGGGGGAATTTAAAATGGGAAGAGAGTTTAAGGAGGTATTACAGAGGACAGAAGTAAAAAAAAAAAAAACACAATAAACCTACAGCCATCGATATCTACCTAGCATTATATCTTCCTTCTCTCAGTATTTATTATTTTTCTGTTTTGCATATATTGGAGTCCATGAACTCCTCCTGAACAAATAATGTTGACTCCTATAACATATGTGAAATTTTAAGGACATGATGTTTGCTTTTCTTGAAACTTCATGATGATTCATGAACTTCCCTAGGAGCTTATGTAGAGTACTGTACCATTTTATAAATATAGACAGGAGAAAAATCAGCCTCGGCATTTGCAATTTAGATAATTAATTAAATGTTAATATTTGTATTATATTTCCCTGGTATTCCCTGAAGTTTTTCCATATGCATGTGTCACATTGTAAAAAAAAAATTAGCATTTAAGAAATTTATATATGAAAATTCTTGATGCCACTGTTCAAAGTCGGGACTCACAGAACTGCGAGCTGAGCATCTTGCCCACACACTTTTTGGTTCCCCTGTCTGCCTGTACCAGAACATAGTAGAGAATCACTTTTATTATCATTCCAGATATAGATAAGATACGTGCATTATCTATCATTTTGCCACACAAATATTCCTTACTATTGAGACAGGGAACCTGAAGGTTTTGCTTTTGCTCCTTTTTCTGCTTGGATTCTTGCTAGGAGCTGTACCCCACCCCACTTTACACGTGCTTTGTAATGCAAATAGCATAGGTCTTCCTAGTAAAGGATAAGGAGTTAATGATTTCTCTAGAATCTCATATAAGGATGGACCAGGTGAGAATGACCTGAGGAAGCTATCACCTTGGAGTATTCCAGACCAAGGCCCTCTGGCTCCAAAGAATAACACGTGGGCCCTTGTGTTTGTTCTAACTGGTTCCTGGATGCCAGAGGGGACAGGTACATCAGACTACTGTCCTCAATAAACCCCACCACCACCACCACCACCCCCAAAGACAAGACTCCTGTTCCTTTCCAAGTCTGTATCTCTATTTTCAATAAATTCTGTTTTCACCTCCCTACTAGCTCACATTTGATTTCCTTTCTGCATGAAACCAAGAACCGCCTTGGGATTCCTCTCCAGGTCCCTGGACCTGGCCCGGATCACTAGGAGTTCTGTTCTGTATCTTTGCTTACTTAGTAAATCTCAGAAAGTACTACTATATTCCAGGATAAGGAGAGCTGCTTCATTTGAATGCCTGCAAAGTATCATATCAATTACAGGAACTTTACACATGAATCCTAGTTTTTAAAAAAGAATCGTAGACTCCATTTTGCAGGGAACCAGGTGACACCAGGAAAATCTGATTCATGTGTAATGTCAATTCTGCTCCTTGATATGAGGCCTCTGGAAGAGTTACGTGGTATTTTTATGTCACCTCTAGTGAGGACATATGTATTATGCTTAAGATTAAGGAAGAGGAGCCCATTGGTCCATGCCCATTCCTGCATTCTCCGGGATGGCTTGCAGGGCCAAAGGTCAAAGGTCTGCTTCGCTGACAACTGAAATTTAAAGAAAAGCAACAAAAGGAAACAAGCCCTAAGTAGCACAGCTCTGTGGCCAGCTCTTTGGGCCCAGCTGGTTTTGTGAGCAACTTGGAGAAAAGGCTTTATTACATTGGCTTTATCCTGCCTTGTTATCAGCCCCCAACAACACTGAGCGGTGGGTGAGGCAGCAATGTGCACCCTTGTCACCCATGAGAAAGCTGGAGTTTTAATCTTCTCCCTTCCATGAGGTGCTCAAATATCCTTTTCTGCTGGCAGCTTGATCTTCCGGTCCCCCTCTCAGCATGGCTTTCTGTTTCATTCTGTACTCAGAGACTTTGTACCAAAAACCAGAAAAGGACTCCATGGAGAGTTTGAGCTGGATATTTGTGTTAGTTTTCAAACCTAAATTGCATTTCTGTAGGGATGTGTGTTCTTTTGTGGTTAACATATAGTGTGCTTAAATGCCTGTGGTTCACACAGGTCTGTAGCACTCTGGAGGGAATAAAAAAGAGGCTCTTACTTCACATAATCTACCAGAACACTGCCATTCTCTCACAAAGGCTGGCACAGACTAAACATTTTACGAATTATTTACCAATAATTTGCCTAAGGGGTTTATGAGAACCAGTGCCCTTCCTTATAATTCCCATGCTACTCCTAACTCTGGGAAAGGAACTAGGGGTGGGAGAAGGGGAGGTGGGCGGGGGGTGGGGTGACTGGGTAACAGGCACTGAAGGGGGCACTTGATGGGATGAGCACTGGGTGTTATTCTATATGTTGGCAAATTGAACAACAATAAAACATAAATCTACAAAAAAAAATAATAATTCCCATGCTAAAATTCAGTCAATAACTTGTTTTGATACTCCATTTTGGGGGGCCACCAAAAGAGTAAAAAACAAACAAAAGTAGGGCTATGTGATCTAATTAAAGATGAGATAAAGATTCCTTGCCTCTGGGATTACAAACATTTTATTTATTGAAATGTCTATTTACTTAAACATAAGAAACTAAATCACCCAAGTAAATGTCATCAACCAGCCGGGTCACTGTTCTTGGCAATGTTTTGGATTAGACTTATCTGCTAGAGTCAAAATGATCAATGAGTCTACACATGTCTCCTCGGAGTAGTTTCTAGCCTGGGAAACAAAATAAAGCCTTGGAGTGATTCCCTGTTCCGTGATGCAGACCATTCAGGCCCTCCCAGGTCCTAGCCTAATGGTTTCAGAGATCATTTGTCTTAGCTCAACATCCAGACAGACTGGATCCTTGCCTTAAATAACGTCTTTTCTTCTCTTCTGGTGATCCAAGCAATTTCAAGTGAAATGGGCACACGTCCTCCCTCCTCAATCAAACCTTTTTGACAATTCTAGTCTTGAAGCCATCCTTCATTAATTATTCTCTAAACTCATTTTGAACTTATTATCTCCAACAATTTAGCATTTAAGTATTTATTACTGAATTTCCTGAATTGTACATATTTTCTCCAAATACAGTCTTTTATTAGAACATAGGAACCATAAACTTGTTTTCTGGTATATGCCAAAATGACCACCCTGGGGCTAAGCAAATAGTGAGGACTCAGTAAATACTTGTAAACCTAGTGAAGAAATGCTGGCTCCATTGTCAGTAGCTTAATAGTCAAGGACCAAATGCTGCTTTAAAAATTCCAGTTTAACCTTTAAATAGAGCATTCTATATCCAGACCCACCCAAGAATCCTGCCATCTATTAAAATCTATTTTTATGAATAATTGTAGATGAAATTGTTGATTATGGTTTTGTGCTCAGTTGTTCTGGGAAATGCCTAACATTTTTGAATAATGCAATTTACTTTTCTAATGCATAACAGGCTTTTTAAAAGCTACTGCTAAAACCTGTTTACATAAAACTGCTTTGTCCTTAAAGAAAACACGTTTTACCTCATCTCCATTAGCAGTTCTCAACTCAAAAATGTTCATTTTGATTCCTTAAAAAGAATTAAGCTGATATACTCTTTACAGTAAATTAGATGTTTTTAACTGAGCATTTGACATTGTTCTCCTATATTATTTTATATTCCAAAAATTGCAAGAATTTAATGAGCCTAATACTCATTAAAGAAATTATCTTGAATAAATACAGATATCAAATCCTTTCTTCTCTCACCTAATTGCTGCTAAAAAAAAAAATTCTTAGATACATGTATGTATCTTATAATTATGGCAATTCAGTAACAATTTGATTGAATTTCTTGATACTATAGCATAGCTGTTATGCAGGTTACCTTAATATGCATTTTCAAAGCATCCCTTGTCTTTCCTTCATTATATTTATCTTTTGTTATTTATTATTATAAATATAAAGATTAGATACGTGTGACTTTTTTTTTTAACCAGGGTCTATAAAAGTACAATTGTTTGCCTTTGTATCCTCAGTGCTTAAGAGTTTTATGCACAAAAAAGGTTTTAAAAAAATATTTATTGAAAAAGGAATAAAAGGAGAAGTTCCAGTTTCAGCTCCAACTGTAAAGAGTTTGGAATTATTAGTCTCATCCTTAAATCAAAAAAAGCTGCAGAAGCTGAAAATCAATGGCTTTGTGGATCCATCAGAAAACAGATCATAGAGCCTAAGGCCACCTCTATCCAGAGGGACGTGGACAGCCAGAAAGATGCACATCTAACCAAGATCCACTCAGCAGAAGCCACTTAGGCCTTGAACTGGTAGGGATATTTAAATGATGATTTTGGAAAGTTACCAGAACTCAACGAGAGTGAAACATTTCTAGGGTCTCCATTCTTACTGGGGGTGAGAAGATGTGTCCACACTTAACCTGGGCTTTCCATTTAGGACCTCACCATGGTTTCACAGTTAGGATTCAAGGATTCAAGAGTGACTACTGTGAAGCACAAGCAGACTTGTCCATAACAAAAGGACTTCATGGGAACAGATTTCTGAAAACCATCCCAGGTATAGGATGATAATTCTTCCTCACT
The DNA here is from genome assembly GCF_048164855.1 of Canis lupus baileyi. Classification (NCBI taxonomy): domain Eukaryota; kingdom Metazoa; phylum Chordata; class Mammalia; order Carnivora; family Canidae; genus Canis; species Canis lupus. Next base: position 10,107,695 of record NC_132839.1, on the reverse strand, counting down.
CCAGCCCCTTCCAGACTTCATGTCTTACTTAAAAGGGCAATAAATAAATAAATAAATAAATAAATAAATAAATAAATAAATAAATAAATAAATAATAATAAAATAAAATAAAATAAAATAAAATAAAATAAAAACCAAAAAGAGAACAGGCCTTCCAAAAACCGCATTTGGAACATGATAGGAGAGAAAAGTTATTTATCCCTGGAGAAGTAACAGAAACATTTGTGAAGGCTACAGCCCCAACACACAGACCCACCAAACCAGAATACTTTAGAATGTTCAACCTCGCCTATGTCCTACCACTGTGCCAACAAGCCTCCAGTAAAACAACAGTGTATTACAAATGAAAGAGTTGTAAGACGTGGTCTTTTTCACTAACAGTACATAGCAAAGTCTCAAAGACAAGAGAGGAAGCCAAAACAAGGACATTCAAGCAATTTGAAGACTCTGGTATCTATAACTAAAATAAACATTAAACACTGCCTAACTCCTAGCCAGACCTTCATCCATGAAAGGAAACACTGACAAGTTGAACTTTATGAAAACTTTAAGAAGAAATTGTTATACAAAAAGACACTGTTAAGAGAAGGCAAAGATAAGCCACAGTCTGGGGGAAAGATACATGCAAATCATCTATTAGAGTAATGATTTGTATCCAAAATATGCAGAGTGCTTAAAACTCAACAATAACAAAAACCTAATTAAAAAATGGACAAGAGAACTGAAAAGACCCTTCACCATAAAAGATATATAGATGGCAAGTAGGTATATGAAAAGATACTTATGGTTCTTTTTCATCAGGAAAATATCAAATTGGAGACATTATGAATACCACTACACACCTGTAGGTATAACTAAAATCCAAAAAAAAAAAAAAAAAAAAAAATGGGGCAATAGAAATTCTCATTATTTGCTAGTTGGAATACAAAATGGTGTAGGCACTCGAAGACAGTTTAGCAGTTTCTGACAAAGATAGACATAATCTTAACATGTAATCCAGCAATTGTGCTTTCAGATATTTACCCAACTTTTTGAAAATTTATGTCTACAGAATAACATGCATTGCAAAATTACATTTAACTTTATTCATAATCCTCTCAAATTGGAAACAACCAAGATATCCTTCAATAAGTGAGAAAATAAACAATGAAATATTATTATTAAAGTTAATGAACTATCAAATGCCGAAACATATATAAATCTTAAATGCATATTGCTAAGTGAAAGAAGTTAAAGGTTCTATGTTATATAATTCCATTTGTATGATATCCTGGAAAAGCTAAAACTATAGTGATAGTAAATAGTTTTTACCAGGGGTTTTGAGAGAGGGGAGGTTGAGTAGATGAAAGGGGACTTTCTGAAGTAGCAAAACTTTCTGTATGCTACTCTAATGATGGATGCATGACACTGTATTTGTGAAAACCCATGGAACTTTACTTCAAAAAACAAATTAAAAACATAATTTTTAAAAAATGAACCCAAATTATGCAAATTTTAAAAATCATTTAGAAGGTTGGAGAACCTCAGGATGAAATTCAGACTGTGACAATAAAATCTAACGATATTACAAGTCTAGGCAACAGCCTCACTGAAGGGATGGGTTTCTAAAGAAACTTTGGGAATTATTGGTGACTGCAAGACCAAAGACAAAGGAACTGTATAAAAGCAATGTCCTGCAGTTTATAAAGTTGTTTCCCCTGCACTATGGTTTAACAATTGTGAAAGTACTATACATGTATATGAACTGAAATCTAACTTAGAGGATGGTGGGAGCCAGGTTCCCACTACAATGGGAAGTTACAGACAAGAGAAAAAGGAAAGAATAGTCCAAATGGCGCTGATAGAGTTAGAAACATCAATATGAACTCATGTTTAACTTAATGTAGAAACAAATGAATACATGTAGAAATACATGTACAGGTTAAAATATGCATTTATTTCTTTGCTCTGTGAGCTGCAAGGTATAGAAGTAATGATATACAAGTAGCACTAAGTGTATCTAATGTTTATATCTTGGTTTCTAATACTATTCTCCACGAAAAGAAACCATGGTTATTGGAGAAATGGCTCAGTCTAGGACTGAGACAGAGAATATATAAGATAAAGCCTGAACATCTTCCAGCAGCATAAAATATGGAAGTGCCAAAAAAAAAAAAAAAAAAAAGAAAGTAAATGCTGCAATAATGAGGGAGTATCAAAGGAGGCCGGGTCCAAATGAAAGAGCTCCCAGTAGCCAAAGCCAAAACAATTTGTGCAACAAAATTAATGAAGTAGTGTTAAATTATGACCCCATGTATAGAACATATAGCCATGAGTCAAAACCAAAATAAATGATTGCATAAACAAGTAAGTGGAGAGAAGAGAACTTTGCATGGAATTCCAAATAATTTATGCAGTTACTTATCCCTGAAGGAAGTGGAAACACAACTCCTTATTCCTTAAGTGGAGCCTGAACACAGTGACTTTGTTTTTTTTTTTTTTTTCCCCCAAAGATTACAGTGATAAAGGAGAAGGAGCTGAGTAAACTTACATTGGAGAAACATGACACACATTATCCCGGCTAGATAATGAATGCTAACATCAACAGTGATAAAGCATGTTATAAGGATGTGCTCTTCTTATGATAGGATTGAAAACGGCACTATGCTTCTGTAATCTTTCTCATAAAAACCCATAAACTCAGTCTAATCCTAAAAAAACATTGACAAATCCCTAGGGAAGGCTTCCTACATTATCTGGCCGGTACTCCTCAAAACTGCCAATGTCATCAAAAACAAGGCAAGTCTGAAAGCTTTCAATCTAGAGGAGACCAAGGAGATGAGACACAACTACTAACAGTAACGTGACATCCTGGATGGAATTGTCATTTTGAATGTTGTTAGGTAAAAACTAAGGAAACCTGAATAATGTATGGATTTTAGTTAATAATTTATCAGTATTGGCTCATTTTAGGTTAATATATATATATATATAAACAAACTATAACACGTTAACAAGAAAGTCTGAGTGTGGGTGTATCAGAACTCGGTATCATCTCAATTTTTATATCTTGCTAAAACTCTTCTAAAAATAAAAGTGATTTAAAAATGAATATATATGGAGATTCCTGGGTGGCTCAATGGTTTAGCGCCTGCCTTCGGCCCAGAGTGTGATCCTGGAATCCCAGGATCAAGTCCCACGTTGGGCTTCCTGCATGGAGCCTGCTTCTCCCTCTGCCTGTGACTCTTCCCCTGCCCCCCTGTATGTCTCTCATGAATAAATAAATAAAATCTTTAAAAAAAAAAAATGATGTATATGGGATCCCTGGGTGGCGCAGTGGTTTAGCGCCTGCCTTTGGCCCAGGGTGCGATCCTGGAGACCCAGGATCAAGTGCCACGTTGGGCTCCCGGTGCATGGAGCCTGCTTCTCCCTCTGCCTGTGTCTCTGACCCTCTCTCTCTCTCTCTCTCTCTCTCTCTCTGTGACTATCATAAATAAATAAAAAAAAAATAAAAAAAATGATGTATATAATATAGTCTGGGTAACTGTAGTGTAATTGCCATACACTAGATCTCTAGGGCTTTGCTGGAAGTCTTCTGACCTAAGAAAATGGTATATAAATCAATCAATTAAATCTTTAATTCTTTCAGCAATGTTTTATAGTATTCAGGATACAAGTTTATTTTTTGTAGATTTATCTCTTATTTCCTGATGCTATTTTAAGACTTTTTGTTTCAATTTCTCGTTATTCCTTCCTAGCATACAGAAACACATTTGGTGTTTGTATACTGAAGCTGAAAACTTGCTAATAAACTTACTGAACACTTAGGTTGTTTTGTCTTTTCTTTTTGGAAAAATTGCTTTTGTATATAGATGAATATACAAAAAATGGAAAAATAGAAAAAAAATCATTTTTTCTTACTTTCCAACCTAGATGACTTTTTGTTTCCTTGCCTTGTTGCACTGGACAAAAGCTTCAATACAGTGTTTAAAATAAATAGTGCAAACAGACACCTTTTTCTCTTTTCTGATCTTTGGAAGAAAACATTCATCTTTTACTCATCAGTGAGATGGTAGTTCTAGGATTTTGCAGATGTTCTTTAATAAGATGGAAAGGTTTCCTTTTATTCCTCATTTGCTAACAATTTTTGTCAGGTAAGGATGTTCTATTTGATCAAGTGCTTTTTTTTTTTTGTTGTTGTTGTTCTATTAAGTCAAACATACGATTTTTCTTTTTTGGCATTTTGACATAATAATTTACATCGATACTGCGTGTGTGTATGTTTGTGTGTGAGCTCTACTTCCAAAGTAGGGTTGAAACACCACCCCAAGATCAAGTCACATGGTCTTTGGACTGAGCAAGCCAGGCACCCTGAAGTTTACATTGATTTTTTTAAATGTTAAATCAATCTGGTTTCCCAAAGATAAATCCTATTTGCCATCATCATATCCTATTCTTTTGTTAGATATTTTTTCTTTTCTTTTCTTTTTTTTTTTTTTTTTTTTGATTTTTTAAATTTATTTGAGAAAATGAGCAAGAGGAGAGAGAGCGAAAAGCAGGGGAAGGGAGAGGGAGAAGCAGCCTCCCCCTGAGCCAGGAGGCTGATGCAGGGCTCCAACCCAGGGCCCTGAGATCATGACCTGAGCCCAAAGCAGAGCCTTAACCCACTGAGCCACCCAGGTGCCCTTCTTTTGTTAGACCTGACTTGCTAAAATTTTATTAGAAATTTGCATCTATCGGGACACCTGGGTGGTTCAGCAATTGAGTGTCTGCCTTCGGCTCAGGGTGTGATCCCAGGATCCCAGATCGCGTCCCACGTCCGGCTCCCTGCATGGAGCCTGCTCCTCCCTTTGCCTGTGTCTCTGCCTCTCTTTTTGTGTCTCTCATGAGTAAATAAGTTTTGTTTTTTTTTTAAAGTAACAGATATACGAGGGAAGGCTGGAGTGTAGATTGTTATAGAGGAGGTTACTATCTGAGAATGTGACATTTGAACTTAAAGTGAGCTATTATAATGGCTTCCCATGAGGTTCCCTTCTTTTTTTGTTATAAATTCTGTGTAGTACATTTCTCCTTCTTCATTAAGTCATTTAAATACTTACTAAACAATAGCCTAAACAGGATACAATACTGATTTGGGCCACATACTGGAGGACAAAAATTTAATCAAATTCTACTTTTCTGAAATTTAATGACATATAGAGACAAAAGAGCCATGAGTCCTTTGTCTTATTGTCTCAGTGGATGGTCTTTTCAAGGCTCTATCTTCTCTTTAGAAACAGAATATCCTGTTTTCAGACCCTTCTTCTACCCATTATACATTTTTTATTCAAATTATTAATGCCTTCTTGTATGTAACAGCAGGTGCTTCTCAATTTATGATGCCCCTGAGAATTTTCTAAAGACCTCGTCAAAAAAGAAAATTTTCAGAACTCGCCCAGAGGTTCTAATTTAGTAGGTTTTGAGTATATACCGTTTCCACAAACCACACAGGTGATTCCGATGCAGGGCATCGTCAGAAACCACATTGATAAAGACGAGTTCTACCCTTTTTCATCTGAATATACACCATAATTACACTTTTGCCATTTTAGTTTAGCAGACACCACAATTTTAAAGGACTTTAGTGGAAAGTTCATCTAAACATTTATATTTTTATTTTATTGCTGTAAATCTTAAGGTCATGCTTCATCTCCAAGTACTTGGGAGGGAGCATAAATCTCCCCAGTGTACACAGTACACTTTCCTATGTGAGCACCTGAAACCTCTCAGCTGAACAAACACACTTCAGGTCTACACATGTCCGGGTATTAGTCAATATCAGATTCCTCTCAATCCTCTTCTTCAGACTTTGCCTTTTGAAATATGTGCTGTAACTTTCTATCCATTCACAGGTTTTTTTGATGACTGTGGCCCAACATAACCTTTCATATAATTCTAGAGATTAGAAATGTCGTATCATGTTGGATGGAGTCATAGGGGTCACCTAGTTTAACCCAGACATCTGAGAAAATGAACGCTAGGGAGATTAAGTAAATTGTCCCGTGTTACTGATATTAGAGTTCCATATGGGTTTTCTGCTAATTCATGATATGATGCCTCCTTAAGCAAACCGTAACAGGATATTTTATGCTTCTGTATTTTTTTCCTTTACGATTTATATCCTAAATAAGCTTACAAGCTACTTGAGATTGTGCCCAAAACTTCCATTGGATTATCCTCAAATCAAATAGCGCATAGTGGTTACTCCAAAATGGTATATCATGCATTTTTTTTTTTCCTAGCAGGCATAAGGAAAATCCATGGATAGAGGAGGGAGAGAAGGTGGGGTGGGTGGGGGGGAACACAAGGGAAAGCTACCAGACCAAGCTGCACAGGTTGCCTTGGTAACACTAGGTTCAAGACTTTTGTTCTTTTAAAGCCAGTCATTTCTCAGATATTCATGATACGGAGCACCATCTAGTGGTCATATTTCAAATTCAAACAATCCATACTCTTGCTCAATTTCCAATTAAAAAAAAAAAAAAGACAGATTTTGGTAGGATACAACATTCCAGTTATAAACTTGGAGTGAAAATCTGTTTTGTGTGTGTGCATAAGTTGTGTATTTGAGAGATTTGTATTAAAATGTACACTGGGTGTTATATGACAGCAGATGAAACTTAAATGAAAAAAAAAAAACAAAAAAGTGCTTTTAATAGTTTAAAAATATGATTATTTGTTATAAAGGACTAATTATGGCACTTGTTTTAAACTTTGTAAGAATATGACCACTATATATAAAACAAGTTTATATGAAAAATAAATAGAATTATATCTCATACAGAGAACTCCATTCAGGAAAAGTACCCATTTTGGTCAATTTATATTACAAAGAGGGATAAGAAGAAAAAAAGAAAGGAAAATCAGAAAAAAATTTCATTTTATAGGAAATCTGGCTATATTTACAAAGAAAACAAATTCAACTCTGTAATTACTTGGTTTTTAGTTCACGCTAGCAAAACAGCCTGGCTTAGGTATCAGCTACCCAACCATATGTATAAATGGAAAAACTATATTCATAGTAAAAAATTATCGTATTTTACAGATAGGCCCACAATAAAAACTTGGATAAGATTATTCATTTTATAAATTGGATTTAAAGTTAACAATACCTATTTTGTGAAGTCTAGGTAAGTTAGGTATATGTCAACAGAGTGAAACTTTCTTAAAGCAATAGGTTAAAGATCTTCAGATTTCATAGTTTTTTTTCAGAATATTTTGAAAAATATGAAATATTCATATTTTCAGAAATATTTGTGTTTTATCTTCCCCAAACTTATGTAATATATCCAGGTACCCAGGCTGGAGAAACACTAATAAGAGCTAGAATGAAAGAGGTCTACAAAGTTCATTCACACAAATATCAAGATTTCAAGTAAGCCAGTGGGTTTGTGGCAGTTTTTCATGCCATTTTCTCTCCTGGGAGTGTACACTCCAGCATTTCACCTTCCCAGTCTCGCATAACTCTCACCCATTCCATGAGAGTTAGTTCCAACATGACCTTAAAAAAATAAAAAATGAAAAAATAAAAGCCTTCCATATTTTTCTCATGTTCCTACTAGCAACTGGATATACTTCTCAGTCTTAGATACACCTGGAATCACGGGAAGATGGGGGGTGTTTGAAAGCACTAAAGATTTTTATTTAATTGGTAAGTATGAAGCCTGGATATTGGTATTTTTAAAAGCTCTCTAGGGATTCCAAAATGTAGACAAAATTAAAAACAACTGCTCTGGATTATCCCTTTTACTTCAATTTGAAACCATGTGTTTGTGTGCGTATTGGCCTCCACTTGGTTGTAAACTCTTTCAAAGAAGAAGTGTTTTCTTATGTGGTGTTTTTACCTGAACTCTCCTTTAGGGGACAGTTTGGTATGTACTAGGCACCCAACAAATAAGAATAGTATTGAACTGAACAGAGCCTTCAGTCAGTATTCCTGACAGAGCCTTCAGTTTATGTAGCAGACACAGATTTGGGAATCCATGAGTCCTGGGGTCCAGGCAGTTCTTCAGGGTGCCATTAGGGAGTGTGGAGGGAGCCATAAGCTCAGGCATCCTGGAGGTGATACTGGTGAGCTAAGACAAAGGCCAAGAATATTGGTGAGTACTAAAGACAAAGCAGGAATTTCGAGGTTCATTTGCTACTTTTTTATAAATATCAAGTGCAAAGATAGCATAGAAGGGGTTGAGGTTGGTTGTTTATCTGCCTCTTTGCCCCACCAAACACTAATGTGCTAAGGGATGCCTGGCACCTACCTCTGCACATTTAATTCTTCTGGGTTCTTTCATCACAAAGCCCTAAGAATCAGAGAAGAAATTAAATGGATCCAGATTGTCGATCTAAGAGCCAACCAATCCCTCACCATCATTTGGGGTACCAAACATGAGGAGAACAGAGTGTTCAGATGAGATTTTTTTTAAGAGAGAGAGAATGCAAGCAGAGGGAGAAGGAGAAAGAGAATCTCAATAGAAGGCTCCACGCCCAGTGCAGAGCCTGACACGGGGTTCGATCTCATGACCCTGAGAACATGACCAGAGCCAAAATCATGAGTCAGATGCTTAACCAAAGGAGCCACCCAGGCGCCCCCCAAATGAGACATTTTTAATAACATTTTATAATAGGAACATGGACATGAAATTCGGCACTACGTCACTCTACTAAATGGGGAGGTAGAAGCAGAATGTAGGCATAGAGAGGCAGGAGCTGGGGCACATGCCTTTATTAGGGTCCTAGATGCAATGTTTTTGGAGTCCTGGGCTAACACTGGATAGGCTAATTCAAGCCACAGAGAGCAAGTTTTTGGTAAACTCTGTGGCGGTCATATGTAAGGGAAGCCATAGGTAGAAGGCTGGAAGGCAGGAGAGACTTTTTTTTTTTTTTTTTTTTTTTTTTTTTTTATCACAAGGGCCACTGGGAAAGTCCTATTAGAAATTTCCAGTTATGGGATCCCTGGGTGGCGCAGCGGTATGGTGCGTGCCTTTGGCCCAGGGCTTGATCTTGGAGACCCGGGATCGAATCCCACAACGGGCTATCAGTGCATGGAGCCTGCTTCTCCCTCTGCCTATGTCTCTGCCTCTCTCTCTCTCTCTGTGTGACTATAAATAAAATAAAAAAAATAATAATAATAAATAAAATAAAATAAAATGATCGCTTGACATTTGCATATACATAGCTAAGTTATACTACTTTTGAAGCTTAATGATATCAAATTAATTCTTTGCATGTATTTTAAGTGAGTTTCCTAAACTATGTTTTTTTCTTAGTGAATCTTTGAATCTTCTTCATCACAAAGTATATCGATATTAAGTAGAGCTGTTTTTGATCTCACAGTATTTACTTATGGATTCCAGCCTTATTTACCCTGATTAATTTCAGCTTCTTTCTTATGAACAAGGTCTCATTTTCTTTTTTATTTCTTTGGTAAACTATGGCCACAACCACCTACTAACCCCATCGCCTTAGAAGTACTGGCATGAAGATCTGTGCTCAAAGTTCAGTCAAATGACTGGCAGGCGCACCTTATGGACTGTTCAACAACTATCTCCTGAAGCCATTGACTTAAAAGGCAATCATTAAAAAAAATATACTTAGTGTCACTGATTTTAAGAATGATGGAGTTCAAAGGGCATTGGCCTCAAGAAACAGAGTTCTAGAAAAGTAATCCTAACTTGCAAACACTGAGAAGGCTGACAGGATGCTAATGCAAATCCCTTTAAAATTATGACCCTGTATTTCATTTCCTCAAGAAATGGAATTGGTGGTAGTGGGGGCGGGGGGGGAGGTTGTGAATAAAGACCTGTGAATAAAGTGCAGTACAGAAGCCTTCTGAAAAACTTACAAAAGGCTGACATTTCCACTGAAATTTTGAGGGACCATTGAAAATGAAGCTCTTTTATTTTTTTATTTTTTTGAAGCTTTTTTTTTTAAAGCTGTAAATTATGTATTGAAACTGGTTTTCCAGAGCATTAGAATGATCAATGGTAGTTCTGTGTAGCCATCAGGTCATTTTAGAAAGAACTAACCTAGAGAAACCCGGTTCCAGGAAGTGATCAACTAGCCCTAGAACTCTTGATCCATTTGATAATGACACAATAACGATGCTAACTTTTTCTAACCTCCTCATATTTGCCAGGTTTTGCTGAAGTCTATAAGGCTATCATAGAATACCAATGAGATCCCTAAAACTGTGTTGGCCTTTTTGTATGTGAGGAATTTCTTCCTTTTCATAGTAAATAATAATTGACAGACTACTATGGACTCTTTTAGAAGGCTAGAGATCCTACAGTGATTAAGATGCACAACTTCCTTTCATGAAGCTTATTTTTTAGTAGGGAGGACAGATAATATAAATAAGCAAATATGCAAGCCAAGAAATCAAATAACAAATAAAGTCAAGTTGTAGAGAGTTTAGCTAAGCTAGTCCATGTTGCTGTTGCTCAGTATTCGTTGTGTTTGGCCTGCAGAACCTTTAAACTAAGACCAGCCCCCTCGTCCAAGCACATGCCCTAAATGACAACCCACAGTCACAAATAAATGGAAATTTTTTTAAAGATTTTATTTATTTATTCATGAGAGACACACACAGAGATAGAGACACAGGCAGAGGGAGAAGCAGGCTCCATGCAGGGACCCCGATGTGGCACTTGATCCCGGGACTCCAGGATCACACCTGGGCCAAAGGCAGGTGCTCAACCGCTGAGCCACCCAGGTATCCAGAGGGGTGGGGTGGTATATTTCCTCCAGGACCTGTGAGTAATAAACCTCTCTATCTCTGTTTCTCTGATGGTCTTCTGTTGAATGGTCGCTCCCCCTCCGGTACCATGGGGCTCTACTTAATAAGTTTAATTTAACAAAGTCATAGCACGAGTACTATACAAAGAATCAAACTATGCAATTAACCTAATTGACCAAAGAGTGAGATTTCTTCGAACAAGTGGCTTTTTAACTGGTATGTGATTGACTAGATAAAGTAAGATCTGCTGAGATCAGGAGAACTTACATTCCAGAGGGAGAAATGAGCAAAGGAAAAGGCTGGGAGGCAGGACTGCCACCTTGGATGAAGAGAAGAAAGGCCGGCGTGGCTGGAGTGGCAAAGGGAAGGAAGGAATGGGAAGAGGATAGAGCAGTAGATGGACTAGTCATTTAGGGCTTAAAAATTTGGGGTAGGTGTAGCCTAGTTGGCTCAGCGGTTTAGCGCCTGCCTTTGGCCCAGGGCATGATCCTGGAGACCTGGGATCGAATCCCACATCGGGCTCCCTGCATGGAGCTTGCTTCTCCCTCTGCCTGTGTCTCTGCCTCTCTTTCTCTCTGTGTCTCTTATGAATAAATAAATGAAAATCTTTGTAAAAAAAAATTGGGGGTAAAGGCTGAGATTTCATGTGAATTGTAAAGGTTGAGAGGGACGCTATGGTGCGGATGTAATACAATGTTCTTTAAAAATCACTGTGTTGCAGGGAACAGATTGTACAAGAGCAAGAGTAACAAATGCAGAAAGCAATTGAGACCTCACTGCAGTAGGCTCAGAGGAATGTGCTCCAGTCTTGGATGACGATGGCAGCAATGATGAGCAACGAAGATGTGATTTGGCTTGAGAGTCAATAGGAATGTGGATAGGTGGCACAGGGTGGGAGGTGCAAGCAAGAGTAATTAAGGTTGCTGCTAGAAACTGAGCAGCTGGGAGGCTGGGTTTGCCCACTGACTTGTGAAGACTAGGGAAAGGGTGGGCTGAGGGACTGGAAGTCCAGTTTAGAGCTGGGAGTTGAATTCTTATCTTCTAATGCCAGGATTCACACCACTGATAAACAGGCCACTGAAGAGATTATGTTTCCATGTTTAGCTAAATTGGGGGAATTTTTGCACACATCAATGTTGTGTACACCTTTCCTCTCCTCCGGTCTGCAACCAGTTCATCATTCAAATTATTCAAAGCACTCAAAACATTATTGCAGTGGACTGAATACGTGTCCCACAATTCATATATTAAAACCCTAATCCCAAAGTGATGGTATTTATTTCGAGGCTGGGAGGTAATTAGGTCTTGAGAGTGGAGCCTTCCCGAACCAGGTTAGCCCTCCTAAAGAGGCCAGAGAGCTAGCTAGTTCTCTTTCTACTCTCTGAGGACACAGCAATTAAGATAGCCATCTATAAACCTGCAACAGGCACTCACCAAGAGCCCCACTCTGCTGGCACCCTGACCTCAGGCTTCCAGCTTCCAGAATTGTGAGAAATAAATATTTGTTGCTCAAGCCACCCAGTGTCTGGGAATTTGTTACCACAGCCTGAGCTAAGACAACTGTGATCTCTTTCACAAGCCCACATAAAAATCACAAGGAGAATAACAGAAGAAACAACCCATTAATCTGGAGGAGTAAACCAAGAAGTTCAATTAAAAGCTTTTAGAGCTGCAAACTTCCATACAATGCAACACTTTTGTAAAAATATGGTAATACTAGAAGAAGAGTACTCTTAGGGCCACAGCAACAGGCCTAAAACATAGTGAGCGGACAATAACACCTGTTAAATTGAAGTGAACAAAATACTTACTTGTGTTAGAAAGATTTCATAATCATCATCGTCAAAATGGATATTAAAAATTTAACACCAGGGATCCCTGGGTGGCGCAGCGGTTTGGCGCCTGCCTTTGGCCCGGGGCACGATCCTGGAGACCCGGGATCGAATCCCACGTCGGGCTCCCGGTGCATGGAGCCTGCTTCTCCCTCTGCCTGTGTCTCTGCCTCTCTCTCTCTCTCTCTGTGACTATCATAAATAAATAAAAATTAAAAAAATTAAAAAAAAAAAATTTAACACCATAAGGCACTGCTTTTTAAAATGTGTCGCAGGTTCTTTGGCTGCTATATTCACACAAAGCAGACTTGTCAGGGAAGAGGAATGTTGGGTGGGCTACCCACATGCGCCACTATGAGACACATAACGAATTTCTGCAAGAAGTTCACATCTACAAAGATTTCTGAGGCTGAAAATGAAGGTTTGGAAACAATTGCTTAAAGCTACGATGAGTCTTATTTTTCCTTAAATACTTGTTTCTCCAGGTTTGCCACCTGATTCTCCTTCTTTTGCCATAATTTAAGTGGAAGGAAAAATTTACAGCAATGCCAGGCAGTTGCTGTAATTATTTGTTAGAATCTACCACATCTGGGATCCCTGGGTGGCGCAGCGGTTTGGCGCCTGCCTTTGGTCCAGGGCGCGATCCTGGAGACCCGAGATCGAATCCCACGTCGGGCTCCCTGCATGGAGCCTGCTTCTCCCTCTGCCTGTGTCTCTGCCTCTCTCTCTCTCTCTCTGTGACTATCATAAATAAATAAAAACTAAAAAAAAAAAAAAAGAATCTACCACATCTTTCAGTACCCTCGCATAATTCAGTGGCTGTAATGGTTCATCCTTCAAAGGTAACCAAACAAAATAAAAGAAAATATATATGGGTGTGGGAGAGGGACGAATCAGAAGTGACTTAGGAATGTGTCTCTTCTCTTCTTGGACACAGCTAGGGACTGAGGAACCTTCCACCAGGGAAAGACACACCACAGGACCCTGAGGTTGGGTCCTCTCTGAACACTTGCTCACTCCATGGGCTGAGGCTCAAAGTGACTCTGCTCCAACCTGGGGCCATGTCTGTACCACCACCTTTCTTTTTTTAATCCCTTGTAGACCAACTATATTCTCCCTCTTAACTTATATCTGGAAAGTTGATAAACAACATGCTAGTATAAGTGAGGAGGTATTTCCTTAAGTCACCGTTTCTAATGTTTGTAGGAGGTAGCTGGGGAAGGAAGATACATGAATATATAGTGACATACAGGATTTTAAAAGCAAAGCCAATTGTGGGATATCTGTTTGGAATTTATTTTTTGGGTGAAATAACATGAACTGTAGCTAACAGCTACAAAAAATAATTTGCTATTACCCAGGTAGTCAGGGAAGGCTGTCCCAGTTTCTTAAATGATAAGGTCACTGATTTCACTGCTTTCATCACCTACCCTACAGAATGGAAAAAGTCCACTTGGTAAGACGATATTCTTAAACAGAAATATAATGAGAAAATTAGTCTACCAAAAGCCATATTAAAAGTTATGATCCAGTTATGGCCAGGTAAATGGCCTAAAAATTACACTATAATTTTATATTCTTTATGCTAAAATTTCTGACTTAGCTTTAAATGTAAATCTTCAAGAGTGATGTATAAATAAGTGTAATTAAGCAAATAAAAAGAGAACCTATTTCCTATAAAAAGACCGATCTATTCTGGCATGGTATAAAGATGTATTTATTCTAAAAAAGAAGAGAAAATGCCCAGTAACACAAAAGTATACGAGTAATTATTACAACAAATATTGTGTGTTTTACAGGACGACACTATCACTTTACCTTCTCATAGTTCTGATTTTCAGGAAGCATTCTGAACTATCACATTCCTACTCTGTCCGTATGAAATTCCACGAGATCCAATTAATTTATTGTTTACTGTAAGTGGGGACCAAGAATGAATGGGTGATTTTTTTAAAGCCTAAATAATTAAAGAGCTCATTAATTATACTGTTTTCCCAAGGCTCAATTAAGATGTTAATCTAGAAAGCATTACCACGTGTTTTGAAAATGCATGGTGTTGGGCAACTCTCAGAGGCCTGGGTTTGCAAAAATGCCATCTCTAGCCAAGAGGGAATTAGGAATTCTAACTTGGTGTTTTTTGCGAGAATTTTTATTCCTCTGTGGAAAGCACAAAAGCCTGACCATCCTAAATGAAATTCTTATAAATTTGGAAATTATAAGAAGGCATACAAGCACATTTTTAAATTTGCTAAGTGAAAAATTTGGAAATCCCTGGTGTTCTGTGCCTATGAGGAGAAGCCTGAGGGGAACATGACATCTCTATCCAGAGATTTCCTGACCTAAATTTACCCTCCTCAGAATGTCAATATTACATACTGGAGTAGAGCTGAACCTACTAATTACCCCAACAGATCAGTCACAGTCTAATAGAGGACAGTGAAGCATATGAGCTGGTTATCAATCAAATTCATCAGCCTCTGTCAAAATACAAATTTCAAAACATATATTAAGAATTTATAGATTTGTTTTATCCTTTAAATAACCCATATTTTAAAAAATTCGAATATTTACTTCATTTCACCTCCTTTTATCCATATGACAACCTGTACAAAAAGCATTCTAACCTGGAATGGAAAAACAGTACTAACCTTATTTACCTTTGTACAACACATACAAAAATGAGAAGGCCAGACGATGAGACAGAAAACCAGAGTACTGGATTCTTCAAAACAGGAAAACAAATATCTTTATAATATTAACCAGTATACTACTATTTATTATCTATCTGCCCCAAGAATTATAATGAAAAGCTATCATAAATTACATCACACATCAGCTACTGATATTTGGGTTTTCAGCAATTTGTTTTGTATAAACAATGGCTATTCTCTGTTAGATTACATTGGCATGTGCAATTAACACATTTTGTGCACCTCAAGGTAGTGATAGCATTTGAATTTCATTTTTCAGGAATGGTTGGTAAAATCACCCTCTCTTAATCCACTTTTACATACTTCCCTGACTGGCTTTTTGAACACTGACAAACCACCTTGGCAACCTCAGGCTTTCAGTCCTTCCTTATCAACCATGCATTTGTCTGCTCAGGTGTCTTACTATCTGTTTTGCTCCCCTACACTCTTGGTTTCTTCCAGATTTCTTTTATGGATTTCATCTCCTGCATCTCTAAACATTGAAGTATGCTGGGGCGGGGAGGGGGGCTCAGTTCTTGGGTATGTTCTCTGTCTAAAGGTGCCCCTTAGGTGGTCACAGCAGTTGTTTGGCTTTGACTAGACTTTATATTTGATCACTCCAAATTTATATCCTTAGCCGACCTTTCCCCTGAACTCCAGTCCTATATAACCATCAGCCTACCTGGTATTTCCACTTTTTGACCAACAGGCACCTTAAGCTTGCCATGTTCCAAATGAAACAGTTTATCCCACATTCCCCTCTCCAAACCTCATATGTTCCTCTGTCTTCCTCACTTCAGCAAGGAACAACCCCAATCTTGCAGAACAAGAACTTTTGAGTCCTCTTTTCCCCTTCTCTTGCATTCCCAGTTTATTTAACAGCAAATCACATGTTTAAAAAATATAACTGGAAGCCAGCCATTTCCCCCTACTTCCGCTGCAACTGCCCTGGACCAAGACAATATTCCCTTTAACTGAGACTATTCTAAAAGCCTTGGAACAATATTTCTATTTCTACACTTGCTCTTCTACATGAGAAGGCCTCAGGCTTATTACTTCCGGGTTTTTCCCTACATTATATACTGCTTCTAGAATATTGCTTGCAATATAATAGGTGCTTGAGGAATATTTGTTAAATAAAAACCCAATGCTTACAGAGGCAATCTCTTAATTTCATGCATAATAACTTCCCGCAAGAGATGCAGTTAGAATGACACATATGTATATATGCATGACAGGTAGGTAGGTAGAGTCCAATCCCAAAGAGAAAAAAAAAATGTTCTTTAAAAATCTCTAATTACAAGGTGTCTCTTAGACACTATTTTGAAAAATGTATTTCTAACAGGTCATATACATACTTCATTTTATTTTTTCCTGCAAATTTAATAGAGTACATTTATGTCAGGATAATATTAAAAGTCATTATTTAAAGTACTTGTAATAATCTTTTTTTCCTCATAGGCATTACTCCTCTGAGAATCCTCACTTTTAATCTTTTTTTGTTTTACATTCTTTTTGCTACATATGGGATGAAGGCAGTAATACTCCTGTAAGGACGCCAGCAACGCTGTCAAGACAAAGCAAGTGACTCTGGTGAAGCAGAACTGTTGGCTGAAAGGCAATTCTAATATAATGGATTTTACCGGCTGATATAGGTAAGTCCAAGTCTGGTGCACAAAGGAAGTTTTATAGAATAGTAAATATGTGAGTGTGAACTGTATAAAATCCTATCTCGAAGAAGGTGCAAAATTGGGGAACAAAACTCCTATCATGATATAAAGATAACTGTGGCCCAGGCATCCCCAAACTCTCAGCCAGCAGTTTACAATCCCCTGGAGATTCCTATTAAAACTTCAGACCCTTCACTCCCAACCCAGAAAATCTAGCAGCTCAAGAATAGTCCAAAAAGCAGTCTTTTGAACAAGCTCCTTAGGTGATTCTGGTGTAATTGGTCTGAGAACCATGTTGAGAAATGCTTGTCTAAGTGAAAAAAATCATCACGGTACACTCACAGGACTGTCAGCTCATCTTTTGTTTTAGAAATACATACATTTTCTCCACGCACTATTTTCCCACCTTTCTGTAAAGTCAAGCATATTGACATGATGGGAAGGTTTTAACTTTTGTTCCCAAATCTGAAATAAGAAGGTTCAACTTCTTCATTTTTGCTTCCTTCATCTTCCTGATATAAGGCATAAGATTAATTTTTTGCTGTCATACCTATTTTTTGGTGAGTGCAGATAATAAGAATTTGCCTAGCACTAACTTTTAAGCCTCAGGCTATTCAGTATCAACACATAACTACAACTTGAATTACTCTGTCAGAAAATATTGCTCCATTCCAAGGAAAATAGCATAATGGAGGTTTCAGAGGGTTTGTTTCAAACCTTCAAGGTTCAGAAAGCTACAGCACTTAAAGTATGGGTAGATCTTCTCTTGGCAAAGTCTAGAAAAACTATTTCAAGGTCAACGTTAAGTAAAGGTTCCACATAGCTAGAAGTTTTGATATAATTAGCTTTTACTCTATTAGCTATTACATAAGCTACATTTATTATAATCAAAAATTATTTTTCAAGACAGGAGAAAAGACCAAATTAAATTCTCCTCATGGGACTTCTGTGTGCATACTAAGTCTTTACCATTTTTTAAATTCACTTTTTAAAACTATTCATTTAGAGTATGAGCTATGCGGAAAAAAAATTAAAAATAATTGCATACAGAATACTCCTTGAAACTCAATATTACAATTAGAATTTGATAACATACAGCTAAAATCTTCTAAAAGACCAAATTTCTATCATAGACTAAAAATAAACTATTCGATTTCTTTTGGCCGTGTTTGTAACTAAATGAATTATTCAAGAGACCCACAGTGACTTTTTGTGATCTGTTTTATGTATATAAATATTTTGTGTGTCCTCAGTTCATAGGGACACTGGACAAATTTTACTTTTAATAGAAGTAATAAAAAATCCTATTAAGGTAATGCACAAAGAAATACAAAGGTAAATAAAACACAGAGTTGTAGGATGTTATGTTTATTAGAGCAGAAATTTCAAATGTAAAATAAGATGCCCTACTTGAAGTGGCTTAAAGAAAATTTTACTTTTCGTTGTGAGTTCTGTTATGACTGAACTATTTTATACTGTTCCTCCCATCCATCAAACATTACAGGCTGGCTCCCCTATAGGAAAAGATGTCTACTACGTAGCTCAAGGATTCTGTCTCTCTCAGTTATAATCACAGCAGGAGAGATGCTGTCTTCAAAGCAAGTATAAGAAGTAGGGCTTTGTCAATCAGAGAAAGACAATCATATGATCTCACTCATATGTGGTATTTAAGACAAAACAGAGGAGCAGAGAGGAAGGGAAGGAAAAATAAAACAAGATGTTATTAGAGAGAGAGACACAAACCGTAAGAGACTCTTAATCATAGGAAACAAACAGGATTGCTGGAGGAGAGGGGGGTAGGGGGAAGGGGTAACTGGGTGATGGGCATTAAGCAGGGCATGTGATGTAATGAGCACTGGGAGTTATATATGACTGATGAATCACTGACCTCTACTCTGAAACTAATATACGATATATTAATTAATTGAACTTAAATTTAAAAACAAAGTAGGGCTTTGGGGGAAGCTGGCCCAAAGTAGGTGAGAAACCCTCTCTGAAACAATCACTCTGCCCAGGAGATGCACCAGTTGGTTGGGTTCTGGTGGCAACACACAATGATGCTGGATAGAGTCAACTCTACCAGTGACACTGGGCTCAGAGTAGGAAAGGTGGCTCCTTCAAAATAAAATCAGGATTTCTTTGTGTGACAAAGAGGAAACAGTAACTACTCACTGCTATTTCAAAAAGTGCTATACATTCAATTCCTATGCTATTAGTGATAAAGTAACTTGATGGGGGTCACTTTATAAGCAAGTGCAGGTAAGCTTTATTGTGTGGTTCACAATGTTCCGTTTTGATCAGGATGAGAAATGCCTATTTTGAATGTCTCTAGCATTGGTTTGCTTTATGTTTGGAAAGAGAGCCTAATTTTTACCACACACAGCTGCCTATTGTAATAGAAGCCAAATGGTTAAGGATCGGTGGAAGCAGCAGGGGACGGAGAGGGAGAATGGAAGGAGACAGGAAAGAGAGAGGGGCTCCTCCCCTGTGCTCACCACTCTCATGGTTTTTTGGTCACAAATCACACACTTAAAAAGAAGATTATAAAACAGAATTAAATCATCAAGTAACTCAGAGCAGGTCTACCAACCTATTCTAAAAGTTATTCTCCGTGCTCCTGGAAGACCCTTTAACCACTCTAGAAGGGAGAGTTAGTTAATTTATCTAATTATCATCCAGAGCCACTAAGGTAGGCCCTTCCTTATGCAGAAATAGAGAAATAGAGACTATGACTTTTTATTTTCTTAGTTATTTATACTTACCTGTTATTTTTTGTTGTTGCTGTATTCCAACTCTAAATTTTAGTCAACACTGTATAATTAAGGGCTCAAAGAATTAAGTTTGGAGGACAGTCTGGGGTTCCAAAACATCATATGTTGACTCAATAAGCTTAATTTATTCCTTTACAAAATCAATTTTGTATTTATGCAGCTCAATCAACAGTGACGGACAAGCGTAGAAATAAAGCCACCATTTTCTAATAGGGATAAGGAAAGAAATGTAGTCTGAAAATTTACATTTGCTAAAAAGAGATAAAATAGATACATCTAATAATTTCATGTAGGATTGAATCGCACATATTAAAAATCTGGAAGAAATTTAAAGATTACCACAGCATTACAGAGGTGACCAAACTGATTCATTTTTTTTTCCATTTTGTAACAGCTCATGGACTGTTCTTCAATACATAATAAAGTAATCATTTTGGTCACTATGGTCAGAGATTGATGATTGTAGCTCGTTTAAATAATAAAGAAGAGAGGGGTTGGCAAATTATCTAGCTTTACCTTTTTTATAGATGAGTCAGTTAAAGCACATAGCAACTAACTGATATGTCCACAGTCATGGACTCAAGATCAGAACAAAACTATACCTAGAACAGAGATAAATGGCCTTTTCCTCTTTTTAATAAATTGTGGTAGAATAAAGCCTTATGCCTATCAGCAATTATGTCTTTTGTTATGTTCTTACCATCTTCCAAGTTGGCTCAAAATATAGTACTATGCAAAACCTATAACCCTAAGTAGGTCACAAACATAGAGACAGATGTTTAAGGTAATAACTGAAAAGGTGAGGCAGATATTATCCCTCCAGGCTTTGTTTACTGTGCAAACCCTCCCATTTGTTCTGTGGTATTTTATTGTAATTAAGTGGAAAAGGAATTAGGATGCCAATAACTTTAATATTTGAATACATCTCAATTTTAGACTAATTTAAAAATAATATGAGTTGTGCTTAATATAATAATGTTAGGTTGCAGAAGAGTGCAGGTCTACTGCCCATTTTTTTTTCAGTCTGTTTCAAAAGCTAGAAACCAATCCACTAATCGAGTCTTATTGATTGTGTGCTTAATTATTACATGGTAATAATATCGCAGGAGATCCTGAGTGAGTATAGAAAAGGCAGGTACAGTTTCACAAAGCATTAAGTTGATCAGTTAGACAAATGATACAGAAAAGTCACCTGAAAAGAAGACAAGACAAAACCACACACACAAAAAAGGCTGCACTGTGTTATTCTAATACACTGCATAGGCATTTTGAGAGAGATTTTTTTAAAAAGACAATTCTTACACATTTTATTTATCCAAATCTCTTGCATCCATTCTACCCTGATTTTTTTCTGATCTTTTTTAAGTCAGCGGTTTTCAAAGTATTGTCTATGGTCTCCTAGGAATCTCTGATACATTTCCAGGGATTACGAAGACCAAAAAAACATTCTCAGTAATTTTATGATGTTATGTGCTTTTCCCACCATATTGGTATTTTAACTAATGGTGCAAAAGCAGCAGTGGTTAAGATGCCGACTGCTTATAAACGATGCGGTTGGTAACACCCAAGCACATTAGCAATCATTTCATTCGTCACTTTCATGCCTTGACTGTCCTTGATAAAAGAGTAAAATTTAATTAAATCTTAACAATGAGTACATTTCTTTCCAATCTTCTGTGTGAGAAGATGGAAAATACACACAAGACATGTCTGTCGTATACTTCAGTACAATGGTTATCTAGAAGAAAACCTCTCTGTGATTGAGTTTTGAGTCACTTTTCATAGAACAAGATGCCTATTTGTTAGAATGACAAAACAACAGTCATTCAGACTTGAGTATTTGTCAATCATTTTCTCAAAAATATACAATGTGAGCCTATAACTTCAAGTAAGCCAAATGACAATATATACTGCTCTTGATAACATTTGAGCTTTCCTTCAACTGAAAATTAGAATTTGGGAAAACGAGTATTTATCGCTATTAGCTTGACTGCTTCTAGATTCTTTAAAGGATATTCTGATGAGATCAGAGGTAATAACAAGTATGATTTCCTAAAATACCATACGATAAAATGTGTCAAAATTTGAAAGTTATGACTAATGTGGTATGAGCCAGTATTTTCCAAACAATTTTTTTTTTTTTTACAAGATCATTCACGGGGAGAAGATCCATTCAAAGTGCAAGACACCGGAGGGATTTTAATGTAACAATACGTGTAAATTTATTGATATAGTTTCCGATTTTACACTGGAGCTCAAGTTTAATAAACTACCTTTAGTTAAATTTTAATGGAGTATTAAAGAAGAATATCCAAAGTTATCTGAAAAGGTTATTAAAGCATTCCTTCCTCTTCCATCTCATGTCTAAGATCACATTTTTTAATATACATCAACTAAAATAAGATTGCTCTGAATGCAGAAGCAGATATGAGAACCCAGTTGTTTTACTAAGTCTGACGCTGAAGAGTTTTTTAAAACTATAAAATAATATCACTCTTTTCACAGATTTTTAATTTGGAATTATTTTTTTTGTAACGTTTTATGTTTCCATAAAAAAGAACATCTCTGTAGTGGTTTCATAACCGATAATTAAAATAGTAATTTAAAAATCGGTATTACTTTCTGCTATGGCAATTTGAAGGAAAAAAAGCAAAAGTTCTTTGCCCACAATAATTCTTAATAGTGTAGTGGGGTCCAAGACCAAACAGCTTCAGAAGGGTTGCTCTAAGTCCATCCTTTCCTCCTACACCAACTGACTATGCTAACAAACTCCTCAAGTGGTCTCCCTAATTCTAACCCATGCAGCCAGCAACCAGATTGGCATCTCTAACGCACGCATCTGATACAACACTTCCCAGTAAGCAACCTTTCAATAATGGCTTTCTATCCCTGTAGGGGAAAACTCCAGGTTGGTGACAAGGTTTAAAAACCATCCTGATCTAGTGCCTGACTGCCTCTAAAATTCAGGACAACTCCCCTCCAGCTACTTGTATACCCCACCCTCTTGCTCTTGTGGCTCTTTACCTGAAAGAGCCCACACATATCACCACAGCCATCCACCTTCCCCACTTCAGGATTTTTACAAGTATCATGTCCAGGAAGTCTTTCTTCCCATTCTTGAGGCTTCCTAGAAAATATACGTTTTCTTCTTCTGGGCCTTTTTGTTTCTATAAATATTTCTATCATGTTTCCAACCCTGTATTTACTGCATATGCACACACAGGTAACTGGGTTCCCCTTGATTTGGGAAGAAGAAAACTTTGCCATCAATACTATCATAAGTGGATTGTGCTTTTCAGTTGCTGTTAACCTTGCGTAGCTTGAGATGTAGAATTATGTAGATATTGTTCTCAAGCCAAAAAGTTGCTCTGATTTTGTCATACTCCTCTGTAAAGCACAGTTCTGCTTTGTCATCGGCTTCCCTATTGTACTCTAATGTTCAGCATATCTTCAAAGACAAACCTCCTCAGGTTTTTCTACATATCTAGTCAAATTCTAGTGTATTGACCTAATTGTTACTGTTCATTTGGTAAAAGTTGATAGTTGCTTTCATAGAGTATTTACTGAGAGAATATTTATCACTTGGTCATCACCGAAAGTCCTACCCTCTGAAACTTATTTTTAAATGATATATTATCGGTTACCTTTTTTTTTTTTTTTAACATTCAAGAAATACTCAAGTGTATTTAAGGTCATTGCTACGTTAATTGCATCACTGTATATAATCATTAAATGGTGCTTTCATGTGTTTAGTGCAGATCCTAGTATCCATCCGTGTTTGATGGCTCTCCGAGAACCGTGAATTGTGATGCAGATACTGGGCATGTCTTGTCTACAGAGCCTTGTAAAAGGTGCCCTATCCTGCAGAGTGCAATTAAGATGCATTAGATTATTATTTGAGTATGTCTGTACATTAGGTCAGAGACAAATTGAAGGGAGTTTGGAATAACAATCCCACTAATAAGGAGACTGAAAGGGCAATTTGAAAGGAAATTTGGCTGAGATATATTAATTAAGAAATGAGTAGAGGTAATCATGATTTCTTTCAACAAAGTAGAGGTCTTAGAAATTAAAGTTTCTCTTGAGCTATTACGTAAAAAATACAGTTTGACAGCCCAAGCTATGTTATGGTATACCGGGCATCCATCCACCCTCGAGATACTGACACACATTGCATACCCACAGATCTTCAACATATGATGCTTTAATGAGAATAAAAATTGCACTATTAAAAAGTCTATTGAGAATGAGAGGAAAGTTTAGATTCAGATTTTCCAATAGAATGGCTAATGGCTGCTCCAGGCAAATGTCATAGAAGGCCCTCAAGGACTCAAGGAATCCCATACAAAGTCTCCCAAAGGTAGGAAGTAGGAGTGGGCTGCTGAGGGACTACAGGACTTAAGGAAAGACTTGATGGTGTTGAATCCCTTCGCTTTTCTTATTGCCTCCCATATGCACCAGCCAGAGCATGTGCGTGACATCAAACCTGGAACAGCCATAAGGCATAGAAAGAAAACCCATAGGAAAACCCTGTTCCTTCACGCCAAAAAACAAAAAACAAAAACAACCTTTTTGACAATACCTACCCTACTCTAGCAGTCTGTGTCTCTAATAAAAGAAAATCTTCAAGATCCAGGGCTTGACAAAAAAAAAAAAAAAAAGCACAGTCCATTAATGGAAAAAAAAATGATCCAATGGACTTAAAGAAGTTAAAACTTTGGCTGAAGAAGATGAAAAGACAAGCTACAAACTGGTGGAAAAAGTTTACAAACCACATATCCAATAAAGAACTAGCATCTGGAGTATATAAAGACCTCTCAAAACTCACATTTAAAAAACAATCAATTCAATTAGAAAAGGAGCAAAAGATGTGAACAGATGTTTCACCAAAGAGGACACACAGATGAACAATAAGCACATGAAAAGGTGTTCCACAGCACTAGGCATTAGGGAAATACAAATTAAAACTCCTTTGTTAATATGTGTGTTCAAATCTTTTGCCCAATATTGATTTGGTGTTGTTTACTATTGCATCATGAGACTTTCTGGAGAGATTGTGTTTGTTTACTCTTCTATTCTGAAAACAAGTCCTTGAATAGATACGTGTTTTGCAACCACTTTCTCTCTTACAGTGTCTTTTGAAGAACAGAAGTTTTTAATTTTGCTATAGTTCAGCTTATCAACTCTTTCTTATGAATTCTGTTTTTGGAGTTCTATTTGAGGAATCTTACATGCCAAAGTCATAAGATTTGCTTCTATATTTTGTTATTGGCTCTTACAGGTTTAAGTCTTATAGTAAGTTTGTTTTTTATATGATTGACTCAGAGACAACCATTTTTTTATTTCAGCATGTGTGGATGAATAATTGAGAGATATTATTTTTAAAACGTGGAACCCTCTTCCCCAGAGCAAAACCATTTCCCTTTCAATCTTGATAAACATATAAAACAACATAAATCCATGAATGTGATACATATCCCTTTTTCTCTAATAAGAAAAAATACTCTTTTTGTGCTAAATTGCAAGTCCTCCATTATCTTTAATGGAAATCTCCACTATTTACTTGCTAGCATTGTTAGATTCCTTAAAGATAAATCAGGTTGGGATTTATCTACTCAACATTTGGAAGTCTTTTATGTCCACACCGTATTGATATTTACCATGCCAAAACACAATGAGTATTCAAGATAGATGTAACTGTGATATCATGCTTGTTTCATGAGGTAAGCACATCAATTGTGTTGCCCCATGTTAATAGTTTTCTTACTTTCCTTACTGTAATGCAGCTGAATAAAAAATGCATTTCTGGACTCGGCTAGCATATCTTTTTCCTACCATATCACAGAGCCCTCAGGCAAATTCCGGGTTTCCTTTAGGCAGAATTTCTTTATAATACAGATTTTAGACAAATAAGCCCAAGGAATTAAAGCATGTTCAAATGTCCAAGGCTATCTGGTAGCAAGAAGTAAACAGATAAAATAAGATGTTGTAAAGATTTAGACCTTCATTCCAATTCACATTGCTGAGGCATGTATTTTCTTGATAAAGCCGATGGCTTAATGCAGAAAGGCACCTCTCTGCAGTGAAGTCTTTGCTGCTTCTTTCTTTGAGGCCTAAGATGTCATCTGACTTGGAGCAGTCCATGAAACTTGAAGTACTACATTAAAAAGCCATCTGATGTATTTTTTCTACTACCAAAAAAATAAAGTATGACATAAATGGTATAACATCAAGTAGAGTTTGTTACTGACAACAGGGGTTTCGAAGGCCAACTGTTCGTGAAGGATTTGGTGATTAAAATGTGTAACACAGAGCAAATTTAGTGGATGTTAAAGCCTTCTTTCTGTACTCTTCGTGTCACCTGATTCTTCCAGTAACAAGGACTTTAATCAAAGTTTTGATTTTGATATTCCTGGTTTCCTCTCTCCACAATTCAATTATGCAAACATTTCATGATATAGCCAATTTTGATTACAATTTTGATTAGAGAAGCATAAGGACTATAGAGACAAATTTTCACTGGAGGACAATGAAGTTTTCTGGGAAAAGGGAACTGACCTTGGATTTGAAGGATAGGTTCTGAAGAAACTTCCATGGCATTAAAGAGGGCATTCCAGGAAAAGAAAATAGAACAACGTGCTAAAAAGTTACAAAGAATGTCCATTATCTTAAATTACAAATTATCATAGATTTCTTAGCTGTGAAGGACTTTGGCACTCATGGATTCCATTGGTCTACCAATCATGCGACTTTTATCCCTAGAGTTGGCACATGTGACTCTACATCACAAAAACAAAAGGGAGGTTTTTATGTTCCACAAAAACATATCATGCTATACTATATTATAATGTCAAATCAGTAGTCTCTCCCCATCATTTTGTTTTACATACAAAAATGCAACCCAATGGCAACTTTATGTACAAAGAATTTTAAACAGAAGGACTGGGCATGCTATAAGTTCCACTGATGTGCCATGTTTAGAAGTATGCAAGAATTCTAGGGGAAAAATCCATTTTCTAGTAATTCTCAAGAAAGGGAAAATAAAAGCCCTTTTAAGGTGAAGTACTACATGAGAATAACAAGGAAAGATTAATTTCCCAAGGACATTTTATATAAATAAATAAATATGATTTATAAAATGCATAGTTCAAAACACTGTGATTCCACGACTATCAAGAACAGAAATGGTGATCTACTGACCAAAATAAAACTACTTATATTGAGGAAATACATTTCTGTTATGATAGGAATGAGTTTATTGACAATCATTAGAAATATATTAATTTTTTGAAAAAAAATGCCTTTTTATATATTATATATTCTTATATAATATAGAATATCTAAGAATATATATTCATGCCTTTTTTGAAAGATAATCAAGGGAAGGATACTTCCATTGTTAAATGGAAGACAACTTCACAACTGAGATTAGGAACTGAAAGGATTCTCCTAAATTCTGAAAATAATTAAGTTGACCCAGATAAAGTTTAAGAAAATATCATTATGGAAACATACTGGGTTTCTTTTTTTCTTTTTTACTTGTGGGAACTCCAGATTAAGCATTTCAAAAGAATCATATGGTCAAATCAGTCAAATAAGATCCATGGTTTTATTTCCTTTCACATTTGGCTACTAATCAAACTAAACTGATCTAACTGAACTGATCACATATATGCAATCCTTGCTGCCCAGAATTTCCCCCGTTCTATTGAAGATCTGCTTCTTGTGCAGTTCTGAAAATAGTAGCCAGAAGCAAAAAAACTTTAGATTCTAATTTTCTTTCAAATTGTATATAAAATATAAAATATTAGCTTTTGAACAGTAAACAATCCAAAGTAAACAGTTGTGTTATGTAGCCAGCTGTGTGTTAAAAAACTCAAACTATTTTTACCTATTTTTAAAATATTTTATTTATTAATTCATGAGAGACAGGGAGAAGCAGAGACATAGGCAGAGGGAGAAGCAGGCTCCCTGCAGGGACCCCACTGTGGGACTCTATCCCAGGACCCCAGGATCATGATTTGAGCCAAAAGCAGACGCTCAACCACTGAGCCACCCAGGAGTCCCTTTTTTTCTTTATTTTTTTTTCTAGGTTACTGTTAATTTCCACAAAACATGCACTAGAAGATCTTCTTAACAATGGCCTATTTTCTTGCCATTTTCAATATAAATTTTAAAAATTAAAAATCAAATAAACCACCACTGTTGCAGTGTAAATTCAGCAGAGTAGTATTTAAAATCCAAGATATATTTTCCAATGTTTTAGAAATTATATTCAAGTATTTGCTATCTTTTTAATCTTGGAGCTTTATTTTCTCACTGTTAAGATTATTGTTTTTGATATTTTGTTTTCACTCTGTGAGAATGTGATACTTGCCCCTAAACTTAAACTGCTGAGTTAGGTTCAAATGATTAGAAACACTAAGTTCAGTTTCATTAGCACAAAGTTAAGCTCTGATGACATTACACTAATTCTTACATATGTGTTCTGATTAATTTATTCAGAAAGGAATACTCCAAGAGATTTAATTACAGTATAAAACTAAGTGTTTTCAGGTGTATATTATGTTAGAAAAGGTGAACCTATATATTTTTTAGAGATGTATTTATTTTAGAGAAAGAGAGGAGTGCAAAAGAGGGTGTGAGTAGGAGGGGGTAAAGGGAGGAGGGGGAGAGAATCCTCAAGTGGACTCCCTGCTGAGCATGGAGCCTCTCATGTCATGACCTGAGCCAAATGAGGAGTCAGATGCACAACCAACCACGCCACCCAGACACTCCAAAATTGAACCTATCTTAGGTCAAATATCATATCCATTTACCATGAGCATACATTGACTCTTACACACAAGCATCAAATATCCAGATTCAGAAAAAAGGATATTTATATTGACACTTAAATTCCTGATTATTTATGAAAGAGCTAATTTTTTTTCATCAGCTGCAGGAAAAGGGCATACACGAACTAACCCAGTTCATATCACAATTATTTCTCCCTCTACTGATGGCTTCTTTCTTATAGTAGCATTATCAGTTACTGCTTACATTTACTAGCTGTTTTCTTATCTCCTCATCCTCTTCTAAACTAGATTTAAACCTATGTCAATTCAAGAAAGTATTTGTATGCTTTAATATCCCATTAGACACACTTTACTCACATTAATAATATCCAATTTAGCAATGCAGCAATTTGGGAGGTAAGATATTGCCTAATGAAACATTCATCAACACATTATCTTCCTCTTCACTCATTCTGCAATGCCATGTGTTTTATTTCATTCATTTCTCTTGTTTTATATGTTTTATTTTCTAATAATCTTTCTTCAAAATGGAGATGAAATTGTAATTTAGTAGGAAGTTTTCTGGGACAATAAAAAACAGCACAAATGACTGAAAATATATAGGATGGAATTTTTAAAATTTGTT
The DNA here is from genome assembly GCF_048164855.1 of Canis lupus baileyi. Taxonomy (NCBI): domain Eukaryota; kingdom Metazoa; phylum Chordata; class Mammalia; order Carnivora; family Canidae; genus Canis; species Canis lupus. The sequence continues at coordinate 10,078,559 of NC_132839.1, read as the reverse complement.
CTTGATCTTCGAAGATTTTCTTTATTTTTGAATTTTTAAATATTCCTCTGAAAAATAGCACCTTTGCTTTCTGATTAAACACAAATATGGTTCAAGGAAAGAGCAAAAATGACTATTTCAGAAATAGCTGTTCAAAAGATGTATCTAAAAGAAGACAGCACACAGCAGTAAATCAATGATACACACTTATAAGTTAAAACATGAAATCCTAATTATGATACCTTGCATTGCAAACATGCCAGTTTTTGCAAAACTAATTAGTCTTCTATAATGGAAAACTATCATTGAGTCTATATGGTTATGAGAGATGAAATTGAAAACAATTACATATTTCCTGACATTTATATTTCTAAATTATCAAACTTAATCCCTTTCTTATTTTTGCAGGTAATTGGCTTGCAATTTTTATCAAGTTATGGGAATATATTCTTGCTCTGAAATATTTTCATAATCTGTAGTTCAACAACACGTCCATTTCAAACTTTAGAGTGTGTCACAGGTTTAACCCGTTACTTTGCTGCAAGGTGCAAGGAAATTTTTCTTTTTTTTTTACTAAAAGGAAAATATTTTATGGATAAACTAATTAAATATGTTATCACACTTTCTCATGGATAGGAATAATCCTTATTATGCAATTAATATAAATATTCAGAAATGTCTAAAAAGGGGGATCATTCACTCCATCAATCTGGAATCATAATATTGTAAAGTTATTCTATTATTGAAAATCTTGTGTGTTTTTTTGTAAAGCTGTGTAATTTTTATTATGTGTAACATTTTCAAATAGGAAAATGTTAAGGAACTGAGAAAAGATCACATATTCAAAGAGTACCAGGAAAGGGAGCATAAACTATTACTACATAATATTAATTCAAAGAGGATTAAACTAAGTAATTTAGGCTTGAAGGAAAATGGAGAAAATTCTGAGAGAGAATTATTTGATTAAATACGTAAACACATCAGATATTGTATTGTATTGCTCAACCAATGAGAGCCTGGAACCTGTAAAAGTTCCAAAAACTTCCAAACAACAGAGGGTTATGTAAACATTTGTTTATTTTGCATTTACCCTACCCATGTAATGCATGTCTTAGATGGCTCTGCCTTTCACAAACACAAGAGACCAAGGCTAATGGAAGTTATGCTGTCTTTTGTTATTATTTTTTATCTAGATCATGAATTCACCTTCTTTATTTCACCAAAAGGAAACAAATCTTATAAAGCAAAAGCTTTATCCCAGAGGCAAAACTCATCACACTTCTCACAGCCAATTGGACAGAATTAATTATCTATCTCTGGTTTATAGTCTTCCCGATAGATCCAGAAGGAGAGGAAAATTAAATGTTAGTAAGTACTGGTGTTCTTCCCTGCATGAGATTGGAGGTATTTCTATTATATTTTAGGTGATGAATTACCATTCTGTCTTAAAAATATTTAACCAGATCCAAGTACTCAAAATTTAAGTTAGATTGTTTCATTTTAATGATGCATCCATTATTTAGTATTCTAATATTTCTTCTTTTATGAAACAAATTATGATAAAATTTTATTATTGGCATATATTTCTATTTGAATTTGCTGCTTCCAACATAGGTTGTTCAGCTAAATGTGTTGCCGTTCATTTTGTAATTTTTTTTTTTTTTTGGAAGGGACAATTCTTATTGTAGGTGTAAACTTAGTAAAAAAAAAAAAATCTGCTCAGTATTTTAAAAAAGCTCAGCATAAATATCTTCATTTACACATTTAAAATTATGAAAAAATTAAATAGAGTCAAGTAAATTATGACTATTGGATAAAGCCTATTTATTAAAATCATAATCATGAAAACTTAATGGAACATACAGAGCTCCTTTAGAGTAAATAAGTCAGAATTAAGCAAAATATGTAATTGTATGGCTATAGAAAAAATGAAAACAAATTTGGAAAAACTGAAGATATGTGATGAGTCAGGATGGTAGAATTTAAGTGGATTTTGTTTTTTTTCATTGTTGTTTTGGTGTGGTACTTGAAAACTGAAATAAAATACTTAACAATGTTTTTATGGTTCTGAGTATATTTGTTTGGCAGACACTGATGAAAGTTCTATCATTTATTCCAGCACTTTCCATGAAGTATAGTGATAGAGCCAATTAATCAATAACATTGAGTGATTACAGCCCCAAGAACATTAAATATAGTGCTTTAGATGTACTAACTTACATAATATTTAATATAACATAGCAAAGTGAGCTCCAATAATACTCCATATATATGAATAAGAAAACATATACAAAACCGAGTGTTGTAGGTAAGTGATGAATCACTGAATTCTACTCCTGAAATCAACCCTGCACATTATGTTAACTGGAATTTAAATAAAAATTTGAAAAAGAGAAAGGAAATAGCTGCAGAGAACTTCAGTCACATGTCCAAGTTTACCAAATTAGTAGGTGTTGGATGTAGGCATGAACACTGGGTCCATTCTCTTCACCACTATGGTCACTGTATCCCACAGCTTAGTGCAAACAGATGGGGGCAAGTCCACATTACAACCAAAAATTATGCAAAATAAAAATAAGGAGGAGGAGGAAAAAGAGGTAGTAAAGGGAAAGTAACAGGAGACCCAAGAAGTAAAGAAAAAATATATTGATAAAACAAATGCTATTACAACTACTTAGATGTATGATTTTAATGGAGTTTAATATAAATATAAGCTAATATAAAATGTACAGTTATAGCTTTTAATATGTATGAAAATTATTTTTCTAGATTTAATTTAATTTTAATTTTAATTTTAATCTTTGCTATTTTCTCCCAGAAAAAAAATTTGCTTCATTCAGCTCACCACTGGTAATACCAGATTCTGAGTTACAGCAATTTTTTTAAAGATTGTATTTATTTATTCATGAGACACAGAGAGAGAAGCAGAGACATAGGGAGAGAGAGAGAAGCAGGCTCCCTGCGGGAAGCCCGATGTGGGATTTGAACCCAGGACTCCAGGATCACGCCCTGAGCCGAAAGCAGACACTTGACCACTAAGCAACCCAGGTGCCCTTATAGCAATTTTTTGATAAGCTCATAGTCCATACACAACCTTTTTGAAGCAGTCATGGACCTCTAATTCTCCTCGTCCATTTTAATGCAGACTTTCCTTTAGAATAATGCATTATTTTCTTGCTCACATTAGTGCAAGGGCCTTATAACTTGTCCTCCAACCTTTATATCCCCTTTACTACATCCCCATATACAGTCTCTATCCCTTCTCCCTCTACTAATCTCTCTCTACACGTGCATGTTCATCCTAAACACATTCTTTTTTTTTTTTTTTTTCATCCTAAACACATTCTTAAACACAGTTCCAACTGGGTAATTTTATACATAAAGATCGGTGATGTCTTTCTATTTCTTGCTGAATTAGTAAAAATGTGGTTTGCATTTTCATTCTTTTGATCCTTAACCCTACATCTAGAACCTCATTCCACCTCCATTTCAGCTCCCTCATCTTCCAGCTGGAAATGGGGAAAGGATGTTATATCAGTATATTAATTAAATCGGCCTGTGACAATAATTTACAAGCAAAGAACAATTCTTTTTTTTCTTATTTTTATAGTAAAGAGAGTATCAAATAAGAAAAATACATTGCTTTGTCAGTTAGCTATTTCTTCACACCAAATCATCTCAAAACTCAGTGGTTTAAAATAAATATTTAAGTTATCTCATAATTCTGAATTTAACTGTGTGATTTTTACAATCTAGATGGTTGTGGGAGGGTTCTATTATACCCTCTCGTGTTTCTGTTGTCAGCTCCCCAGCCCTGAGGTGGCTGGATGATCTAGGATGTCCTCATTCACATGTATGGAGGTTGGCAAACTGTCTCCATACATGTGCTGGAATCCTTCTGGATTCCCTCTGCACATCCTCCCATCCTCTCACAGGACCCAGATTATTCACCTGGTGGCTAAGATTTCTACTTGTGGAAACAACAGCAAAAGAGCTTCAATGTCCAACATATTTCAAGCACCTGCATCTGCCACTTTGACTAAAGTTCCATTGACCTAATCAATCACGTGACCAATCCAGACTCAAAGACTGGTGCAGTCAGAGCCCCCTCTAGATAGAAGATAAGGTTTTATCATTTATTTCTGTCCTTTTCATCATTGTCAATTTTTGCATAAAGATGATGAGAATATCCCTTTATGATATTGGTGATATGACTATGAGGATTTATTCTGTCTCCATTTTCAAAGAATGGTGTTATTTTAACTATAAACAAAAGAATTATAATTCCACTTAGTATATTAACTGAAATTACATTAAACAAGAAACGTACTGGAACATTTTTAAAAGTAATCTGGTAGTAGAAAGCGAACACACATGTAATAAACACAGTGAGTTTGTATATAAAAGAACACGATATTCACAGACTAACCATTAACTACTTTTCCAAGGATACTCTGCAGTTAGTAATATCTAGACACATATTTTTAAGAGGAACCGGATAAAAATTGAAATCTGATCAACATAATTCTGCTGCTCTATTGACTGTGCACCAAGTGCTGGGATGTGTAAAGACAGATATGCCTGCTTCAGTGAGGCACAGCTCTCTACCTGTAGCCCACATCCAAGAAATTTTATTAATTACCCCCCCCCCACCTATGGGCAATTATAATTTCTGTGGATACACTGTTAGGAAGGGAAATGGCAGTTCAGGGTGGTATTATGATGATGTTCTAAACCAGAAAACATGGGGTTCTGACAATAAAACCTGCTCAATTGTTGCACATTCATCTCTACTTGGTAACAAAATGGGCCATTCATTAGAGCCATAGGGGAACATTTTCATACTGGAATAAAACTGCATAAAGTATGATATACTTTTTAAAATCTTAGGAAGTGCTTCCCTTGAAGCACACACAAATGTGAATTTTCTCCTGCCAATAATTTAAAATTTTTATAATAATTAAAAGATGATACTCATTTTATATACATCTGTCCATGCACATTTTATATCTTTCCATGTATTTGTTGCCTACTATATTGCTTTTTGCAGTTATAGTTTGTCAGGTTATTTGCTTACTAAATTCACAGAGATACACATGACATGCCTGATAACCAGAGATCATGCAGAATTCAGGCTATGAATTCTCTTCTGAAGATGATGTATGACTCTATGAGTCTATAAAACCCTAAAATACTATGATCTAAGTAAGAGGCTTACTCTTTTGATTCATGAAACCCTTATGAATGTGAACAAATATATATATTCAGAAAAGTATAGTCTGAATATATATATATATATACACACATACATACAAAAATATGGGGGGTAGGAGTCGATGAATGGGTGTCCATGTCTATCTACATTTACATATCCATTAAAAACAATTGAATAATTTTGTTCAATGAACTCAAACTAGCCAAGAACAAAGGATCTTATTTTATAGCCATAGTTGATTTTCTTAAAAATAAATTAATTTTGCATACTTTCAAAGATTTGTTACACTTGCCATAAAACTCTACTTTTGTTTGATATCTATTCAGAAGAAAAGTGTTTCAGTGAATCACATGAGTAAATGGATAGAAAGACGCACTCTATGAGAAGAAAATTCATACTCTAGTGAAAATTATTCACAAAATGTAAATCTGAATCTTCCTTGCCCAGTTTGATCTACAGCTGACATCCTGGCTCATCTTTTGGTCATCTCATAGAAATCTCAAATTCAAGTTATAACAAGTACATTCTTCTCACCTGACAAACATTACCTCACCTACTCTGTTACCATCTGTGTTGACAGTGTCACCATCTATCCACTGACAGAAGATAGAAAACTCAGACACAAAGTCATCTGACATCTTGCTCTCTCTGAACGGTCAAGTGCAAACTCCTCATCCCTATACACACACAGGCACTTTTCATTTCAGCCAAAGACTACTGCCCAAAGTTATTTCAGTAAACCATATATTCTAAGTTCTTTGCTGTAGTTGGCCAAAAAAAATATGTTCATGGATCTATTGAAGGCCTACCATGTTCCAGACACTGTTCTAGCAGGTGAGATATACAAATTAACAAAATGAAAGCAAAAATAATTGCCTCCAAGGAGCACATTAGGAGCTCAACAGAAAAATATAGGCTGGAGATATGAATTTGGGTATCATCAACATAGAGATCATATTTAAATGCATGAGATGAAATGAGATCACCAAGGGAATAAGGGTAGATAGAGGAAAAAAAGGCACAAGTGGTGATGAAAAGAAGAGGAAGGTTCAGCAATGAAACTGGTAGGCTCAGTGGACAAGAAGTTGCAGTAAAACAAAAGCTTGTTGGGCATACAATTCTAGAGGAATGAACTGGAAGGGAGAAGGAATAATCAATAACTAGCTATATAAAAATGAGATATGGAAAGGTCGCAGGTGTAGGGATTGATGTGGCCTAGGGTATAACCAAAGGAATGACTGGCTGTGGTAAGTGATGGCTACACTCTTTGCAGGGGATTAAAGAAGCTGAGAGGCCAGAATTAGCAGGATCCTCTCTTCATATATTCAAATCACTAAGAAATAAGACATCAGTAGGTTTGGAGGAAACCACCATAATGGTGAAAGGGTGAAAAAGCATTGAGAGATGAAGCAAATGCTCAGATACTTGTAGATGTTAACACTACGGGGAATAGTAGTGATGAATTGTAATAATTTTAAAAAATATTAAGATGGTTGTAAGGAAAATAGAAGGAGAGGGAAATGGAATTCAATGAGGAACCAAAGAAAAAGTACTCCACTTTTAAGCCCAGAGGGTATTGGGGTGTGAGAAAAATGAGTGGTCTTTGGAAGAGCTTCAGGAGAAAGGATATCATCAGTGGAGATTCAGGTTTCTTTCAAAGTAAAATGGTAAAGTAAATGCTCAAAAAAAAGGAAGTTGACAATATAGGAGATTTTGCTACTGATAAATTCAAAAGAGAGATGGTGAGAAGGGGATTGGCTTTTTCAGGGTTAAATGATAAGCAGGAGACCACTCAGGAGGAATGAGAAACCCTGAGGCTTCCTGTGGCAACTACAGAAATAACCTGAGTTCAATCCTGGTGGAATCAAGTTCTACAGTTTTAGCAAAAATGTGGTCCCTGCAGGATGTGAAGCAGTGAGGATCCCAACATGCAAGAATAAAGATCTTGTCAGAGGCTGTGCAGACAATGGCTAGGACTGTATAGTTGGAACTGAAAGCTTTGTCAGAAGCTGGTCTTTCTCAAAAAAAAAAAAAAAAAAAAAAAAAAAAAAAAGCTGGTCTTTCTCAAGCAGAATTCCCACATACCCTCTGCTGATGAAGAGTTGAAGGCTTGGGGAAAACTCCCATCTTTGAAAGCCCAGTTAAAATGTCGATCTTTCTATCTTCTCTGACAATCACAAAGGAGTCGTGTTTCCTTAGCCCTCTATCACTATGCGTGCGTGCCTGGTTTCCTACTAGACTGTGAGACTCCTCCACGAAGGAATAATTTAATACTCACTGTGTCTAGCATGGCATATATATCATCTCAGGAAGATGATGTAATTGCTAGTTGAAAGCATACAGTTTTATTTTTTTTAAAAGATTTTATTTATTCATTCATTAGAGACACAGAGAAAGAGGCAGAGACCTAGGCAGAGGGAGAAGCAGGCTCCTCCATGCAGGAGCCTGATGTGGGACTCCATCCCAGCACCCGGGGGCATGACCTGAGCTAAAGTCAGATGCTCAACCACTGAGCCACCCAGGTGCCCCAGAAAGCATATTATTTTAAATCAGGACTTCTCAAACTTTAATGTCAACACAGATCACATAGGGATCTTTGAAAATGCAGATTCTTGGTTAAGTTTCAGATTCTGCATTTTTCATAAGAGCTCAGGTGATGATGCTACTGCTGGTCCTCACCCACACTTGGAGATGCTGGGTTCTAGAATATATCAAATGGTAGACATTTAGACATTCAAAGGTGTAATTTACATAAAGGATACACGTAACATGTATAATTATATATATCACATATATGATATACATGTTCTAGACTTCATATGCATAAGATATAAAGTTTTAAAATGAAACAAAAATCAAAGAATTTTAACTTTTAATGCCTTCAGTATCAACAGTTTATGTCCTTAACCAAAAATATTTTATTTGGCTTAAAATACTATATTTGGCTTAATTTATAATTTATACACACACACACAGTCTTTCTTATTCAAGCCCCTAATTAATTTCTATGAAATAAGGCATATATTTTCAGACATTCAAAAGATCACTTTCTTTTTCCTAATGTACCACATACCTAATGTACCTGACCTATCCTTATAACTGAATTTACAACTTTCAGTATTAAATTTTATTCTGCATCCCTGCCATCTCTCTGGCTTTTGTAATGCTTAATTGTCCTAAACTTGCTACCCTTTGTATTAATCCTTCTTTCTCCCTCATATCATCTTTTCTCTTAAAATGTAAATTCGTTATATCTTATTCAAACTTGCTTATTTTCAAGCCTAAGCTAAGTTGTTTCAGGATTCATTTTTCTATTGTGAAAATACAAAAACATGATGCCAAAAAATTTGAAAATGTATGTTTAATGGACCAATTTATGGAGCATCAATAAGATAAATGGTTGACCTTGCATAAGAAATGGCCGAAATCCCACAAGAGAGAGTGTAGGCACGAAGACACTGGGATGCTTTCCCTCTAGTTTCTGGAGCAAAGCAAGGATATCCATTTTGTCAACTTCTATAAACACTGTATTAAAGGTCTTAGATAGCAGAAGATTTTTTTGAAAGAAATTAATATACCAGAGGCATACAGATCAGAAAGGAAAAGTAAAAGTGTTTTCATTTGCAGGAGACATGATCCTATATGTAGAAAATCCTAAGGGGAAAAAATGACTAGAACTAATAAATGAGTTCACAAACTCACAGAATACAAGTTGGATATTCAACTGCTATTTATCTCTACATACTAGCAGCAATCTGAAAGAAAATTAGAAAACAGTTTTATACACAATGCATCAGAAAGAGTAAACTACTTTGCAATGAATTTAACAAAAGAAGCATAAGTCTTATATACTGAAAACAACAAAACGTTAAGAAAATTTAAGATCTAAATAAGTGGAGAGATGTTTTATGTTCATTGATTGGAAGGCTCAATATTGTCACAATGGCAATTACCACCAAATTGATCTATAAATTCAATACAATCTTTATCAAAATCTCAGCAGGCTAATTTATAGAAATTGAAAAGTTTATTCCAAAATTTATATAGAAAAACAAAGGAACGAGCATACCTAAGACACATTGAAAGAAAAAGGGGGGGGGGGGGACACATTTGGTGGATTATAGTATTTGTTTTCAATTTACTTTAAAGTAATGAAGACAGAGGACAGTCAGAGCACTGATAAGCATATAGGTAAATGGACCAGAATTGGGAATTCTTTTTTTTTTTTTTTGATTTTATTTATTAATTCATGAAGACACATAGAGAGAGGCAGAGACACAGGCAGAGAGAAGCAGGCTCCATTCAGGGAGCCGGATATGGGACTCAATCCCGGGACTCCAGGATCATTCCCTGGACCAAAGGGAGGTGCTCAACCACTGAGCCACCCATGCATCCCAGAGAGTTGGGAGTTCTTAAAAAGATCCTCACTTTAAGGTAAATTATTTTCGACAAAGATGTCAGTACAATTTAATAAGGGAAGTGTATTTTTTTTTAATAAATGGTGCTGGGACAGTTGGATGTACACTTGCAAGAGAAAAAAAAGAGGAGGAAAAGGAAGGAAAAAGACCCCTATGCATACCATATACAAAACTTAATTCAGAAAGGATCATAAAGCCAGAAATTTTTATTTCTAGGACTCTATCCAAGAAAAATTTTTCTAAGTCCACAAAGACATGTATGCAGATTCACAGCAATATTAATCACTCATAAGAGACCAAGCAGGAAACCATCTAAAAACCTCTAGTAATGATTTAGAGAAAAATAAAAGGGAGTATAATTCACAAAATGGAATAATATTCAATAATTCCAAGAAATACTGATAAATGCTACAACATGGATGCGTCTCAAAAATATTATTCTAAGTGAAAGAGCTGAAAATATACAAAAGAACATGTATTATAGGTTTCTTTTTGAATGAAATGCTTAGAAAAGGCAAATTTACAGAAATAAATACCGAGGAGTAGCTTTGTAAGGCTGAGAATGGGAGTGATTAACTGTAAACAGAGAGGGGGCGCCATTCAGGATGATGGAAGTGTAAAGAGGAAACAACCACTTGGATTTGCCTCAGATGAAAGTGTTTCCTGGGATGTGGTACTTTCAGTGTTAATTTACTGTAATCAGGAGGTTGTACACTTGCAACAACTGACTTCAGTGATATGAAAATTAATAAACAGCACAATAAAACTTAAACAGATTGATAAAAAAATAAACTTCTAAAATAGTATCTTGATTATTAAATATAACAATTTGTAGTTTTTCAATATCACCTTAAGTCTCAAACAGGAGAAAATTTTTCTCAATTTGCTCAAATAATAAAAAAAATAATTTTGCATTGTAGTCATTCTTCAAGCTTTCAAATCCTAGAATACAAGATGCTGCAATGTGTGTGTGTGTGTGTTTTGTGCGTTTTTTTTTAATTTCTGTATAAGGGAAAAGAGAAATTAATTAAGTAGCTGCAGGAAAAATCAAGAGATCCTTCAATTGCTATTGACATTATGATTTTTTCTCTTCCAATTCATTTATCATCTAAGGTCAATAAATTCTTTCCCCAAACAAGCATTTATTTGAAGTAGATAAAAACTCTTCTTTCCAACTTAATTTTCTCCCATGCTACATCTCTCTCCCTTTCCCCCTCCCTGAAATTCCATCAGTTCTACGATCAACTTGCATGCGAAATTTTTACTCGACATGATATTCTGACAAAAGACTCATTAATGGGCTAGCTTAACTCATTAGGAAAAAAAAAGTCTCTGAGAAGATGAGTGAATGTGTGTTTCTCCTATTTCATACCACAAGCTGTATGGGAAAGCACAGGGTGAGGTCAGGGTTGGGTCCTCTCCAGAGTTCTAGAAAACTCACTGCAATCAGTGGAGCCCTACAGAATTGGTAGTCAGGAACCAAAGTTATTTTACATCTCTTGCCTAATTTATAGTTAACTATGCCTGTTTTTTTTCCCCTTTCTTAGCTTAACATTAATTTATTATTATTATGTCTTGGTTCTTTTTGACATTCAATATTTTCTCTTTCTTTGGCCAGATAAATATCTTAGCAGCACCCCCAACAGCAGTTGTTCTTCTCATGATATACGTGTCCAAAAACCTAAGATGTTCTATTTAATTTTTTTATTAAGCAGAACATTAGTTTTTATTCTCTGAAATGGAATCGTGCACCTATTAATTTAATTAAACTGCACATACTGAGATAAATCAGTGAGGTGAAATTTAATATTACGAAACATATTATGCAAATGTCTAAACATTCAAGTGACTTCAAAACACATTCTCCTAAAATCAGCAATCAATTTGATAGTAGCAAAAGTACTTTAAAAGCTCTCATTTTAATAAGGATGATATGGTATCCTGAAGGCACTAGTGGCGATTTTATTCATTATTTTATTAGATGTATCAAAAGACATATATTTACCTCCAGTTTTACCAGAGTCATTTTATAGGTGTTTTCACTATTAGGAGGAATTCATGATAAAATATCTGTGGCCTTGTCAAAACAAAAAGGAAGAAACATTCTAATTTATCAAGTGATATGTATCTCATGTAATCTAGATATTTTCATGGTGTACTGCTTTTGTCTGGTGGAGATCTGAAGCCACACAAATAACTAATAGATGAAATGGTGCTGTAAATAACACACCTATAAATATCCAAGGGAAGAAAGGAGAACCTGAAGAGCAGAATGGAATTCAATTATTTTTCTGTTGTTAAGAGTAGCCTGTCATCAGCAATATCACAAAGGAGTCAAGACTCCAAATCAACCGAACACAAATGACTGACAAAAATATCCATAATGCAAAACAAACTTCTAGACAGTTTTATGAAGTACCTAAGGTGTCTATTTGTGTCTTCAGCTTTTATCTTCTGCACACTATATGCTGGAACACAGATCCCACTGTTATATTTCCAAGTTAACCAACAAACCACAGATAACCCAGGGTTTACTTCTTTTCTAAATATGAGATAAAGAGAAAATTAAGTAAACCAAAGAATCCTATGCACTTAGGTAGCAAATAACTATAGAGTTGCAAATGCAGCAGGTCAATATAAGGAAAGTCCAATTAAATAAGGGCAATTTTTACTTTAAGATTTTATGTATTTCATTTGACAGAACATGTGTGCATGTGTGCACAAGAAGGGGGAGTGGGAGAGGGAGAAGCAGACTCCAGGGAGCCCGATGCAGGGCTCGATCCCCGCATGACCTGAGCCAAAGGCAACGCCAACACCTAACTGACTGAGCCACCCAGGTGCCCCCCAAAGGCGACTTTTAGACAAAAAGATTTTCTTGAACGTGCTATAATTCCTCAGGAACTGCTGGACACTGGATGCTTTTCTTTGAGGTTTGGAACCCTGCAAAGACCTCTCATAAGCAAGAAATTAAGTTTCTGGCTACTGGAGTGCAACAATCTGGGTCACATTCCCTGAGAAATTTCTGCACACATTTTATCACTGTAGTTGCTAAACAGACAAGTTTCTTCTCCAAACTTTCCTACAATTCTATTCAGCAACTTCATTTTGCTCTTCCATTCTAATCCAGTCATTTTCCTCATCCAAACTTACTCCAAAGGAAATTATTCCCTAGTTAATATTTTCTGAAGTAAATCTAGTTGTGCCTATGTTGGGCTCTATCACATTTTCTCAATAACTTGTTAGGAGGACTAAAGAGGGTTCATTCAGAGGAAGGAAATCTGTAAAGTCTAGAGAGAAAGGTCTTTACAAAGGCATAATGACCGAGCTCCGAAGAAATGAGGAATCCTAGGCTCCAACTCTGACTTTCTCAATCAAGACCTTCACTTTAATAAGTTCCTAAGGATTCTAATGTGTAGTAAACACTGAGCAGTCTAGGCAAAAAATATACAGATGTAAAGTCAACTGGATCTTCTAGAAAGCTTTTGAGGCAAAATGCATACATAGTACTATAAAATATCCTTTAGGTGAATACAGAAACATATTAACTTGAAAGTTGATTAACACTATTATGTGAAAATGAAAACAAATATTTATTGAGATAATTGTAGTGAGTATATTTTAACTAATAAATATAGTATTGTTAAATAAGTATAAATAATTTCTTATCTAATCAAATGACCAATAAGCCACAGGGCATCATGTATGTATGTATGTATGTATGTGTGTGTGTGTGTATATATATATATTTATATATATATATGTATATTTATATAAATAAATGTACCCAAAATGTACACATAACAAGTCAATTACATAGATACTTTTGTAACTATTTCAAAACACATTACAGGTATCATATCATCATACCTTTAAATACTTGTGTGTTTTAAGAATGATGATACTCTTTACATTACATTACAACCCTAGTGTAATAACCAAAATCAGAAAATTTAACATTGATACAATGCTATTATCTAATCCTCAGTCCACATAAAATTTTCATAGATGTTGCAAAAAAATGTGTATTATAACTATTTTCTCCCTGGATTATGCATTCAATGTAGTTATCCTATTTCTTTAGTCTGCTTTATCTAGAATGGTTTCTTATTTATTTTTTATAGTTAATGACCTTACTATTTTTTTAAAGTAAAAACTAACCATTTTATTAAGTGTCCCTCGATTTGGACATGAGTGCTATTTCCTCTTACTGAGACTGAGATTGTGTATTTGGCAGGAAAACAGAGAGGTAATGTGCATCCTTGTCAGCAGGTTTTATCAGGAGACAGGTAGGACTGTTAGTTTGTCCAAAGATTGGTGGTTCCCCAATCTATTCACCATAAATTTACTGTTTCCCTCTTTGTAATTGATACGTAATTGGTAGGAGATATTTTATAATTGTATATACGATCTCTTCATCATTAAATATTCAACCACAATTACAGCATCAAGATTTTTCTTGCTTGACATAATTATTGTATTGATGGATGCCACTTGATGAATGTTATATATTTGACAAGATGTAGCTTTGTTCCAGGAAATATTATTATTGCCTTTTATTTCTATATTGCTTTTCTTTCCCAGGTGAGAAGAATACTAGTGGACTGATTTGGCCACCAGAACACCATCATCATTATATGTCAACACATGAGACTTTTAACATGTGATGGCTGATTTTCACTTTTCAGCCTCTCTACCACCTAATTATTCTTTAACTTTGAGTAAGGAACTCACTCATGCTTCAGTTTCTTCATCTCAAACTGGAAATTACATTAACTCTGCAGAGTTTATGTGATAAAATAGTATATGTAAAATATTTAGCATTAAAACTGGGGGAATAAAAAGAATCTGGGAAGATTTTTTTTTTTTTTTTTGCTTAACAGAAAAAGAGCTAATTTTCTTTACATTTAAAGAGTTCTTACAAATCACTAAGAAAAAAGTGAAAAGGACAAATTATACCAATTGACACTTTACAGTAAAAGAAATACGCATGACTGAGCAACAGGTGAAAAGAGTGCATGAATTTAGCCACACTTAAGGTGATATGCATCAAGATAACAGATTATATTTCACCGATTAGACTGGCAAACTTTTTAAGTTCCATATTACATACTGTCAGTGAGGATACGAGGAAAATGGCACTCTTAAAATCTGTTTGTAGGAGTCAATTTGCCAAAAGCTGTTAAATCGCAAATTTGAATAGTCTTTGATTTAGCAGCACTACTGCAGGGATTTGTCCTGGAGAGACGGCTGCATGTCAGCAGAAGTCAGGGCACTTGACAGCTCAAATGCTCAGTACACAATGTTTATTGTAGCCAAAGGCCCAAAACTATATAAACACCCATCAATGGGGGAAATGTTTAGATAAATTATGGCACATGCAAATGATGGAGTACGATGTAGCCATCAAAAAAGAGGAAATAAGGATCACTAGGCCTATCGCACCCCTCAAGGCTTTGGTGTAGACTCTGAAAGGCAACTTCAGCACTACCGGTCATATTCGTAAATGTTTATATAAATGTCCCCAGAGGGGTGAGCCCAGTAAACTATACCATGTTAGCCACTCAGAAAGAAAGAACCCTAAGGCGCACTGAGTAAAAAGCAATTGACTATATATATATATATATATATATATATAGTTATATTAAACTGTAATGAATTTTACACACACACACACACACACACGAAAGGTCTGAAAGGATGTATGACAAATTGATCTCTCTCTAGACCACTCAGGAGACAGTGGATTGGGCTTGGGGAAAGGGCAACAAAAGTAAACCTAGTCTTCTCCATAATGTTTCATTTTCTGGGAGGGGAAAAAAAATAAAAGACTTTTTCCATTACTGATTTTGCAATTCAAAATTAATTTTCCAAAAATTATACTCAGAAAAAAAAAACAAAAGATCTTTAAGTTATTTTGTTGTGTGCATGCCCGAATGCTTTGCAAATACTCTCAGTTGTAGAGAGACAAGATGGAATGAAAGGGCAAAGTGACAGGCTCTGAACAAATAAATGTGGGTATAGACTCACTGCTGCCTGGAAGGACTCAGGAGACCATCGAAGAGGGGGATGGGATTAAGGTGCTGCTATTAGAGGTTTATGCAAGGTGAAGGATGTGTTAAATAACCTTATTGTATTCATTTCCAATATATATATATATATATCGAATCGTCACTTCGTTCCCCTTAAAAACTTACACAACATTTTATTTCAATTGTATCTCTGTAAAGCTGGGGAAAAACAACTAATTAAGCATTAGCATAATACCTCCCAGGGTAGAAAGCTTAATGAATAATATTAATGCATATCAGAGAAGATTCACCAATGGCTCTTAACATAGGAAGGCAATTGCGAGAACCAGATTCTGTAGGATAATTAGAGCATATGCTTACGTCAAATAAGTGTGTCTATGAGCAAAGAGGATGCATTTTGGCCATCCTAATAGCAAAACCAAACACATTTTACGGATATCATGTACACAGGGAAAGCACGCAACACTACTTAGAGAGGTCAGCACATAATAGCTTAATGACGTTAAGTCAACTTACCTATCCTGCCTAGGGGTCGGTTGTCTCATGGTAAAGGATGTGTGTAAAGTGATTAGCATGAATTTGCCATGTTGTCCCTGCACAACACATGCTATTGCTACTGATATTTGTAATGCATTTAAAGATTCTTCTCATAGGGGACGTGGGTGGCTCAGTCAGTTAAGCATTTGATTCTTGGTTTTAGTTCAGGTCATGAAATCAGAGCCTTGGGATCAGTCCCATGTCAGGCTCCAGGCTCAGCACAAAGTTGGCTTGATATTCTTTCCCGTACCCCTACTTACACACTCTCTCTCAAATAAATAAAATCTTTAAAAAATATATTTTCCATAAATGCAGGCTCCTTACCAATAAAATTTAAGAAAAGATGCTTTCTTTGTGTTTTATTCTCAAGGGTGATTTTTATCTCTTCTTGAGGTTGGCACTTTTTTCCATTAAAATATACATAATTTCATAGTCGAAAGTAAACAGTGTTTTAGGCCTATGCTTGTGCTGCCAACTTCTGCTTTT
This sequence comes from Canis lupus baileyi, assembly GCF_048164855.1. Classification (NCBI taxonomy): domain Eukaryota; kingdom Metazoa; phylum Chordata; class Mammalia; order Carnivora; family Canidae; genus Canis; species Canis lupus. The sequence continues at coordinate 10,061,895 of NC_132839.1, read as the reverse complement.
TGGTAACATGTTTACTCCTATTTTTTGCAGATTGTCTTCAAAGATGACATTTTCTTTAGCCTACAAAGCTACCAACGTTTTTGTATGTATCTAGAATCACTTCTGATGTTTTTCTTTAACTCAAACTGCATGTTGTTATCAATAATGATATTAAGCCTACAAATGACAGCTTCTTGCATTGATATAAAGCTTGCTATCAATCAGTAAAAGACTTTTCTATATTTGCAGCAATTCTGGGACATAATCAAGTCTTTTAATAGCTGTTTCCCTCTTTCATGTAGCACAGAGACAAGGTTATTGCTGACATGGAATTGAAAACTGATGAAGCAAATGCAAAGCTTAAAATTAATGGAAATATTTCCAACCATTTCCTGGGGACAAAGTCTAAACCCTACCAAGAAAATTACACACTGCCATTTTAAAACTAAGCAGCCACTTCGCAGAGCAACTTGTAATAAATAAGTAAATAATAACAAAGAAATCAGGTCATTTAAAAGCAAAGATTTATGTTCCTCTAGGAAATTAGATACCTTGCTTTACATTCTTACCATGCACTGAAAAAATCTGATGATTTTGCACTTGAAATTTATGGCATGTCAAACCATTAGATAAACCCAACATAAAATAATTTATTAATATTATTACTTGGCATTTCCTATGAATTGTTATCATGACTCAGTTTGGTCTCAGCACAGCAAAAACATGCAAGATATCCAAGTATGTTATGATCATTTGTTATTGAACTAGAATTGCCATGTCCTCTTCAGTAAACTTTTTCTGGGATATCTGAGTTCATTTTGATCAGGGATCTATAGATATGAGAACGAAAGATTTCTGTCTAAACTCAGCTTGCCATAAACCTCTCTGACCAAGTCATCAAGTGCTCACATACAACACGTACCTGTTGTTTTCTAATATGGTAACTTTTTTTTTTCTTCATATCAGCTATTACTAATTATTGCATTTTCTTTTCTATTAACTTATGTGCTGACTGTAATTCTCATTAACATGTAAATTCTAAGATGTAAAAATCATGTATCCTAGATTCACCAAGGTTTTCTACCACCTAGTATGGTGTCCTGGCACTTGCTAAAATCAAATCAGATTTTTTTTTGAAAAAAAAAATTTTATAGACTAATTCTTGTATACCATGCAGAGGTAGCTTCAGGGCCTTAGCACATAGGTCTAATCCATTACTTAGGTCATATATTGCTCTGCTTTTAAATAACCATGAATTCTGGACAGGAAAAGAAAAAAGGAAAAAAAGTGCTTGAGAAGTACATGGTGTTGCATTTTCATTGTCACACCTGTCGTCACTCCTGTTGCTGGACAAAAAGGATACAGCTTAAGATTAAACGTTCAGCATAATTGTAAGGCCTAGCATATCCATATCCATGACTGAATCACCTGTGACTTCTCGGCTACACCTCCACTATTTTAAATCTTGACAGTATTCAAGTCAATTAAAATCATTTCGGTGATTCATTAAAGCGTTCCTTTGTTCATTTAATCACTGATTCATTCATTCTTGACTGAATCAATGTTGAGAGAGGAGCCTCCTCATCATTCAGCATGCATCCTTCTCTGGTTAATACCTAGTCTGTTATTATACTTTCTAGTGCTCCCGAATGCTTGTACCAAGAGCTATCCGCACACAAATGTGTGAATTACTTTTAATCCATCTCCCTTCCATTTGTTTCAAAGGTCCTTGTACTCCACTAGGGTCCTTCATTTTATCTATTTATTTTTCATGCCTCTGCTCCTTTCCTTCACCTTATGATTAGGGAGAGAAATGGACTATTCATCATTGCTTAAAATAGAACTTCCCCAGCCATCTGCTTCTGGTAGTTGTGACTCAACCATGTATTTCACAGAGCAAGAGTTGCCCGGCTCTATTGCTAGCCTGCCCCTTCAAGAAGTTGAGCTGCCTGAGGTCACAGTGCCTCCCTGCAGCTTTGTGCTAATAGACTTAAGTTGGAGCAGTAAATCAAAGGCTTACATTCAGGCTGTATTTTAGCATCTGTTTTTTAAAAGGAGGTGGCTGATTAATAAGTTATTTCCTATACTTCAAAATATATGTTAGAAATTCAATTATTGGTACTCAATATTTCACATGTGTTTAGGCATCGGAGTCTTGATAGAACATAGGAAAATGAACTATTATTGGAAAAATGTAGCTTGATACACAAAGAAAAGCATGATCTGTTACTGTTTGTAAAGCAAAGTTATAAACAGAGGAGAGAGCTGGTACCTCAAAAAAGGAGAAATGGATTGAAGTTTGTAACCGCAGAGGATGGGAACACTATAATTTAGGTTAAAATAACAGATCTCAATATAAACTCATGACCTTTTAAAAACTCATTATCTGTCTCTAAAGAGGGCTGGCACCTCCTAGCATTGCCCTTCCTGCCACCAGTGCACATCCCAGACTCTTGAGGTATCCAAATCCAGGCCTCTAATACCATCTCCATATTTTAATCACCGAAGTCAACAAACTTGGCATGCAGCAACATTAAAATGTGCTATTAAAAATACATGTATGTCACTTTTTAAAATTAAATAAAAACTTTAGAACTCATGGAATCATTTATAAGTTAGAGCAAAAGCCAGAGAAAACCATTAGGTATGAAGACACGAATAAAAAAAAATATCAGGCCATAAAAATCAAAGGTGTAATAAAATTCAAGCCAAAGTACTAGTCTTTTAGAAAATTAAATGATTGTAAAAATTCACCACTGAATTTCCCCCAAATTCTGTAAATTATAACTTTATAGAATTGATGCATGATTTTTGACAGTCCAACGACCAAAAAATATGAGTCAGATGATGGAGGGCATCTGCTTAAATCCTACGCCTTAATGCTATGCTTATTCTCTCAGGTAATAAAATCTTAGAGGTGAACTTTTTTTCTAATTTCTCTTTTTTTTTATCTATATAAGATGATGGTTGTTAGCTCAACTTATTGTGGTAACCATTCACCATATTTGTAAGTCACAGGCTGTACAGCTTCAACTAAAACAGTGCGGTATGCCAACTGTACCTCAAACTGGAAAGAAATCCCAGTTTTGAAACAGATGTCCAAAATAAGGAGTATTTTCTCACAATCCAGAGCCTCACAGATCTGAGCCCTTGCCCACAGAATACTTAATATCCAGTTGAGTTGGCACCCCTCATCCCCAAGACCCATTGCTCAACGTTGTTGACATGTTGATCAACTTTTAGTGAGATTTATAGTTTCTCAGAGTCTAGTTCTTCACTTGGTAAAATCATCCACAAGCATGACATACTTTCCATACTCCAGCACTTTCTTCAGTTCCTTCCCAACTTAGACACAACCCTCCTAACATACACATACACACACGCAAACTCAGTGAAATGGGATGAAGTCCAGGATGACTAGTGGTAGTGGTGGTTCTAAAAGTATTTTAGAAACTTCCTGCAGAACATAATAGGTTTATTATATGGCTTGCATGTCAAGTAAAAAAGCTAACAATTATGCCATGTTATCTCCTAATGTTCAATTATTTCTCTAACATTTTATTAAAAAATTAATTATACAGTGTGACAAAATTAACCACTTTATCCTGAAGTGAACGAAAGGTAAAGTATTCCATCACTCACTTAGAAATAGCAATTAGGGTATGATTTATCCAAGTCAAATTTGAGTTTCAGATAAAGCATTTTTAATAAAAGAATATACCCAAATATTGTGTGAAATATACTAAAATCATTGTTTAACTGAAATTTAAATTTGACTGGTTGTCCTGTATTTTTACCTAGCAACTCTCAATTAGTGGGAAGATGGAAGTGAAAGTGACATGACTCTATTATACAAAACTATTACACTTTTTTAAAAAGATTTATTTATTTATTCATGAGAGACAGACACAGAGAGAGAGATAGAGACAGGCAGAGGGAGAAGCAGGCTCTTCACTGGGAGCCCGATGTGGGACTTGATCCAGGATCCCTGAATCACGCCCTGAGCTGAAGGAAGACACCCAACCCCTGGGCCACCCTGGCATCCCAAGACTATTGCACGTATACTGAAAAATACAGGAAACCTCATCTATACATTCAAAAAGGCATTTTCCTAAGCAGAAACAGGAGCTGTATACACTTGTATAAAGACATTTGAAAGCTAGATGCTCGACTCCTAAAGCATTTAAAATGACTTGGGAAAACATTCCTGCGGGATTATGATCACTACAAGATCTGTGTATGGTGAAGATTCATTAAGACAGAAAAATAATCCATTTTGTTGGTTTTTGTGGCAATTATAACGTATTTGGGTTACTAATACAAATAAAAAGTTGGAGGTAAGGATACATAAGGGTAGATTTAAAAACAATAGCAAAGAAAAGGGCCATCATTTCTTGTGGTATATGATGACCATCATAGTGCCTTTCTTAGCATCAAGAGGTTATAAAAACACTCTCAAAAACGTGAGTAGCATTCTACATACTGAATATACCTTTTGCAATAACTCTTACTAAAAAGAAAAAAAACAATTAGCTATCCAAAATATTTACCACCACCATGACCATCACCTGTAGAGCTAGTATCACTGGACATTTTTTGAGGTCATATATGCTCAAAACTCATACTGTTCAGTACTCTGCATCCCACATCACTTTGCTCATTTCATAATGTCAATAAGTAGTCAACTTATTAAATTCAAATTAATTATACTAAATCCCAACCAAATCATACCAGGGAATGTTATTCACAAGAGAAAAGAGTAGTTGGCACAATCTTAAGAGATAAGCAGAAGAACCAAACCATAGATCACAGATGTTACTGTATATTCTTGGAATCCAGTAAACTACCAAATGAAAAAGCATGCATGTTCTCATCATGTGTTTATAATGCATTTTTTAAGAAATAGAAAATGGCAAAGAAAGACCCATGATACTAATGGTCTATGTTTTCATGATGTAACTTAAAAAGTGTAAAAATTGAGAATTAGCAGGGGCCATTGAACACACTCCTTACAAATGAATTCCTCTGATAGTACAAAATTAGTTATACGTGTTATCTACAATTAAAGATAGATCTTTACCACCTTCCAGATGGGGAGAAAAATTGTACTTTTATTGTTGTATTTTAAAGGTCTTATTTATTTGAGAGAGTGTGTGCACACAAGTGCAGGCAGAGAAAGGGGGAAAGAATCTCAAGTAGAATGCATTGACAGTGGAGCCCAAAGTGGGGTCTAATCTCAAGACTCTGAGAACATGACCTGAGCTGAAATCAAGAGGAAGACACAGGCCACATAGAGTTCTAAAAATTGTTTCTTAAGACCAGATATTTCATTTAAAATATAGACTTTCTTTTTTTTCATAAGTTTCTTTTTTGTATCTTTTTATTACTGATTAAAATAATAAAATATACTGCTAGAATATTAGACAAATTAGAAAACTATTTTTCACATGTCTTATTTATGGCAATAACAATGGGTTGTTTTCACAATAGTGATTATTGTAATTGTCCACATTTATGAGTGGAGAAGGTCTCTTCAAAGACTTATCAGCATAACTGTGCACGTAAAGTATTATGTCTGGAATTTTGATATGCCTATAATTCAAATTCATTGTATTTTCTTTTAATAAAAAGTACTATTTAAGACTCTACTGTGCTCAACCAAGTAAGGACTTTACCTGACAAGACAAACTTTTTAATGCAAAGTCCAGAACCTTCATGAGAACCTTTGGGAGAGAAAAACAAAACAAAACAAAACAAAACAAAACAAAACACCAAATCTTCAGAACACATGTTTTTTTTCTAGTACGAGCAAAGATATCAAAAGGCAATGACCGTAGTGTAAATCTTGACTGCAATCACTTAACTGTGTGAATGAATGTGAACAAGGTTGGGACTTTGGTAAGCCACCAGGCATGGCTGAAATATAAGAACAATGACAACTTTTTAAATGACAACTCATACTTAATCATTAAAAATTGAGATGGTTTAGTTAGCTTTTCACACATCTGGGCAAAGATGAAAAACATTAAGCTGCACAAGTGATGGCAGCAGTTCTATAGCAAACTACGACTGATGAGACAGGCTCATGTCCCTCAGGAGTACCGGGGCAGTAAAAGGTAGTAGTGCTCTATTGCTGTTGTATCAAATTGCAACAAACTTAGAGGCTAAAGCAACGGGAATTTATTATCTTACAGTTCTGCAGGTCAAAAATCCGATGTGGGTCTCATGGAGCAATATCAAGTTCTTGGCAGGGCTGTGTCCCTTTCTAGAGATCCTAGAGGAGGATCCACTTCCTGTTCATTTGGGCCATTTATAGAATCTAGTCCCTTGAAGTTATAGGACTGAGATCCTCCTTTCCTTGCTAGTTACTAGTTGAGGGACTTCCCAGCTTTAAGAAACTGCCCGTGTTTTTTAGCTGATGATTCCCTTTTACATTTTCAAAGCTCATAATGGCAGATCAAGTCTCTCATGCTTGAAAATTCTCTTCCTTTTCCCCTCTCATCTCTGTAACGTATCCATCAGGAAAGATGCTCTCTGCTTTAAGGGTTTAAGTGATTTAACTGGGACCACCTATATAATCCAAGATTATCTCCTCCATCTCCAGGTCAGTACCCTAATCACATCTGCAAAGTCCTTTTTGCCATGTAAGGTAATATTCACAAGTTCCTGGGTTTAGAACATAGACACCTTGTGGGGGGAGGGCATTACTCTACCTCCCTCAACTAATAAACATTTTGAGAGGATGTCTTATAATTTATATAAAGGTGTATAAAATAAGCAGCAGTCATTTTCACAGAGTTAGCAAGTATAATATGTGTGTCCTATGGTAGATTTCAGGACCTTATGAAACGAGCTGAATGGGTGTGGGGATTAAGGAGGGTACTTGTCATGAGCACTGGGTGTTGTATGTAGGTGTCAAATCACTGAATTCAACACCTGAGGCTAATATTACACTGTGTTAGCTGGAATTTAAATAAAAACTTGAGGGGAAAAAAGAAATATCAACAAATTTGGCACATACAGTGATACCTATGGTGTTGATTAAAAGGACAAAAATATGTTACTACTCAGTACTATTTTTTGAGATTTCTGAGTAGGACAAATTGTTAAAGGTGGCCTTAATAAAATCTTCTAAAAGCAACTGTATAAAATGTCTCCTGTAGTCACCTTCAGGAATACTCACAGTAGCATTTGGAAAAGTCTGTTGAACTTAGCTGAGTTTATTACTTAGCTAAGAATCATTTCTTAGGAGCTAGGTTTTCTTTAGCATGTTCACCACATGCTCATTGGGTTTTTTTCCTGGTAACACTTGGACTGACACCTAATCATTGTTATACAGAAGTTTCAAAGACAAGATCTTTCTCAACTAAGTTGTAAATTTAGGGAGCATGAACTGCGCCATATATATATTTTGTATCCCTCCTTGAGTCTTGCATGGAGTCTCCCATTTGCAACCCTAAGTAAGGATTACCATGTGCTATGCAATAAATATGTTTATTTTACTTCATCTAGTACTGAGACACGTGTATCCATTCAATTTTTGTTATATGTTATCCAGCCTATGGGACAGTGGGAGGCTCTTTAGAAATTTTTCTGAAGACACAAATCTACATGTCCGTGGCACACATGATCACCCACAGTTATCTGAATTTGAAATTTGAGAACATGAGGCTCAATTACACGTACACACATGCTTGGTAAATATAATTACCACACCTAAAGTTAACCACGTTGGCATCTAGTAGAGAATAAGTGTGCAATTCAAGTAACACATGAGTATCACTATTTATGTATTTCACCTGAAGAGCCAGGTATAAGTGTGAACAGATTTGATTATTTAATCATCGTCTTACTGTGGAAAGTTGGCTCAAAGTTTGACATCCCTTGGAAAGATAGCTTTAATGTATACTATTTTGTTTATATTTGTGGCCTTCTTCACTTCCTGGAATGGATTTGCTAAATGTCTTGTTCAAAAAAATAAAATATAAAATTTCTTCTTGTTTAAAGAGGTAACAAAACTAAAAAGCCATGAAGGTTATTCACACTTGCCAAGCTGATAAATTGGACCAAAGGGAAAATAGATCCTAAGTATAAGAATCAATTGATGTTTTCTACTAAGACATTTGCCATAATTATAATGTCATCCTTGATAGATTGACTCTTTTCATTTTCATCTATAACCTATCTAGAGTTTTCCCAAAGGAAAACAAAACTGTTCATTGAACTGTGCATTTTGTTTAGAAAATTAGTTCCATCACAGATTTATTTGCACATTATATACATGTAAATTTGTTAAAGAATATATTGTGACAATGATACTTGTATATTCACTAGTTTTTATAATATTTTAAATATCTTATAATGTTTGTTCATATTTGCCTACTATTGTTTCATAAATCAGAGTAAGCTATTTTCTTTCAATAGTTAATATAAAGTATCACATAATTAACATTTGTGATGACAATTAAGCACTTTTAGTACCATCAAAAATTACATTTGTTAATATCACCACCAAATGTCATAAGTGCTGAGGTTTATATAATCTTTACCATCACACATGGTTTTAAAAAAAAAAGTCCATTAAGAATGTTTTGTTGAAGCTGTAAATATGATTTCCAAGGAGAATAAAGTGAGCCTGTTACTAAAAGAGAAAATAACTGACAGTATTATAGTCAAAAATCAAATTTTTATTTTTCAGGGGAAAGCTGGAATTGGGAAAACTTGAACCTGTTACCCAGAGCTTGAGTTTCCTAATGCTTAAGGACTTTTCTGATGAGATTTGGTAATAATGAAAATAATCTTGACCTTGTGAACTTCTTGGAAGAGTGTTAGGTCCCACAGGTGGCCATGGGCCATCTATTGAGGACTGCTGTATTACAGAGGCTGATTTTAAATGTTTGTGTATATATTTGTGTATTTATGTTTATTTAGTTTTGTGACCTACAAATAAAGAGATCTTTTTTTTTCCTAATGTTCAAGAACTATTTACTAAAATTGTTTCTACATTGGTATGTAAAGAAAGTCTCAGCGGTGCCTGGGTGGCTCAGTCAGTCAGGCTCAAGGTCTTGAGATCGAACTCTGCCCTCTGGCTCTGTGCTCAAGGTGCAGTCTGCTTGAGATTCTCTTTCTGCCTGCCTCCCTGCCCCTGCCTCCATCCTTCCACCTATGTGGCCTCATGCATTTTCTCTCTTTAAAATAAAATCTATAAAATCTCCATAAACACCCAAAGAAAAACATAATACAAGAGTAAACACATTGGGAAAAAAATCTTAATTGCATCCTAGTCAAATAAAATCAACCTCAAATAATCCAAAACATTGAAAATGTTTTAAAAGTGCTAAATGACACACAAATTAACTCCATCTAAATTGAACGGAGACTGGGACATCTGGGTACCTCAGTAGTTGAGCATCTGCCTTTGGCTCAGGTCATGATCCTGGGGTCCTGGGATCGAGCTCTGCATAGAGCTCCCCACAGGGAGACAGCTTCTCCCTCTGCCTGTGTCTCTGCCCCTCTGTGTCACTCATGAATAAAATCTTTTAAAAAATAATAAATTGAATGGAGACCACTTAGACATTAATGACTATTTGTAAGTATATACATGTGCTTACCTTAATACAGTGTTTAATATGTATTTAATACATGATTTCTTATGGTGTCTTTATACTTCATTATATACATATACTAACTTTATATATACTACTTTATATATACTTTATATCTTTATATATACTACTTCAGAAAGGTATACTCTGAATGAAACGTATAGCTTTTAACTATTTTAATCAATAAATAGGAACTAATGCACTGAACATTCAGTTTAAACCCTAAACAAGATAAAAGCCAAGACAAGTACCATTTTTAATAGTAATCAAACTAGTAGTGTTTATATAGATGGAAAGAATGTCAAATACTGGTAAGCTTAACAACACAATTTATGTCTGAAAGCAGATCAGGAAAGGACTTAACATGGGTTTTTAGTCCATGCAGTAGATAAATTAGCAAATGTCCAGAGATGAGTAGAAGGTAGCATAATTTTTGCATTAGGGAAGTGAAGTGCAGTGTTATCAGTAACCTAGAGTTATTAACAGACATCAGAAGGTAGAGATGTCCGATCTCTAACACACAGATGAATTCTCCCCTAAATATCTCTCCATATTCACTAGCATTTTCATTGGACAGCCCGGACAGAAATAGCAATTGAATCTTGAGCTTTTTTAACACCTATAGCCATTTGGCATAGTGAGAGTAATCAAAATCCCATTAAGAACCAATTGACAACCTACAGAATGGGAGAAGATATTTGCAAATGACATATCAGATAAAGGGCCAGATTCCAAGATCTATAAAGAACTTATTAAACTCAACACCAAAGAAACAAACAATCCAATCATGAAATGGGCAAAAGACATGAAGAGAAATCTCACAGAGGAAGACATAGACATGGCCAACATGCACATGAGAAAATGCTCCGCATCACTTGCCATCAGGGAAATACAAATCAAAACCACAATGAGATCCCACCTCACACCAGTGAGAATGGGGAAAATTAACAAGGCAGGAAACCACAAATGTTGGAGAGGATGCGGAGAAAAGGGGACCCTCTTACACTGTTGGTGGGAATGTGAACTGGTGCAGCCACTCTGGAAAATTGTGTGGAGGTTCCTCAAAGAGTTAAAAATAGACCTGCCCTACAACCCAGCAATTGCACTGTTGGGGATTTACCCCAAAGATACAGATGCAATGAAACGCAGGGACACCTGCACCCCGATGTTTCTAGCAGCAATGGCCACGATAACCAAGCTGTGGAAGGAGCCTCGGTGTCCATCGAAAGATGAGTGGATAAAGAAGATGTGGTTTATGTATACAATGGAATATTACTCAGCCATTAGAAATGACCAATACCCACCATTTGCTTCAACGTGGATGGAACTGGAGGGTATTATGCTGAGTGAAGTAAGTCAGTCGGAGAAGGACAAACATTATATGTTCTCATTCATTTGGGGAATATAAATAATAGTGAAAGCGAATATAAGGGAAGGGAGAAGAAATGTGTGGGAAATATCAGAAAGGGAGACAGAACATAAAGACTGCTAACTCTGGGAAATGAACTAAGGGTGGTAGAAGGGGAGGAGGGCGGGGGGTGGGAGTGAATGGGTGATGGGCACTGGGGGTCATTCTGTATGTTGGTAAATTGAACACCAATAAAAAATAAATTTAAAAAAAAAGTCAAGAAGTAGATAAAAAAAAAAAGAACCAATTGACTTGGTGCAAGTTGGGTGGGGGGGCAGGAATCAACAAACAAACCAAAATTCTGATCAACTCAGAACATGGTTTAATTCATTTCTGAGCTAGAAATCTACATCTGTTTACTGGAGACTCAACCCAAGAATATTTTTAGAGATTTAGGTATGAGGACCAAATACATACTTAGAAGCTAAGGTCAGCTTGCTTTATTTTCACCTCATTCTGTGTTTTCAAAATGGAATAAACAGGTCAAGGACAGGCAACAGAGGAGAGTATAGTCAATACATGACTAGTCAATAATACTATACATGAGCTTAGAGCTATATACACAAAATACAGAAAGAGGACAAAATTTATAAGATATGAAGAATTGAGTATAAGACTAAGTTTCAGGTATTAGACCATGGATGATGGTAACTACAATTTACTTCTAAACAGTTCATGTTAGATAGTATTATGTTTTGGCTAACAAGCTAGGCTAGTCATTGATCATGACTTATGATTCATTCTTCAGGGATAGTCAAATATTTTTCAACAGAAAGAGCTGTCCTAGAGGCTACTACAGATGCTTCAGCATCTTCTCTCTCTTTCAGTGAGTGGCTGGTTTGGTATTTGAATAATAAATCTTAGAAATGTGTTTTCATTGATGAAAGTAAATCCTTGAATTAGACCAGTAGTTGTCTGAATAAAAGGACACTCATTGTTACAAATCAATAGTATATATTTTTACCCTGTAAAAACACTGATATATTTTGCAAGAGCATTTGTCTGGGATAAATTAGAAATACAAACAGAATGCTCTCTTACCACAAATATGTTGAAAAACACCTGCCTACAAGGACCTTTTCACTGGAAGGAGGAGTCAGATCATCTTAAATGCTAGAGAATCAAAACTTCTAGGATAGACAATGGATCATATGAACTACTTTGTACTTGCTTGATAATATTTCTCTATGTGTTGGTCTGGAAATAACTTTTACTGTAACCTGACAGTAGGGTTGTTGGGACCCTCCCCTAGTTTAAATAGTTGTGACCAATTGGCTTAAATCAGTCAATATCTGAAAATTTTCACTATGGAGCTTCAAAAGAGATTAAGATGAGAGAAATGGCTTTGAGGATCATTATTGTAGAAGGAAATGGTTGAAGCCTAATGTACAGTGAGATTAGGCACAGCAAGTGGTTGGACTCAGAACTTGCAAACCGCTGGGGTGAAAACACAGCATAAAAACAAACCTTGGTTCAACCATCTGATGGTAAGTTATGAAGGATCATTTTATTATATTCAATTATTATGTGACCAAATCATATTTATTTTTCTTTATAACCCTATTCTAAATATGTGGACTTTTTTTTTTTGAGTCACCAAAAAAACTAATCACATGATATCATAATTATCAGTTTACTTTAAAATACTAAAAAAAAAAAAAAAAAAAAGTTTGAGTATCTCAGGGCAGAATCACATTTTGCTTGTGTTGCACCGTTTTTTCAATATTGAATTTAATATCTCACTAATTATATAATAAAATGAAGCAGATATGTTTGTGACTATGTATACATATGAGCATGTGTATATATGCATATATATGCATATCTTTATATATCATAGTTGTGTTAATTATGCCAATTCTGGTCTTTTAAAAAACTCCTAAAACTTTCCCCCAAGGTTTGTTGAGATAAAATTGACACATAACATTGTGTAAGTTCATGATGTACAACATGATGATTTCACGTATGTATCGTGAAAAATTTAACACAATAAAGTTAGTTGACACATCTATCACCTCACATAATATTTTATGTGGTGATAACATTTAAGATTATCTTTCAAGAATATAATACAGTATTATTAAAGGTAATCACCATGCTGTACATTATATGCCCAGAACTTAACCATCTTATAACTTCAAGTTCGTATTCTTTGACCAACAAGTCCCCATTTCCCTCAGTCCCCAGACAACCATGATTCTAGTCTCTGTTTCTGAGTTTTGTTTTTAGATTTCACATATAAGATCATAGAGTATCTGTCTTTCTCTGACTTATTTAACATGATGGCCTTAACGTCCATCCATATTGTCACAAATGGCAGATTTCCCTTTTTATGGCTGAATAATATTCCACCGTGTGTATATACTTCATTTTCTTTATCCATATATCTGTCAATGGATACGTAGTCATTTCCATGCCTTGGTTATTGAGAAAAAATGCTGCAATGAACACAGAGTGCAGATGATATCTCTTAGAGATTGTGATTTCATTTCCTTCAGGTAATACGCAGGAGTGGGATTGATGAATGATATGACAGTTCTATTTTTTTTTTTTTTTTTTTTTTTTTTTTTACTGTTTTGGAGAACCTCTACTGTTTTCCATAGTGGCTATACCATGCACATTACCATCAACAGTACACAGGGGTTCCCTTTTCTCCACATCCTTGCCAAAATTTAAAAGTTAAAAAATACAATTGAAGAAACCACAAGAAAACATTGGAGAAGTCTCATACCGCCCAATAGTTTTCAGAGTCTTGCCTCCATCCCACGGGAAGCACTACATCTTCAGTCCACAAACCAACAAGATCTGAGTGAGATACATTGATCTCAATAAAAAAATAAGTGTCATCCTCAGAAAAGTATTTTATACCCTTCTAATTAGGTAGGCAAAACAAGTGTGCATGACCAGTTTCAATAACAGAAACTAAGACTACAAACAAGAACCAAATATGATCCATCAGTCTTCTATTTTCTATTTAAAAGTTGCTGACAGCTGCTCCTTGGTGTATAGATTGATCCCTGGTGTATTCTGTACCTTAACCGAGAAATACCCCAATCACTAGTTAGAATATTCTATTCAGATTTGGTCATGGTTTGCACCATGTTTTCACTCCATTCTTTAGAGATAAGCAGAATTGTAAAAGATTCAGATGAAATTAACCTCATGTGTGTGTATGTGTGTGTGTATGTATATATGTGGAGAGAAACTGAGAGATGGCCAGAGAGAGGGAAAGGGAGACAGACAGAAAAAAGCCATGATGGGATCCCATATAATTCAAAACAATCAAGTCTCCAAAGGAACCTCACTTAGCAAACCCAATATACTTCCTTAAAAGCTGAAGTTCCATGGTTTTAACCATAGTTTAGAAACAAACAATAGATGCTGTCTTTTCTCTGACCTTCCATGGAAGCTGAACAATCTTCCCTTTAATGTAAAACAAAACAAAACAAACCTATCTTGCCCAAGGTAAATTTTTTTTTAAAAAGCTAATTTTATATTAAAAAGCAAGGGATGGCCAACAGGACTAGGCTTTTAAGCTAAGATGGGACAAATAGTGACTTCTAAATTTAGTGCAGCAATAGATTCAGTAACAAAAATGGCTTCCCAACTAGCCTCTGCAGCTTATAAATGTTTCCCACTCGTACGTCCCTGAAGCTCTTGCCATTTTCCAACTGTGAAACAAAGTGCAAATCACCTACTCTCTCGTGCTTCACTTTATCTTTGTATAATGGAGACAGAAATAGTGTCTTTCTCACTGGGTTTTATGTAAATTTTTTCCTAAAATATTTAAAACATTGTGCCCAACACAAAATATGTGCTTAAGAGCATTAGATAAAATCGTTATTGTTAGTAGCAGTATGCTATGTAAAGCTATTGAGCGTTCTCAAACATTTTATTATTTCCTAATAATAATTTAATGATCAGGAGTTATTTATGTTTTTGTCCATTTCTGTATCCCACATCTTCACAATTCTCTGTCCATGTTGCATGAGATTGATTGTTCATTTAATTAGCATAGGTTTTAGCATTAATTGGTTTAGGTATGTTCTTTTTTATAGCCTCAGGGGGATTAGATCTAGTATCTAGTGTCTTAGTTTGTAAAAAGTGGGTCAAATTTTTTCCTAAGGTTTAAGTTTTACTAGTTTGCACCCCATATCCCCTGAAAAAAAAAATTCATGACTTCAAAAATTTTAAAATAAATTATAAATTTCATTATTTTAACATAATCATTTCCAAAATAGAAGAGGCACAGCAATAACCTTGGCATTTTACATATTCTTTCCACGCACTGACAAATATTTTCAGTATGGCCCAATGTATTTTTAACTCCCTTCATACTTATACCACATCAGATACTTACAGTAAGTTCTGAATATATTAAAGACCCCAAATAAATAATGAGCCTGCTTTTACTATCTTATTCTAGAGGAAACCAAATAGTGAAGAGACAGGAACTCAATATTTATGGTTTTCAAATAAGACAAAGTAAGAAATATTTTCTGTTAACAATCACAAAAGGACCTATAAATTCAGAAACTTGAAGACATAAGGTACAGTCTGAGACCTGAGATCTTAGCATAGCCTGCATTTTCCTGTTAAGAAAAATGACTCATGTCCTGAAATAGTTAACATACCTTCAACTCCAATCAGTGAGAGAATTTACCTACACAACCAGACTCACCACTGCACTTTAAATTCTGTGGAACAAAAGTTTTCTAAATTCTGAGGCTTTGGGTTCTGGAATCCTGTTATGTGTGGTTTCCAGCTGTGCCACACTGGACCTGCTTTTCACAGTAAGATGCCACGCACAGCAGGAGAACTAGACAAAAAGGGTTTTAATAATCAGTAATGGCCACAATTCAAAGATGTCAGGTTCCCTAAATGTTGGAAACAATCATTGTTTCCATTGAGATTTCTGTTTATTCTCAGCTTTTTAAAAATACTTGTTAGAGGACAACTGAGCTATTAATGACTAATTTCCAGTGATCAGAAGGCTCAAAGCATTCAAAAGGATCCTGGAGCCCCTAAACACTCTACATGCAACTCTGAATATGTATTACCTGAGAGAGTGTAAGAGGTGATAGGCATTCACATATCTTTAATTGCAGGTTATACTACACATACACTTTTCTATTCCTCACAAATACGGAAGAATCTATGAAAAAGATAGAAAAGAAAAACAGCTAGTTTTTCTCTATCAGTAAAATATGTTAGAAAATCAGTTTTTAATTTAATGAATTTTATGCTATGGTTAATAAATTCAAACACTGCAGAAATTATAGAACTACCGCTACCATGAAACCTACTGTTATTTGCTTTTCAAAATATATTGCTGAAATGAAAAAGAAAATCAGTGTACATATGTCTGTTATATGTATATAAATGTGTCTCTATCATTATCCATATACGTATTAGTATTAAAGGAATTTCATCAACACTTACAAAACTTAAAAAAAAAAAAAGAAGTTACTTTTCCATGCTAAATTCTGAAATACTAATGTGAAAAATGGAAGTTTTAAGGATTTTTGGTTGTCAGGTAAGGGAATAAAAGAAAACCAAGATCCAAGTACTGAAAATGCATGTAACATTTCATTTCTTTAAAGGAGTGACAGGAAGATGACCTAGTTTTATTTAATTCTGGAAGCTGGAGAGAATTCCAATCCTACTGAATTCAGATAAAAATCTACTTGATTTATCCCTATAGTACCTTATCAAAATAGCGATCTAGTCTCTACTTAAATAAGTCCCACCAAATAAATCTCATTACTAATTACACAATCAAAAAGCTAAGAGACTGTAAGATGTCTGGACTTCATGCATCTCTCCTACTTTCCGAGGAGATTCATCTTCCCGGCAGAAGAGAGCACAAACTTGCCTTCCAAAGCCTAAAAGCATTACCCCAAGCATCTTTTCAGAAGCTCGAATTTCTTTTCGAGATTAGGGTTCATTTTACAAGTTCAAAGAGGTTTCACATTCTACTCCAAATGCATGCCTTTTAGTGATAATTCTTCTA
This sequence comes from Canis lupus baileyi, assembly GCF_048164855.1. Taxonomy (NCBI): domain Eukaryota; kingdom Metazoa; phylum Chordata; class Mammalia; order Carnivora; family Canidae; genus Canis; species Canis lupus. Next base: position 10,044,890 of record NC_132839.1, on the reverse strand, counting down.
TTATCACTCTCTAGGAGAGTAAAAACTTAGTTTCTCAATTTCTAGAAATCTGTACTGAACTGAGGAGCAACAAAGATACTAGCTTAGTTCAGGATCTTATTTTTCCTCCATGTCATAGTGTTTTCCAAAACAGGATCATGTATACAAAGGGCAAGTGTATCCACATGCATCAATAGTTCTATACTTATCACATGGATGGCCTATTTCGGAGCAGACAAGGAGCAACAGGCCAGAAGACACTATTAAAAATGGAGTTTTAATTCAACGCTTCCATACGATTTGTGGAAATTTTGAATCTTATTTGTGTTGAGAGATCAAGTTATTTTGTATCTTGTGGAATACTGAAATGTTGCTGATTCACCTGTCCCTCTTTGCATGCATTTTGATAAATTCTTTCATGAATCAGGTACCTGATATTGATATTTTTTAACCATGATACTGTCATTTTCCTAATATCAATGACCTATGTTTCTAAAAAGAGGTATATCTGTCCTCTTTTTAAATAGCCCTTAGATTTTATTTTCTCTAAAACAACCTTGTCATGAGACATTGAAATACTTAGTCTTGCATTGCAGTTGACACTCACGTGTGTCTAGCCTTGAAAATACCTATGAAAATTGAGTCACTTCATAGGTCATTTTTTATCATTAAAAAGATGACTGCCCTTATTCACTGCGTCAAAATTTTCAGTTTGTCATATCATTTGTACCTATATGAAAAATTTTAAAACAAGCAATTTATTTGGTTCATAAAATTCTGAATAGCAATTTCCCTAAAACAGACTTTATCTGTTCAATAAAGTAAGCTTACTAATGCATATCTCATTAGATATTTATAAAAATTGTATATTCAAACATAATTTTAAAAATTAATTTAGCATTTTACAACTCATGAGAATTCCAAAAAAGCCATTATGAAACTTTTTGAAATATTGCTAAATATCTGGTGCCAGTGGTCGCATAGATGGTGCTCAGTGACCTTGAGGTTAAGCTCCTCTATCCTGCCAATTTGCAATTTTTCCCTAATAATCAGGACTGTTCTCACAAATAAATGTTCTTTCTCAAAAATGTGACTTATCGCCAATTACTTTGAAAATTAGCATAGATTCATACACATTATCATTAACATGGCTTAAAAAGATAAATTAGCAGTATCCTTAGTTAGGCAGTATAATAAGCAGTATCCTTAGGATACATTTATCCAATTCTCATAAAAATATTTGGATTAATCTTGGCCTTTCAACTAAATTTGCTTGATTTTTTGGGTAAAAAGGCAGAGTTTAATATTTTTGTACAGTAAGGTACCGTTTTTTGCTTGACTGCTTTTTTCTGATTCAGAGTACATTTGCCAAGCTATAGGGCTTCCAAATTTTTCCCATTACCTGAGATTTTAGTCTCAAGGCAATTCCAGAACAGACCCTATATAATAGTTCAAACAACTTTATACTTCCTGTTTATGTGTTCTATTTATTGCAAAAGCTCCTGGCCAAGACTTTTCTAATACTGGTTGCAGAAAAGTCATTTTTTTATTTAAAAAATGCACGCAATTTTTTATAATAAATTTTTTATTGGTGTTCAATTTGCCAACATATAGAACACCCAGTGCTCATCCTGTCAAGTGCCCCCCTCAGTGCCTGTCACCCTTTCACCCCCACCCCCCACCCTCCTCCCCTTCTACCACCCCTAGTTCGTTTCCCAGAGTTAGGAATCTTCATGTTCTGTCTCCCTTTCTGGTATTTCCTACCCATTTCTTCTCCCTTCCCTTCTATTCCCTTTCACTATTATTTATATTCCCCAAATGAATGAGAACATAAAATGTCCTTCTCCGATTGACTTATTTCACTCAGCATAATACCCTCCAGTTCCATCCACGTCGAAGCAAATGGTGGGTATTTGTCGTTTCTAATGGCTGAGGAATATTCCATTGTATACATAAACCACATCTTCTTTATCCATTCATCTTTCGATGGACACCGAGGCTCCTTCCACAGTTTGGCTATCGTGGCCATTGCTGCTAGAAACATCGGGGTGCAGGTGTCCCGGCGTTTCATTGCATCTGTATCTTTGGGGTAAATCCCCAACAGTGCAATTGCTGGGTCATAGGGCAGGTCTATTTTTAACTCTTTGAGGAACCTCCACACAGTTTTCCAGAGTGGCTGCACCAGCTCACATTCCCACCAACAGTGTAAGAGGGTTCCCTTTTCTCCGCATCCTCTCCAACATTTGTGGTTTCCTGCCTTGTTAATTTGCCCCATTCTCACTGGTGTGAGGTGGGATCTCATTGTGGTTTTGATTTGTATTTCCCTGATGGCAAGTGATGCAGAGGATTTTCTCATGTGCGTGTTGGCCGCGTCTATGTCTTCCTCTGTGAGATTTCTGTTCATGTCTTTTGCCCATTTCATGATTGGATTGTTTGTTTCTTTGGTGTTGAGTTTAATAAGTTCTTTATAGATCTTGGAAACTAGCCCTTTATCTGATACGTCATTTGCAAATATCTTCTCCCATTCTGTAGGTTGTCTTGTAGCTTTGTTGACTGTATCCTTTGCTGTGCAAAAGCTTCTTATCTTGATGACGTCCCAGTAGTTCATTTTTGCTTGTGTTTCTTTTGCCTTTGTGGATGTATCGCAAGAGGTTACTGTGGCCGAGTTCAAAAAGGGTGTTGCCTGTGTTCTTCTCTAGGATTTTGATGGAATCTTGTCTCACATTTGGATCTTTCATCCATTTTGAGTTTATCTCTGTGTATGGTGAAAGAGAGTGGTCTAGTTTCATTCTTCTGCACACAATTGTTTTTTAAATGTAACCACAAGATATGCAGTGTCATACAATGGGTGTTCTCTGATATCAAGAACTAGACTCATTTATAGCTTCACAAAAAATAACAGTATTTTTAAAAAGATTTTAGTTATTTTAAAGAGATATCTAGCATAGTCAGAGGGGGAGGGAGAGAAAGAAACTCAAGTAGACTCCAGGCTGAGCACAGAGCCCAACACAGGGCTTGATCTAACAATCCGAGATCATGAACTGAGCCAAAATCAAGAGTTGGATGTTTAATTGCTTAACTGAATGAACCAGTCAGGCATCCCCCCCCACACACACACACACATAAAAGAATCATACAATTTTTGTTAGTATCTCACTTACCCTGATTGTTTTTAAATCCAGACATAAGACAGCCATCGACCTTTCCACGTTTTTCTGAATTGCCTTCTCAGTCCCCTTTACTTGCTCTTCGCCTACACTCCACTTAAAAGCTGAAGTGGGAGGTTTATGACAATCTCATCTGACATCATGCATACAACATAATTTTACGTGTTTAAGCATTTAATTAACTTTAAATGAATATTTAGGAAATGACATGTAGGAACTTTAAGATTACTTTCTAAAGTTCCACTGCCTAGCCAATACATGGAATCTCTAGATTAGAAGATGACTGCATAGTATTTTATTCTGAAATATAGGAGAGATTTTTTGTAGTTGCGACCAAAGTCTTCTCATTTCAAGATATGTCTTCACCAAACTCTGGAGGAAAAGTCATTTATATACTGACCAAGCAGTATGCTTTGAATTTAACATGAATACAGAACATAGGATCTCTCCAAAAACAAATCTTTTCTAATTTTATTATTTCCATTTTATCTTTAGTTAATGAAAAATAGATTTCCCCCTTTTTACTTTAGTTTTTAGCCATTTACATTCTTTTATTTGATCCACTGATTACAAGAAACACACACACACACACATGTACACACTTAGTCCTCAGATGGATTACATTGAATCCCACAGAACTATCTGTATCAACCTCATGTGGGGATGACTTAACCTGGAAGGAAGCCACTCCTGCTGCCTCCTTTATCCTTGAATTCTCAAATGAGGATAGTAGGAAAATAAATCTAGTTCCCAGGTAAGGATTATTTCAAGGCTGTACTTAATACAGCTGTTTCTAATAACCAAGGCAAATATCACAGACTTACTTAATTCCAAATTATGCAAAATATTACCCCTAAACATTTTGTGTGTGTGTGTTAGAGACCAGTTGGCTTCCCCCTCGGAGAGCCTTTGTTTACGCAGAGGGAGAAGAATAGCTTACGAATTACACTCAGGATTTTATTCCTGTAGAGATTGCATCACACTCCATAGATGGCTTCCCTCCTTAGGTGCTCTCCAGGGATACGTCTCCTCCAGAGGCATTAAAGCAGCAAGTCCTCTAGACTGAAAGCTCATTTATCAAGTCTAATTCCTCAGACAGCCATCTGTTAAATGCAGAGATTCATGATTTAATAGTCACTGTAGTACTGTCCCTCAAATCACCTCTTTGGAGTCAATTAATCTCTATTGCATTACTCGAGGAAAATCATTTGAGATCATTCCAATTCAACACTTCCTTACAGAGATGGAAAGGATTTATCTGTAACAATGAGAAGTATAGCAGTAAATACATTGCAGAATTGCATGGTAATGGTAGAACGCTCATTCTCCATTTTTACATATGAAGAATTAGCATAATAAAGATAATTTGTGTTACACTTCTACTATACATTACTCATCTATGGTCTTCTACTTAAACTTGGGAAGTCCTTGACTATTATTAATTTTTGAGTCTTCACAGCCTTGGATAATCTATGGCACTTGCTCATGAAGATGTGTCCATAGGCAGCATCTAGGTGGCCAAAATTTATTTTCATATTGGCAGAAGATGACTTGAGGAAACGATGCTAGGTTGTTCCTGTCTTGAGCAGCATTAAAGATCATCAGTCTTGACAATAGGAATTGCACCTGCTTTCTGTAATTCTACAGTGTGTTTTACTAAATGTTTAGTGTGCTTGTTGTTGAGAAACTAGGTATCAAACTACCATTTAGAAACCCTAAGCATGAATGTATGGTCAGCTCTGGCCATAGGATTCAGAGAAAGGGGAAACAAAATAAAGGCATAGGATGGCTACTGTTTAGGACATATTATTTCATCTCATAAAGCTGATTTCTTTCTCTCAACATCCTGATAGCCTGTACAAGGCCATTCAAGAGGGCAAAGGAGCAAACAATGATGAAAAAGTAAGGCCGAGTCACTTAAAATGTGCATACTACTTCCAGAGGTGTCCTGAATGAACTTATTGAAGCAAAGAGTTCTAGGGTTTGGTGAAAGGGCATCTATATAAAGGGCTTCCAATTATGACCTGTTATGAAAAACAGCAGTAAGACTCTGAGAATGCTCAGAAGTTTGCAGAATCAATAATCAATTAAAATTCCTCCAAAATTTTGTTTTATGAAACAAAGCCAAAAGTGTAAGAGGCAAGAATGCAGATATCGCAAGGATTCTGGAACTTAGAATAATACCATCCACCAGGGCTGTGAGAGAAGAGCAGTGAATATGGCTTCAATCATAATCTCTTCTAGAAAAAGATGGTTTGTATATTAAATAAAATGGAATATTGTTGTCGCTGAGAAAATGTATGATTCAGATAAGAGGATCCGGAGACTGATAATCCTACATTTCACTACACTCACCCGAGTCATCATATTTTAAACCAATTGCAATGTGATTTAATGTCCTAGTTGAAAGTTTCATTTCCAGTGTATAATTTCATCTTCCATTAAGCAGTAAGAAATATGATCACTCTCTGAATCACCAATGAATACCATGATGTCATCAGTTTTCCAAAATTATTAATAGAACATATACAGGAAACTGTTGTCTTGGTATAATAACGGCTTCAGGTTTATGATACTCATTTATGAACAATTTTCAAAGGATCATTTTCTATAGTGTCTCCAACAAAGAAAAAGAAGGATACCACTTAAGGTAATTACTAAACATATTTTAAAGTACCAGAAAACACAAATTCAAACAAAATAATAGGACAGCATAATAATTCTATGTATCTAGGATGTGCTATAAAGCCAAATTTGCAGTTGCCATAGTGAGCTTACTGTTCTCTTGGGGATGAAATCAGCACACTCTTTGCTGGTACAGAGGTACCTCACTGGCAGTGGGAGGATATTGGTGTTTCATACTAGAAAGTCATATATTCTGATAATTTTTCAATTTGAATTTTCTTTTCTATGCATGCATATATAAATTCACAGAATTCAAAGTACAATAAAGAAATAAACACAAAGACATCTAGGACCTATCATTAATTCTGGTGGGCTATACAAGCTAACTATCTTGGCTAACTTCCTTCATCTTAGTCATGTGTAAAATGAGTTAGAAGGATAAACGAGTATTTCTGCATTGACCAAAATTTAATTTGTTTTGTTTTGGGTTTGGTTGGGTTTTTTATATCTCTTTTCTGTTTTACTAACCACATTCCTGTTTCTGATCATCTTTATTTTGTTTTCCTTTGAAAGGGGTATCACCTCTCTTCATTTTCATTCCATTTGGTTGTGGAAAGGACAGAGGTGACATGTGTCATCTCTCTATCCCTCAGTTCTCCCACACGCATCAAAGCTCAACTGGAGATGACACACAGTTTTGTCTGATTTTTTTGTTGTTGTTGTTGTTTGTACTGCTTTGCTTTGTTCTGGATGGATATATACATACAGGCTTGATTCTAAAAGTACTGGACCCCAGAGAAACAAACTGTGAGTACTGATGGATCAAAAGTACAATAAAAGAGGGGTGCTTGGGGGGATGCCTGGGTGGCTCAGCAGTTGAGCATCTGCCTTTGGCTTAGATCATGATCCCAGTCTGGGGATTGAGCCCCACATCGGGCTCCCCACAGGGAGCCTGCTTCTCCCTCTGCCTATGTCTCTGCCTTTCTCTGTGTCTCTCATGAATAAATAAATAAAATCTTAAAAAAAAAGAGGGGTGCATGAGTGGCTCAGTTGGTTAAGCATCTGCCTTCAGCTCAGGTCGTGATCTCAGAGTCCCAGGATCAAGCCCCCATTATCCCTGCTCGGTGGAGAATCTGCTCCTCCCTCTGACCCTCCCCCTCTCTCACTCACTGTCTCTCAAATATATTTTTTTAAAGTGCAATAAAGGAGTTGCACTTAAAAATAAATATAGAAGGATAATTTTCAAAGACCAGATAGAAGATGTCGTTGAATAAAGAGGATCTGGATGGTTGTATGGGAAAAGGTTACAGGAAATTGAAAGTGTGAATTTGATGGCTTCTTTTATTCATATTTATAAATGAGTGAAATGAGGTTTTGAGAGCTAAAATAATTTTCTAAGGTCACAAAGTTGGTACCTAGCAGAGGAAGAACTCCAATTCCACTTCTATTGCTCCAAACTACACTGTCCCTATGAAATATCAGGTTGAGCAGAAAGGGTTGGAGAATAGGAAGCCAGAAGAGGGAATATGCTATAATAGTGTATGTAGAAAATGAAGAAAAAATGCAATCAATAGTGATTAAACATATGTCTTATCAGCACTGAAAAGCAAATTAAAATTGTCTTTCAAAATATATTTAAAAGAAATATATCCTAATTTCTAGATTACCTACTTTGCTCCTTAGTTCACTTAGATCAAGGACATATTATAAAAATTAAGCCCATATACCAAGTAGTCCAAGCCAAAGAATATTTATTTATGTACATCATGCCCCAGCCCCCACCTACGTAAATATTACCTTCTGAAAGACAGAGCTGAAGTTAAAGCCTTAAGAAGTCCATGTATTGTATACTCATCTCCCAAGGCACAGATAATTTCATCAGGAATTGGTCTCTGCATTAAAGGATGCTATAATTGGCTAAAAAATGACAGTATGTCCCATCCAGATATGGATGTCCATTCCCAATCACTGGAAATCAGAACAGGAAATATATAAGTAATGAAGATTTGAGTAAGGAAAGGGGAAACTAGAAGTTTATAATGTAAAACTATGCCATGAATAAAACCATGCAAGCCAAAATTGAGTTACATTGATGGGAGAAAGAAATGCTCTCTTCTACTTCATCTGAACTAGCTCATCAGGCCCAGATGGCAGGAGGCCTTATAGAAGCAAATCCCCGGTAAGATCCTGTTTAATTCCCTCAGAGCAAGATGCCAGAATAAGGAAAACTTATAATTGCTACAGTCTCTACTCTTAGATAATCAGTCATTGGTGATTTGAGTGGATTTTTGTTGCATGAAGTGCTAACCTCAAACACATATCACAATGAAAGATGTAATATGACTATTGAATGTCTACGTATTTATTGCAAAAATAAATCCTAAATACCTGAAAAATCTGCTAAAAACCAGGCACTTTTCAGGATTAACACAAGGATGTCCCAGGATGCCCGGGTGGCTCAGCAGTTGAGCGTCTGCCTTCAGCCCAGGGTGTGATCCTGGGGTCTTGGGATTGAGTCTCACATCAGGCTCCCTGCATGGAGCCTGCTTCTCACTTTGCCTTTGTCTCTGCTTCTCTGTGCGTCTTTCATGAATAAATAGTATCTTAAAAAAAAAAAAAAAAAGACAAGGATGTCCCTTCTCAATTCATCTCAACATCACACTAGAATTAACAAGACAAAAAAGTCAATAAAAGGCATAGAGATTGGGAACGAACAAAAAATAAAACTGTCCATGTTTGTACATGACATGAGCAATTATAGCAAGATTTCCAAGTACAAGGTTAATATACAAAAGTCTATCATTGTCCTAATGCCAGCAATGAACTAATGGAATTTCAAATTAAAAACACAAAACATTCTCAATACTCAAAAAGAAATGAAATGCTTAGGTATAAATCTAACTAAACATGTACAAAATATCTGAGAAAAATGATAAAATTCTAATGATAGAAATCATAGAATTAAATAAATAGATATTCCATGTTCATGGGTAGGAAGACACATTACTGCCAATATGTCAGTTCTTCCCGACTTAATCTATAGATTCAATGCAATCCCAGTCAAAATCACAGCAGGTTATTTTGTGAATATCCACAAACTGATTCTGAGGTTTACATAGATAGGGGAAATACCCAGAATAACCAGCACACTACTGAAAAACAATAAAATTATAGGACTGACACGACCCAACTTTGAGAGTTACTATAGAGGTACAGCAACCAAGAAAGTGTGGTAATGGCAAAAGAATAGACAAATGGATCATTAGAAAAGAATAGAGCCCAGAAAAGACCTACAAAAATATAGCCAGCTAATCTTTGACAAAGGAACAAAGACAAGAAAAAAGATGGTCTTTTCAATACATGGTACTAAAACAACTTCATGTCTACATGCCAAAAAAAAAAAAAAAAAAGGAAATAAAGAAAAAAATCTAGCCACAGACTTTACCTTCTTCAAAAAATTAACTCAAAATGGATTATAGACCTAAACGTAAGATGCAAACCTATCAAACTCCTATCTCCTAGAAGGTAATATAGGAGAAGATTTAGATGGTCTTGGCTTTGCCAAGGACCTTCAGATACAACACCACAAGCACTATGAAAAATTAATTGATAAGCTGAACTTCACTAAATTTAAAATATCCGCTCTGTGAAAGATCCTGTGAGAAGAGAATACAAGACATAAACTGAAAAAAATATGCAAAAAGCATGTCTGATGAAGCAGTGTTATTCAAAATATACAAAGAACTTTCAAATTTAACAGAAATGAACAATCTAATTTTAAAATGGGAAAAAGTTCTTTACAGATACTTCACTAGAGAAGATGTTCAAATGGCAAAGCAGCATAGAAGAAAAAATCCTATGTCATCAGGGAAAGGCAAATTAGAACAATAATGAGACACTACCACAAAACTATTAGGACAGCAAAAAATCCAAAACACTAACAACACCGAATACTGGCAAAGATGTGAAGCATCAAGAATTCTCATTTATTATTATTATTATTATTATTATTATATTTTTCTAAAATTTATTGCATAGGTTTTGTAATCAAGTCCCTCTAGTATTTTTCTATTGCTTACTTCTGCAGTGACTTTTTCCTGACCTACACTTCACCCCCGGAAAGCTGAGAATTAAATGTCCTGAAATTATAAATACGCTTTTTTTCTCTTCAATTGAATGAAGGTTTATTATTTAATTTTTAAAAATATTTTATTCTTAGAGTTGAGAGAGGAAGGTGGGCGGGGATGAGTGATGGGTATTAAGGAGGGCACTTGTTATGATGAGCACCGGGTGTTACAGGTCAGTGACAAGTCACTAAATTCTACTCCTGAAACCAATATTGCACTGTGTGTTAATTAGAATTTAAATAAAAATGTGGAAAAAATATTTTTTTCTCCAAGTTTTTATTTAAATTCCAGAGATGTTTACCCAAAGGAGCTCAAAATATGCCCAGGCAGAAACATGCATACGTATGTTGATCAGAGCTTTATTCATATTTGCCCAAATGTGGAATCAACAAAGGTGTCCTTTAGTAAATAAGTGGATAAATATCTGTGGTACATCCATGTAATGGAATATTATTCCACACGAAAAAGAAATGAGCTATCAAGCTCTTAAGGTTATGGAGGAAACTGAAGTGCATATTACTAAGGGAAGGAAGTCCATCTGAAAAAGCTACATACTATATGAATCAACCATATGACATTTGGGATAAGACAAAACTATGGAGACAGTAGAAAGATCAGTGGTTGCTGAGAGAGAGAGAGAGAGAGAGAGAAGGATGGATAGACTAAGCACAAAAGATTTCTAGGGCCATGAAACTACTCTGTGTGGTGCTCTAATGGTGGACATATGCCATTATACATTTGTCCCAATCCATAGAATGCACAATACAAGGAGTGAATCCTAATGTGAACTATGGGCTTTTAGTGATATTGATACATCAATTAGTGATAATTGATACATCAATTATCTGATACATCAGATAATTCATCAACAATAAATTAATAAGTTCATTAATTTCAACAAATTCACCACTCTGGTAACAGATGTTACTAGGAAAGGCTGTGGATTTGTGGGGAGAAGAGCAGGGCATGTGTGGCAAATCTCTATACGTTCCATGAACCTGAGATTGCCTTGGAAAAATAGTCTATTTAAAAAAAAAAAAAAAAAAAAAGGTCATTCAAGAGGCACAGAATAAAATTTTAATTGGAAGGAAATTGTATGTTATTAAACACGGGCTCTTAGTAGTAATTATAAGAAACAGAGAATATATTTTACAATTTTTATAAAACACATTTAAGCCACTATTTATATTTCATTACCCAGTGTCACTTGGTGATGCCCCACCTAAGAGTTTTGTTTCTAACTAGGTTATCGAGAAACGCTAATCTCCTTAGCAATAGTGGTACGCTGACTGGTAAGATCTGGCCTGGTAAGACCCTTCCTAACTGGTGGCTAAGTCACAGTCCAAGGTGATAATCACAATAATGATATTAGTCTCTCAGACTTTCAGCATTTTACTTCGCTATTTTACGTCCTTAGCTTATTAGTTTAACTTTAGGAAAAAAGGAAGTGTTGAAAATTGGCAGTTTTATTAACTTGGTATTCACTATTTTTGCATTAGTATAAAAATCTTAATTAGAAGGTATGCCTTTATGACAATATGAGAAATAACACTATTGTTTACTGTGAGATTCTGCACATAGAACAGGGTTTACTTTTATCCACATTTGAAAATATTAATATGTTAAGGCTTCATCTAGTTAAAATTTATTTATTTCCAGTGTTTCCAAATTAATTACAGCATTATTAAAAAATTGCTATCCTAGGGTTACAAGAAAGTTATATAGGTGTGGGGGAAAAAAAATCCGTGGCCTCCATTCTTGCATCGTTTTTCAACTGGACATTCTTGGACCTTAAACCACTACCATAAAAATAAAGCTCATCATTTTCTTTTATATCTTATGTGAGAGACCATTATGAACATATCAGGTTTAAGACAGAAACATCTAAAGCCATGTGACATTAGTTTTCCGGTCTCTGTATAATATCCAGTGGACAGATGTCAATATGTCATAATCACTGCTGTCATTAATAATAGGCCTCAAGTAGGGATGATGAACCAGGTGAATCTGCAAAGTGAAACCCAGGGTGAAAGCTATAGCCATTAATTCTGTTTTATGATGTTCTATTTTTCACTATATTTGATGTTTAGAATGAGTTTGCTTCCACAGTATCAGCTTGTGGCAATAGGGGAGGTTAGTTTGTCCCAGGAGCCTGGAAAACACACTCAAAAAAATAATAATAAATAATCAAAATGTTTACTTAAATCTTAAAAATAGAGTTATAAACAAACAAGTCAATTCACCAAGGACCTGAGCTGAAGGGTGTTGGCGGCATTAAAAGGGCTTGAAAATAGTTCTTCCCTAAGAATTTGGTAAAAGTGCCTTATAAATTGTGAGGGATCACAATCCTACAGGAAGAGTCTGCCTCGGTATACCACTTGGAACCACTAACCGGGAGCTTTAGAGACTAAAGTTTCCAAGCAGAGGACAGAAAAAATATGGTATTACCTAATGTCAATTTTCTTTCGCTTTTTCTTTTTTTGAGGAATATCTGATTTTCCCTAGTTTATTGAGACATAATTGACATACAGCATTATTTTAAGGTGTACAACATAATCGTTTGTTGTGTGTGTGTATTGGAAAATAATTACTGCAGTGAATTTAGTTAACAAGCAAGTCATTTAGGTGTGGGGGAAAAAATGGAGAAACCTCCATTTTTACACTATTTTTCAACTGGGCATTCTTGGACGTTTAATCTCATATAGTTACCATCTGTTTCCTGGGATGAGGACTTTTAAGATCTGTTATCTCAGTATCTTTCAGATACGCAGCATTGCTAATTATAGTCACCATGATGTACATTACATCTGCAAAACTTGATCTTATAACTGAAGTTGGTGCCTTTGGATCATCATTACTCATTTCCCTCACCCCTCAACTCTCGCCTCTGGCAACCACCCATCTGTTCTGTTTCTATGAGTTCTGAGTGAGTGTGTTGTTTAGGATTCCACATGTCAGACCATAGAGTATTTGTCTTTCTCTGACTTATTGCATTTAGTGTAATGCCTTTAAGGTCCATCTCTGTTGCTGCAAATGGCAAGATTCCCTTCTTTTTAGAGCTGAATAATATTCTGTAGTATCATGATATAATAAATTTATGTTATATATGTCATATATGTAGTATCGTATGTTCTATATATCTATATATCTAATAATATATCCCATTTGTTTTATAGATTCATCCATTGATTGACACTTAGGTTGTTCCCATGTCTTGTCTATTATTAACAACACTGCAGAGATCATGGAGTGCAGAGATCTCTTCAAAATAGTGATCCTTCACTATTTTGCATCCTTCACATATATACATCCAGAAGTGGAATTGCTAGATCATATGGTAGTTCTGTTATTATTTTTTTAAGGATCTTCCATACTGTTTTCCATAATGGCTATACCAATTTACATTCCCACCTATATAAGAATGTTCCCTTTTCTCCACGTTCTCACTAAGGCTTCTTGGCTACTTGTTTTTCCAAAGAAAACAAAGATGGTCAACATCTAGTCAGTTCTTCTGCTCATGTTCTAATTGGATTTTTTTTCTGTTGAGTTATAAAAATTCTTTACGTATTTTGAGTTAACCTCTTATCAGATACATGATTTGAAAATGTTCTTTTCCCCATTTATTAGGTTGCCTTTTATTTTATTGGTTTCCTTTGCTGTGCAAACCAGTCACACTGGTTTGTGTTTGCTCCTTGTCTTTGTTTTGTGTCAGATACAAAAAAATCTTTCAAGACCAGTGTTAAGGAGCTAATCTCATTTTTTTTAAAATAAGTTTTATGGTTTTGGGTCTTACATTCAAGCTGTTAATCCACTTAGAATTTTTTGTATGGTGTAAGATAGGAGTTTCATTCTTTTGCATGTGGGTACTCAGTATTCCCACCATAACTTACTGAAAAAACCATCCTTTCCTCATTGTAAATTCCTGGCTCCTCTGTCATAAACTGATCGACCACATAAATGTAGGTTTGTTTCTAAGCTTTCTATTCTGTTCCATTCATCTGTTTTTATAACAATAACATATTGCTTTTATTACTATAGCTCCATAACACAGTTTGAATTTAGGAAATGTAATGCCTCCAACTTTGTTCCTCTTAAGAGTACTTTGGTTATTCACGGCCTTTCCATACAAATTTGAGACTTGTATTTTTGTATTTTTGTGAAAAATGCCATTAGAATTTTGATAGGGATTGTGTTAAATCTATACACTATTTTCAGTAGTGTGAATGCTTTAATATGAATTGTAATCCATAAGCATAGATCTTTCCGTTTATTTGTGTATTCTTCAGTTTCTTTCATAAATGTCTTAGAGTTTTCAGTCTACAGGTATTTTACCTCCTTGGTTAAATATATCCCTAGGTATTTTATTTTAAAGCAAATGTAAATGAGTCTTCTTCATTTCTCTGACAGTTCATCATTATTGCTCTGAAAAGAACTGATTTTTTTATTGATTTATACACCCTGCAACTTTACTGAATTTATTGGTTCTGAGTCTTTGCGGTTTTCTCTATATAATATTGAGCCATTTGCAAATAGAGCCAATCTTACTTCTGTCCAACATGGATGTTTCTTATTTCTTTTCCTTGTCTAAGTGTTCCAGTACCATGTTGAATAAAAATGGCCGGAGTGAGCATACTAGTCTTATTTCTTTTTTTTTTTAATTTATTTTTTATTGGTGTTCAATTTACTAACATACAGAATAACCCCCAGTGCCCGTCACCCATTCACTCCCACCCCCCGCCCTTCTCCCCTTCTACCACCCCTAGTTCGTTTCCCAGAGTTAGCAGTCTTTACGTTCTGTCTCCCTTTCTGATATTTCCCACACATTTCTTCTCCCTTCCCTTATATTCCCTTTCACTATTATTTATATTCCCCAAATGAATGAGAACATATAATGTTTGTCCTTCACCGACTGACTTACTTCACTCAGCATAATACCCTCCAGTTCCATCCACGTTGAAGCAAATGGTGGGTATTTGTCATTTCTAATAGCTGAGTAATATTCCATTGTATACATAAACCACATCTTCTTTATCCATTCATCTTTCGTTGGACACCGAGGCTCCTTCCACGTTTAATGCAATCCCTATCAAAATACCATGGACTTTCTTCAGAGAGTTAGAACAAATTATTTTAAGATTTGTGTGGAATCAGAAAAGACCCCGAATAGCCAGGGGAATTTTAAAAAAGAAAACCATATCTGGGGGCATCACAATGCCAGATTTCAGGTTGTACTACAAAGCTGTGGTCATCAAGACAGTGTGGTACTGGCACAAAAACAGACACATAGATCAGTGGAACAGAATAGAGAACCCAGAAGTGGACCCTGAACTTTATGGGCAACTAATATTCGATAAAGGAGGAAAGACTATCCATTGGAAGAAAGACAGTCTCTTCAATAAATGGTGCTGGGAAAATTGGACATCCACATGCAGAAGAATGAAACTAGACCACTCTCTTTCACCAGACACAAAGATAAACTCAAAATGGATGAAAGATCTAAATGTGAGACAAGATTCCATCAAAATCCTAGAGAAGAACACAGGCAACACCCTTTTTGAACTCGGCCATAGTAACTTCTTGCAAGATACACCACGAAGGCAAAAGAAACAAAAGCAAAAATGAACTATTGGGACTTCATCAAGATAAGAAGCTTTTGCACAGCAAAGGATACAGTTATTTCTGATCTTAGTTTTCACCACTGCATTTGATGTTAGTTGTGGGCTTGTCATATATGCCCCCTTATTATGTGGAGTTCTGTTTCCTCTATACTTAGTATATGCCTATTTTTAAAATAAACATAGACCATTGAATATAATTCATTTCAATTGTATAAATTTGACATTAACAAATGTTCAATAGTTTCCTAGACCCAATGACAGTATCATATAGTGTTTTTTTTTCTCCATCTGGACAATTTATGACAATATAAACATAATGGTTGTTAGAAGTCCGTTATCTGTCCTCTGAAAGATTTTAGCACTAAAGCTGAATACAATCTACGTTGAGTTCCCACACATTCTAGGAAAGGGTATTATACATGCCACTACAAATTTGAATAAAAAGTGTCCAAGATGGTTCAATGAGTGCCACTCTACCCAGACTAAATAAGAGATGCCAGATATCCAGCAGAACAAAAGAGGATGCTTTCAAGTTTTTGTGGAAGTAGAGAATGCTAGGGTCAATATAAGCTTGTTGTGACTGCACCAAGCCGCTGTTCCGAAGAGACATGGGTATTTTCTTCCAACTCAAATATTTGCTGAGTTGCAGAAATGAGTGACACTATAGTTGAATACAATGAGAGCGAGCTTAGAAAAGCTGTCACAGTTCTTTAGGATTTTGAAGAACATCGAAGACTGAGAATGGAGACTTTCCTGAACTCTGAAGAAGAGGAGCTGGCTAGAGCTTCCCATATCACAGGACAGGAAAGAGGACATCAGTGGGAGTGACTTACATTTCCAGGTCTGGCTGGAGCAATAATGAATGAATTCCGGGGGTATTGAATAGTTTTGTAAAGACTGGGCCCACAATATTTTTCTTCCAGATCTAGGTACTCCAGTAGAAAGAACAGAAGCATAGAAGCTTGGAAGGAAATACAAAAGGCTATGCAAAAGGTATCATTAACTACAGAAAAGAATAGTACGAGAGAGAAGGATTTTTTTTTTAAGAACATACTAAAGAACTTCCTGAAAAAGAGAACAAGAATCTGGCCACCAAGGAGAGCCCACTGATAACCAGATTAAGTCAGCCACAGACCAGGAACATCTTTATAATTCTCCCTGATCCACCCCTCCCTTTATCCTCTAGGGAGAAGCCAGAGATAGCAATGAGATAGCATGGGGAATTGGAACAGGAACCTAAGACAGACCTGTGTCTTTTCCCCAGTATAACTCTAAGAATTCTAGGAGGTACATTGGGAGAGCAGGTTTGAGTTGGTTAAAAGATTAAAATTTTTATTTAGGCTGGACAGAACAGAAAGATGGAGTTGCTTTAACATCTGAAAAAATCACTGAAAGTACAAGAGATAGTCTTGAAATGCTGCCAAGAGACATAAGGGGATCTGGGAGACAGATTGTGCAAGTGACATTGGGGGAAAAGGGGGTAAAGCTATTTCCATATTGTATTTATGGAGACCAGGTTATTATATAAATGAGACATGTAAGTGAGGAAAATAGTAACAGAGCCAGTCTTGTTTAAGTATTTGGTATTCCTGGCCCCCAAAGCCCTCTGTTCCCACCTAAGCTTCTAATCATTCCCTAGGCTATAAAATAACTCACATTTAAAAGCACCTATGTGTGTCAACAGTCTACAATACCCAACCACAGACCAGCATCAGTCCCTCATAAGGGTTTTATTGGGTCCACCAGAAAAAATAAAGAGGCTATGGTATGCTTTATTTATTTATTTTTAATTTTTATTAATTTATGATAGTCACACAGAGAGAGAGAGAGAGAGAGGCAGAGACACAGGCAGAGGGAGAAGCAGGCTCCATGCACCGGGAGCCCGATGTGGGATTCGATCCCGGGTCTCCAGGATCGCACCCTGGGCCAAAGGCAGGCACCAAACCGCTGCGCCACCCAGGGATCCCCGGTATGCTTTATTTAAAGGACTATACTATATTCTCCTTTCCACTCATTTTAAAATACCAATTATTTTACAAAATGATGACATGGAAGAGTAAGAGGGAGTTTTTGCTTGTTTCTTTAGTAATAGTTTTTGGTAAAAATTAAAAACTGACATTTCTATATCTAATACCATGCCATTTTATTGTTGTTTCACAAAAACCACCTACTAAGCCTAAAATCCTCTACTTAACATTTTTCTATTCTTATTTTGTTGATTTAATACACACATACACACTCAATGTGGTGATATAAACCTGAAAAAAAAAGAGCATGAAACTATGCTAACAGATTTCAAAGGTAACACAAATAGGCCATGACTTATCTTCAAGCGATAAGCCTGAAGATCAATCTCACCGTGCAGTAAACTTATGTTCATTCTGTTTATTTCCTCTTCCTCAAGATTCCCAACTTTAGTTGAACTATGCTCTAATACTCCGTAACAGAATTCTTGGTAGCATATTTACACTCCATTTTTACATTTAACGTTACCAGGTGGGTGAGTACCTAATACCATGGTTAGAACGATCCAGTTCTCATTCCACAAAAACCATTTTACTTCAAGGAGAAATTCAGGTTTAACATTCCTAGGTCACTCTCCTACAACACATTACATCTTACCTTCATTTCCCAGATACCATGACATTTTTGTTCTTTGAGCACAAGCTAGATAATTGATTATTGCAGAGAAAACTGAATCATACGGCGTTGAATGAGTCACTTTCAAAAACAAACACCAATTAGCTACAACTCTCATTTTTCTTTCTACCATCATTTCATAACCCGGTGATTAATGCCATTATACATACCTTGTTTATGATGCCGCAGTGGGGATAGAGGATCAAAAAAATTTTTCAATTAAATTGACATATGTAAATGCACAGTCTTTAATCAAATCTCCTTGTCCCTATTGTCCCATGGGTACATTATATACTGTGCATTGCCTCATTATTTTCCTAAAGGATAGGATTTCTCTTCTTCCAGCCTCCAACTATAATTTCCACCTTGAATGACGAACTCCAGATTTCTTTTAAAAAGCTATCTTTGGGGGCACCTGGGTGGCTCAGTCCGTTAAGGGTCTACCTCTGTTCTCAGGTCATGATCCCAGCATCCTGGGATGGAACCCCATGTTGGGCTCCCAGCTCAGCAGAGAGTCTGCTTCTCCCTCTTTCTACTCCTGTGCTCTTACTCATACTCTCTCTCACTGCATGTCTCAAATAAAATCTTTTTTTTAAAAAAAGCTATCTCTGTCTATTCTAATGTTCACTACCTACCTGTCTTTAATTCTTCAGCATTTGCAATTTGTGCCACCCGTAGATCTATAGTCATCAGGGACTACTTTAGGCGTGTTTGTGGGTTATCTCCACAACAACAAGGTCAGGCTTTATTTTGAGGTTCTGTTTGTTTGGACAGAGAGTGAAATATTTTCTTAATCCCCCTAATAAGGCGGTTCAGCAGAGTAGTAAGGACACAGGTTCTACAGTCAGCCTGCCAAAATCTGGATTCTGCCCAAAACAAAGGCTAACTGTGTGGTTTCAGACAAGTCACTTGACCTTTCTAAATCTCATGTTCTTTTCCTGTAAGATGAGAGCTAACTTAATTTCTACTTCTTAGGTGTGAAGTTTAAATAAACAAATTGACTAAAACAAGGGAGAGTACCTGACATCTAATCTTCACCCCCACCAAAGGCTGCTTCTTTGTTTTCCTCTTTCATCCCATAGAGCTTAACATAATATTGATGACTTAAGAGTTATGTGGTAATTACTGAATTCCATATTTTATAAAGAGTCTATAGTATTTCACCCATTTATTCAGTTTTCCCCACCCCACTCCCACTCCACCCCCATCAGACCACCGCTATCTCCACTTTGGTTTGAATTTGAGCTCAACCTTCATTCATCCACTCTGTTGCTGTGAGTATATATTTCTTATCTCTCATCAAAAAGTTCAATCTGTTCCCCTCTACCTCGTTTTAAAAAGTTGGTGTTTGTGCCAGCTATTGATTTATTATCTTTCAACTCCTGATTCACCCCCTTTTAGCTTCTTCAGTGAAGTGGATATTGACTCTTCAAATACTTTTTTCCTTTATCCCCTGGCACCAAAGCTTTAACAACAGAAGACACTGGGTGGGCATCACAGTCCCTAAGGGCTTTGCTTCCTAGTCCCCATGCACCTCCTCCACACACACCAAACCCAGCTCTTGTAGGGAACAGAGGCCAGAGGCATGCAGCTGCCAGCAGCTTTCCCTAGCATTCACTGGGGGGACATTCCAAGTGGAGTCAATCAATAAGACAATTCCCTGTGAAAAGCATCCCCAGTTACCCACAGGGTAGGTTTCCAGCATCCTTTGCTATAAATAAATTATCAGCCAACCAGTGAGCCTGGGCTGTGCTTTCCTCCATTTGGGTCTAGATCTTATCACTTTCAGAGGAGAGAGTGTGGGGCTCTCTCTCAGCCCTAAATTTAGTGACTGTTCCTTAGAGGTTCTTGGTAGCGAACCCTTCATTGTTTCACTGTTATTATAAGTAATAATACTTTATATTAAACTTCCCTTTTTCAAACTGTTGTTTCTGTCTCCAGTTGGACCAAGACTGTCACAGTCCACCATATTTTAATTTACCAACTTATTCCAAATCATCTTTGCTTTTTCAATGATATAAAATCATTAATGACAAATATGAGATACTATACACACAATATACACAAAATTGATATTTTCAAATGTTAAGAGAAAGACAATTCTCCAAAAGAAAATGATAGTCACTACGAAAGCAGTTTAGTTCTGAAATATGTAGCTCATTCAAAGGATAAAATAACCACCTCCAATCTTGTATTTTCTATCATGAGTAGTCACTTATTTTTTGAACATTTTACCACTTGTGATTTTTTTTAATAAATTCACACCACCTTTTAAGCAGAAGTTCAATTTTTTAATAAAAAATTCCAAGTGATATACTATACTTCTAGTCAACCAAAGTAAAGAAATCAGATTCCAGGTGCAAATGAATTCACAAACCTAGATTTCCTGGGTGCAAGGTGGAAAGAAAAGGAGGAAGAAGAGGCAGAGGAAGAGCAGGAGGAGAAAAGTAAAGAGAACTGGGTTTCCTATTCTCAGACAAGTGCTATCTGTTGATCAGAGCATTTCTTTGTTTCCATGCTCCTTGTATCTTGTTTTCTACAGTTTATTTAAAAGTCCTTTCAAATAGGGTTTTTCATCCTAACAATACATAATGTAGTGCTTTTTTGAAACTTCTGAAGTAAAATTATATGTAAGGAAAACACCTGCTTTCATCTTTTTTTCTTGTGTGTTTAATTTAAAAGAGCAGCAGGCACAAAGTATGGGTTGCAGTGCTTTGTTGTTTTGTCTTTTGCCATCCATCATATGCCACAGCAGCTCTCCAGAAAGCATATTCTTTGGTTTCTAAGTGTCCTTTTTTGGAACCCATTGGCTTTAATGCAATGTGTTCATGCTTCTTTATCAAACAGTCTTCTAAGTGCCAGGAAACGGTAGGTAACTACTGTCAGGCAAAAGTGCTCCTAAGGTCAGGAAAAAGAGGTTAAAGTGCAAAGTGGGCAATCTCATCTTCTCTTGGAGGAAATGTGTATTTCTTTTCAGAGACAGAGCTGTTCCAGTAAATATGCTACCATATATATATATGAGAGAGAGAGAGAGAGAAAGAGAGAGAAAATCTTCCCTCAAAGCACAAAATATGCAGGGCCAACTCCTGGAACAAATTCACCAACTGACTACGTATTGGTATATTCAGATGGTTCTGCATATTCACTATCATATGTCTTTTAAATCCAACAGAATTCCGCTTTCACACAAGAGATCTTAGCTTTTATAAGGAAGAATGGACATACACACAAAACAGGCCAGATCAGTAGGATGATAATAATGCCATTCCTAATAAATCTATGTCCACCCTCAGGATTTAAATCTCTTTAGTAATCTAGAGATACAGAATTACCTTTTAAAGCTTCAGGATTTAATGAACTCATGAAACAAAACAAGAAGAAAATGATAGATATTTAAAAGAAAAGAAAAAAATACCCAGAAAGCCCTCTCCTTACTTTACTCTGATACCTAGGCTTTCAAACAGTGAAAAAGCACCTGACAGGAGTCCTCGTATCATGTACATGGTTCCCACTGTCTTGGGGAAACGTACTGTTAGAACAAAAGGATCTGCCAGGAAGTGTAATGGTCATTCCCCAACATAAAGAGGCACTAAAGATTCTGGTAGAAATGCTGAAAATATTAATTAAGCAGTAAGTACTAAAAAATGTCCTTTAAAAAGTGTTGATTTGAAACTCAAACTTTTATCTTTAAACAGTACCCCAAGGAGAATAATTCTATTCACAAGACAACTTAACACTTTTCTGCTCATGGCATTTTAACCTAACTTTGCAGATCAAGTGAGTCCCTACACCCTACAGCCACACCCACAGACAATGTATGTTGCTCATTTTAATGGATGTATTCAAATATATCTTAAAATATCTCCAACTGGTGAAGATACTAGTGCCAAGTTAATATACAAATAGTATTTGAACTTAATTAACGGAGCCAGCTGTTATTATGATTAAATATTTTTGCCAGACCACATGAAATTAAATTGGAACAGAAGCCCAAAATAATAAAAAAACACTTTGGAATTTCAAAAATATACATTATCGATTATCTGTTTGCTAGTTTTTTTTCTGCTTCTGTTGTTACTTTCCTGCTTCTCTGAATTTTAATGCCAGAATTATTTCATGAATATTCATCAGGATTATTTCCAGAATCGTATTTGCCTACTCAGGTACCTGACAATAAAACAGAGGGTTCAAGTCAGGCCCCTTACTGGTCAGACTCAAATTCAAACATGGCTTGTTCCAATATGTAGTAACTTTGAATAAAGGCAGGTATCTGTTAGGAATATACTAAAATCCGAAATTTGTATGAGCTACCCTGATGGTCAGCTATTTATAAGCCCCTACTACCCTGTAGTAAGTTGTAAAGCTATAGATTGATACAAAAATGAACAATGCAGTTTTGTGTTTAATTTCCACGTCCTCAAGTAGATTCGACTTGTGACAGTGACTGGCATGTAAATAGACAACAGTAACAGTGCCATGAGGTATGGGATGGGAAGTAGCAACCTGTCTACGCAGAGGACATCTGAGTTGGGCATGCACATATATGTAGGAGCCAACCTGGCAAGGAAGGGGGGGTTCAGGCCAAAAGGAACAAGTATAAAAAGCCCTAAAACAAGTTCAAGAATTCAAGTGACTACCACAAGTTAGGTACCTAGGACAGGGGTGTAGGGAGCGCAGTAATAAGACACAGACATGAGGTGGGAGAAGGCGAGGCAAGGATAATATCACAAAAGCCCTGAAAGGGAAAAGCTAACCATTATTGGCAGGGGCCACCAACAGATCACTCAGGCAGTCAGTGACAATTGGATAAGCATGTTAAAATTAGCTAATTCAGACTTCACAGTGTTTACAGAATGAAGAAAGTCAAGGAGGGCGGTCTGGAAGCTCTCCTATAATCTTGGGGCAAAATGTTGAGAGTTTAAATTGGCACAGTGGCTGATTATTAAAGTCAGTGACACAAGAGACATCAACCCAAATTAATTTCCACTCTCTTAATGAACTAAGTATCCCAATGTCACAGATTTACGAACTCAGACAAACAAATGGGAAAGAAAAAGGACATGAAAACTCAAAGAAAATATGACGACGATACTGAATGTATGATATGTTTCACTCCTACTTGGCATTCGTATAAATTCCTAATACAAACTAAGAATCCATGTGTGCTACTTCTAACCCCACCAGTTTTCTGAAAGGGTCAGTAACCTCCCTCTAGATTATTTTTCCCCACAATTAAAACCAAATCTTGATGAAATTCACAAAGCAATGTAATAGAAAAAAAATTTTAAAGTACTCTAATTCTGGTTCTTAATTAGTCATCAGTTCATTCAAAAGAAGAGCACATATTTCTAACACAAAATTGTCTCCCAGAGTTAGGAGTCTTTAGGTTCTGTCTCCCTCTCTGATATTTCCTACCCATTTCTTCTCCCTTCCCTTCTATTCCCTTTCACTATTATTTATATTCCCCAAATGAATCCTAACTCTGGGAAATGAACTAGGGGTGGTAGGGATCCCTGGGTGGCGCAGTGGTTTGGCGCCTGCCTTTGGCCCAGGGCGCGATCCTGGAGACCCGGGATCGAATCCCACATCAGGCTCCCAGTGCATGGAGCCTGCTTCTCCCTCTGCCTGTGTTTCTGCCTCTCTCTCTCTCTCTCTCTCTCTCTGTGACTATCATAAATAAATAAAAAATTAAAAATTAAAAAAAATTTAAAAAAATGTACTAGGGGTGGTAGAAGGGGAGGAGAGCAGGGGGTGGGGGTGAATGGGTGACGGGCACTGAGGGGGGGCACTTGATGGAATGAGCACTGGGTGTTATTCTGTATGTTGGCAAATTGAACACCAATAAAAAATAAATTTATTATTAAAAAAATAAAATAAATTAGACCCCCTCCAAAAAATTGTCTACATACAGGATACATTGTGTGTTAGATTGTTTAAATTTTAATATCAGATTTAAAATATTCCCACTGAGTTACATCACTTTTTGTCACATTCAGCTTTCCTCTTGATTTGTTGATGAGTAATGAAAGATTGCTTCTCAGAAATAAAGAGCTATTGAATCCGCAGACCATTTTATTTTTTCCCATCTTTCCCTCCATCATACAGAAATCATTTAAATAAGCTACATCTATAATGAGAACTGCCAATCAGGATTAAAGCCATTTAACCACCAGGTTACAGAAATTTAAAATCTACCAACCAAAGCCCAATATCCCGGTTAATGGGATTCAAACTGTCTTATACTATAATTGGGAATGTGCGAGGGCTATTTACTGAGAAATAAAAAAATGAGCGTCTTGTGAATTAAGTTAAATATGATTATAAATCTGCATCACTGAGAAAGTCTGTCCTTGTGTCAATACTTTGACACAGAGTATAGACCTCTACAGTAGCCTATGTTTTAGATGGGGAATTCATATAGGATACCAATGTAAACACTATCCTATTTTCAAAATGATGTCACTTTTCATTGCTCATCTTTTGATAATTGCCTGTCATGTTCTAGCTTTTGAAGATGTAATATTTATGACATTTTAAACATTTTCTCTTTAAAATAAGTGCATTTTTTTAACTGAAGTATAGTTGACAGGTTACATTAGTTTCAAGTGTACAACATAGTTTGTACATTATGCTGTGGCCACCAGGTGCCACTAATACCACTGACTATACTCCCTATCGCATATCTTTTATCCCTGTGACTTATTCATTCTATAGCAGAAAGCCTCTATTTTCCACTACCCTTCACCCATTTTACCCATCCCCCAAGCTCTCCTCCCTTTCAGCAACCACCAGTTCTCCTTATTTATGGGTCCATTCTGCTTTTCATTTCTAAATGGGTTTTTAATATTCAAATGATCAAAGGACTTTTCTACGAGTACCACACCCATCACCACCAACAAATTTTCTGATTTTCTTCTGTCATTGTTTTGTATTTTAAAGCAAGTACCTGAGTTTGATAAAATGTATTGAGGCTGGGGCAGGGCTATACTTAAGTCCTTTGTATGTGTATCCCTATGTGTATCCCTGTAAGTTCACAGTAAGAGCTCTCCAAAGAAAACCAGCGTAAAATGAAAAATTCAAGAGTCTAGCATAGTGTCTCTTACTTGTATAACATATATAAAATCACTATTTTCCCACAATCATAAAAATGTGTTTGCTCAGATACGATTCTATTAAAAAATGACAAACATAAGAATCTAAGAACAGCAGACTACCAGACCTCCTATATGTTTACAAAATACAGAATGTTTTAGTTCTTTCCGTGGGGCAAAAATTAGTCAAAATAACTTTTCCACTTTCTATGAAGGAAGAACTTAAGAAATCAGAGGATAACATTTATGAGTGGTATTTGGGTTGTCCATTTAAAATTTACTGAGAGAAACACTGTCAAGTAATGTAGAGGCCCATTTAATGAGCATCTACTCAGGAAGAAAACAAAAAGTTCTCAGTACAATGACTCTAAAGTTATTTTTTAACAAGGTATAGAGCATAGAGAATATAATTTTCTTCTGTACAACCCTACTTTTACTATGGAAAAAATAAAAATGTTTGTGTGTAGGACTTTTTTGCTCTTAGGAAAGTAGAAAAACAGCTAAAGTCTTGGAACAATCTCTATTGTTCTACCTATTTGTAATCAGATGCATCCTCCAATGAACTCTCAGTCAGGAAAAGCCTAAACTCATATTGGCCTAAAGCCTAATGCATTGGGATTTTCGAGAAGAAACCCAAGTCTGAAATCTCTTTCTTGTGTGAGAAGTAGTTTCCTAAGTGAGAGGTGACATAGGACGCTGAGGGAGAAGAATGAATTGAATTAAGGTAATGGAGAAAGCCATCAAAATTAAGTTACAGTGCAAATTCTAAGGCTGTCCATCCCTTAACTCCTTCTTATAAGGAAGCATACTTACCAGTTAGTGTCAGTCCTATCCTATAATGCCTTTAAGTTGCTCCCCTGTCAAGTAAAGGGAACACCCAACACCCGCCAAGGCTCCCCATGATGTCAGACTAGGGAAGACAGAGTGCAATGCCATTTCAATGACAGAACCCATTACTTATTGATTTGGTAGAGTGCAAGTGGGGCTTACAAGGAGCACTACGCCAAGGTCACTGCAGACCAGTAGGCAAGTCCCTGAGCATGAGAGGTCACAGGACCAATCCTCATCTTTCCCAATGACCTATCCTGTATCATGGAACAACCTATTCATCCTACCACTGGCCCTGGGTCAGAAAGGATAGAGGTAGTTCCTTGATGTCTTCCCTGGAAAATACAAACACTAATTTTACCCTTAGCATCCTTCTTTATCTCTGTGAGGGGTGAATGTTTAAGGAAAACTGGGTGAAAAAAAGGTCACCTTGATTTTTTCTAAACTCTACTAAAATATTTTCCTGAGGCCATGCTTTTCCCTGCAGTACATGTGTTTTCATTATTAAAAACATATGTCTTAGTGGGAGGGGGTATTTTCACGAATGCCATATCTACCCAAGAAAGGAAAGGATAGTGTTCCTTAGAAAATTTCCATGAGGATTATTTACTTTTGTAAAATTTTTCCTGAGATGATGCTTCCTTCAGCCATTATATTGGTGACTCTAGATCATATACTTGAACATTTCCAACATCCAATGGCAGCAAAATGGACAATAGGAACATCCTCCCTCTAGATACACAAAGCTAAGAATTCCAGGCAGCATTATTTGTAAGGGTTCTATTTTAAAAGTGCTCTATATTTAGCTAGGTATAAAAATATGTATCAAAGATAAAAGTACTTTAGTGGATGATTTCTTGTATTCCTTTGCAAGCTAATGTATAGTGTGATGCTGCAAGAAAGACAAATGGTATGCCATATTCCCCAAATGCACATGGCTCCAGAAACTTGTTTTGGATCAGGTGATGAATGAGTGTTTACCTTTTTTTAACAGATGTAGAAAAGAGTAATAGTTGAGGAAATATAGTTTAGGTAAAATAATCCTGGGAGAGGGATCAAAAGATGTGGATGTCTATTCTAGGAAAGATATCCAGGCTCCAATGCTGGAAAGAGTCCATAAATGAAATAAAAACTAACCCAGTGAGGTAAACTCACACTCATTAGAATAGCTATTCTCAAAGGCAAGAAATATCAAATATTGGCAACAATGTGGAAAAAAGGGAATGCTTTGTGCACAGTTGATGGCAATATAAATTGGTATGGCCACAAAGAAAAAAAAGGAGGATTCTCAGAAAATAAAACATGGAATTACCATATGATCTAGCAATTCCTGGTATTTACCCAAAGGAAATGAAAACGCTGACTGGAAAACATGCATATGCCTCTATGTTCACTACAGGATTATTTATTATAGCCAAGACGTGGAATCAACCTAAGTGTCCACAGATCGAAGAATGCATTAAGAATAGAAAGAAAATGTATATAAACACAATGGAATACTATTTAGCCATAAAAAGGAAATCTTGCCATTTGCAAAAACAATGATGGACTTTGAGGGCATTATGCTAAGTGAAACAAATCTGACAGAGAAAGACTTTCTAATCATCTCACTTATATGTGGGATCTTAAAACAAATAGACAAAACTCCTAAATCATAGATATAGAGAACAGGCTGGTGGTTGCCAGAGGCAAGGGGTGAGAGGTAGGCAAAATGAATGAAGGTGGTCAAAAGGTATGAGCTTCCAGTTACAAAATAAACACCAAAGAGATTTACTGTATAGTACGGTGACAATAGTTAATAATGCTATATTGTCTATTTTAAAGTTGCTGAGACTGTCTTACAAGTTCTAATTACAAGAAAAAAACAAATGAAAAGTTACATCATCTCCCAACATAATGGGATTCAATTACATTCCCACTTTGCAGAGGATGTAATTGGGCCTAGTTTTTGCTATGGGATTTACAGGCCTAGTTTTGGGGCTCTTGCTGAATATTTTTCTTTTGGCTTTACTGTTGATTTTATAACTGAGGCAGTGCTGCTTTGGTTTAAAATCATTAAGGTCAAAATCCAATTTGGCAAACCTGAGTTGTGATGTTGTCTTTATAGGATCCATACCTTAGCATGAGCTATAATAGAGCTAAGAAGGATTCATTCAAAAGCATTGCTACAGATTTTAAAAATAAAGGCTGTGATTATTTATTGTTGGGGTGTGTAAAACTGTTGGCCATACCTGGATCTTTCCAATCCTAACTGCCACATGGTGGTCCTGAGACTCCTAAGAGTGGAAACAGAAACCTGTTGCTTAGGAACCATTATCAGCCTCCTATGAGAAAGCAAATTTGAGAAATGAATTCAGTTGTGACACATTTCTAACCCTGCTTTAATGTGGATGCCCTTCCAGCACACTGCTTTCTACACTCACAGAATTACACGGAAACGATGAACACAGCAGAGATACCGCTCTCATGGAAACAGACCTGGAGCATGAGAGGGCATAATTTGCTAAAGAAAAGTTAAGTGACCAAATCACAGAAAGTATTCAAAACATTTTTGTACCTGATTGCCAGGCCTTCGATTTTATTCCAGTATGACAAGAATCACATTTTTCCAGGTTTGGAAACTTAGATCTCATTTAAGTATATTGCCATTTATATTCTCAAAACTGGCAAGTGCTCCGTAAAAATAAATAAAAAAATAAATAAATAAATAAATAAACAAACAAACAAACAAACAAACTGATGTGGAAAAAAAAAACCACAAAGCTTGCTAGATACAGCAAGAGGGGGACAGATCACAGAAATTAAGCCCAACACTATGGTTATTTCTGGGGTGTGTTGAGAAAGCAAGGGAATAACTTGGAAGCAATGTAGGGGGTGGGGCAGTGCTAGGTAAAATAGACGTTTGTATAAGCAGGATTATTAGCAATGGAAATTCCTGGTCTAGAATCTGGGCTCAGTATTTAGGGCTGTTTCCACCACTGGCAGGTTAGGTCACTGGGTCACGCAGGCTATGGGCTGCACTAAAGCACCCATGAGGTATGATGAATGCGATTTCACCTACAGTCTACTTACTGGGCAAAGCACTCTGGCTTAAGTTACATACCCAGGGGGGAAATTGGAAGTTTTGTCTTACACACACACACACACACACACACACTCAGAGTTCTGCTATCGACAAGACATACTTGTGTGGGGATCCATCTGTCCTCCAAGGAGAACCATATTATAGCTTACACAAAGGTTCATCAATGCCAACAAAGGCCTTGAAACTATTTGGGTGGCCCTGAGTTCCTTCTAAATGTTAAAATTCTAGAATTTTAACATAAGCTTGGTATAGGTCCAACTGGGTCTGTAGCAATAATTTGTAAAGCACTGAAATCAGTTACTAGATATGGATCCCATCACCACAAATCACTCCAACGCTCAGTCCTCTCATCAGCAACATAATGAAGCTGCCTATTTACCTACCACAACAGGTAAACATATGCCTCAAACGAGATAAAGTAATCACGTCACAAGCTACAGAGTACAAAGGAATGTAATACATGGGTGAAATGGGAGAAGTAAACCTGGAGAAGTAAAGACAACCTCTGCCTAGATACTATTTAGGCATCAGCAGAGTAAGATTTGTTTCCCCAGTAAAAAGAAAAATCTACAGCAAAGCAAAAAGCCTTTAGGTTCCCCACATTCCCCAAACTTCAATGATTCAAAACCAGAAACTGACTTGTGAACAGTCTTGGATGGAGGCTTGAAGAGTCAGGCCAAGTGAAGGCGTTTCCTTCTTACGTTTAGGGCCTCATCATATATATTCTGAAATTAATGAGCCCTCAAGAAAAAGAACAAGAACAAGAGAGAAGAATTTAAAAGGTATGGGAAATGTCCTGATGCCCTCAATGAGCACAGACTTCATAGTGAGCTTAAACAGTAAGATATAAATTGCTTTTGTTCCAATGTTCTTCTCTTAGTATAAGCACCTCACCAGAAGGAGTAAAGATTTAGAGATGCGTATGGCAGCTACTTAGTTGATGCTCAAAAAAAAAACAATAACAAAAACTACCCAGTGTTCTTCAAACTTAGGGTTAAACACAAATCTGCTGGATTCTGTGCTCAAATGTGAACAAAAGGAAGAATATTCCAGAGCAATGTTTATTATTTGAATTGTACTTTTTGCATTTTAGAATTTAAATCAGAAATTTTGATTTCAGTCTTACATTAAATAATTCTAAACACTATTGGAATGGGTTCCTAACTAATCTCCCCTGGTTCTAACCTTGGCCCTTCTCAACTAACCCTTGAACAGCTACCAAAGTGATCTTTCTAAAATGAAAATAAGATCATCTGTCTCCCCTGATTAAAATCTTTCCCAATAAAGTTTTATTACCAAGAGTAAATGCCAAGTTACTTAGTTAGACATAAAAGGTTCCCCTTGATTTGACCCCTAACTGTTCATTTTCAGCTCATTGCACCAACCATTCCAAGCTAACACTCAATACTCCAACCAGACTGAACAGCTTATCGTTTGTTCTAGACATTTATATACACAAGCTTTTCTCAATGTCTCTAATACTTCCACACCTTCTTTTTCATCTGCGAAACTATTCTTCATCTTTCAAAAATCATCTCCATATCACCTTGCTTAGAAAATCCTGCAGGGGCCCCCAGCAAAATTTAAACTTTCTCTTATCTGTGCTTCATTTATACATTTGCATACTTGTAGCATTTTTTTAGTCCTACACTAATAGCATTTACTAGACTGAGAATTTCTCAAAAGTGAGAGTTATATCTCTACTTTTCCAGGGCCTGTTACAAAAGTTGATTCACAGAAGGTACTCCATAAATCGTGTATAAGTGAATCAATAAAGTGCTACTACATTAGCATCTCAGTTTGAATCCCAGTGCCAACTAAATCCCTTTACCATTTTTTTTCTCCTCTACGGTCAGAATACCTTTGCTTGTTCTCACTCTTAATTCAAGATTCTCCATAATTTCTCCTCCAAACCTAATCCCTGTCAAGTTGATTTACTTGAGTCCCTAGAACTGATTCTATTATTGCAGGATGTTCTGTATTTGTTAACTTTGTAACAAAGTTTACAATCTAAGTGGCTCAGGACAACACCCGTTATTCCCCTCTCACACTAAAGGAGAGCTGCAGGTTGACTATAGGACAGAGACCTGCTCCATCTTCTAATTACAGGATATAAGCAGAAGGGGCAGCCCCTATCTGGTACATTCTGTTCTCTGGTAGGTAGAAGAGACAATAAAAAGAGACAATATATGAAGTGCAAAAACACATTCAAAGTTTGTGCTTAAATCCACTCCCAGGCCACTGCAAAAAATGAGTCATCTATCCTAGTCTGATGGACAATAGGGCAGGGAAAGATCCTCTTTTCTATCTACAAGGAGGCATGGCAAAAGCAAAGATGAATAAAACTTCTACATGGAAGAGAACAATTGGTCACAATAAAATAATTTTCTGCAGAATCTTTGTAACATGTCATACCCTTTTGATGAAATTTGACCGGATCATGGACTATCAAATGACAATCAGACTATATTCAACCCACTTCTTGGCCCCCAAAACTCTAACTTATATGGATTGAATATGGACAGTAACAGTGCCCACAAAGCATAAGGAACCTCCTTCTGTTGAATTTGGGCAGATAGGGCAAAAAGGCTAAAGGAAAAGAAAGCACCAAAAAAATCAAGTTTATAAATTCCCAGCAAGGAGACCTCTTTAATATCTTCTTTTCAAATATTTGACCTCAGGAATGGTCAACAAAGAGAATAATCACTGTCAAATGGTTCCTTTTTGAAAGTATATCCTAAGAAGAGCTCTAATTTTTTTTTAATCAGGTCTTTATATAACTAGAACAAGTAAAATGGTCTCAACTACATTTGTCCTGCACTGAGAGTACACAGTGCTGTTTCCTTGTCCTTGCAAAACGAAGAGGGGCACCAGCAAGATACCTATTTCTAAAACTTGCTTTCCTCATGCAGGAGAGCTTTACTATAATTGCAGCCTCTTTTTATTTAGCAGTAAAATCTTTTATCCCTATCTAAATTGTATCCATATCAACAAAAGCTAATTAAAAATGACTATGAATCAAACTTGTTAGAACAGAGAACTCCTTCCACTCACTAAATCCGATTTAAAGCACTTGTCCACGATGAACTAACAAATGGGAAAGAGATGGACCACCTACGCCTCAATGGCAAGAGTCATCACATCGAATGGTGAGTATTTAGAGGGGATACAATGTGTGATTTTTATTAAATATGTCAACTGGTTGGCATAGAAGTCTGGAATTTTTCTTTCCCGTATAACATAAGCTAACTAAGTTGGAAAATCCTCCTCTGCTACTAGATAAATGGCTCCCTTGATGATATTTCAGATCAGTTCTATTAAGGTTCAGGCCCTTTCAGTTAAGAAAACAGAATGTGTTCATATATATTCTTAGAATTTATAACATATCTGATTAAATATGTATATACTCTGATACGGCCTAGACTTATTACCCTACTGGCTTGGTGTAAAGGTGTGTTGTCTTCACTCCTTCATCCCTCCATCCATCTTAACTGGCCTTAGGGTCTAATATTAGGTGAAGTGGGGAAGAGGCAAAGGGGAAATGAAATTCATTTATGTAAATGCCCAAGAAAAGTTTGCTTTCTTTTTTATGTTGACATCACCACTAAGCTAGATCCAGTGGCAATCACAAGAAACTACCCTAATCAAGACTTCATGTCTTCAAGATAAACCATAATGCCCCAAACCCACCCCTCCCACCCACACAGAGACACATCTCAAACTCACAAAGCATTCTTCTGGCACGTGTACTTCCTTGCTCTGCTGTTGTGAGTCCCAGCAATCCCACCGCTACTCTCTTATTTAACATCTGTGAAACATAGTGAAAGTCATCCTTCATAGTCTGTAGGGCCAGGAATTCAAGGGGGAGTCTCCGTACTCTCACCACCAGGCCCATTGCCACACGTATTACCCTGGTATCTTTTCCAAGTATTTTTTCTCCAGTTCTGGGTATGAGTCACATAGACATGTTTATCACCCAAGCATTGATTCAGCAAAGAAAAGAGCTCTGTCTCCTCATCTTGAATATAACCACAAATTTTCTGAACAATTCTTTACCTACCCCATTCCCTTAATTTTGGAGATGAGAACCAATATCATAGCAGATCTTCTCCCCTTTCCCACAAAAGAGGAAAAAGAGGCGACTGTTGACTTCCTTAAACCATGTACTCCATAAAAATGATCTGTCCTATCTCTCAGTACTTTTTTTTCCCCCACATTAAGGAGGAAAAAAAGGTTATTTTGACTTATTTACAAGCTAGGAAATCATCAACTTCAAAAACTGGACCTTCTTTAAAACAGCCTTTGGAGAATTTAGTAACTGCTTTTATAAGGCATTTCTGCTATAATTGCCCTAAATAATTTGGTAATTTTAGATAAACTCTCTACCAGTGACCTATCATATTGTTAGGTGACGCCTTATGAGGTGGCATTCTGTAAATTATTAAATGTGAATTTAAATGCACACACTGTACACCGTATCCTCTTGGCAAGGGAGCCACTTTTCCACAGGAAAAGTCCTGTAGTTGAAATTCCTCTTGTCATTTGGTTTCAAAAGCAGCACCAGGTTTATTAATATCATGACTTCAGTGCAGTAGTTGCACATTTAGAGAAAAGAAATGATTCCCCTGACATAGCAATTAGAACTTACCACTTCTTGGATATTCTCATAAGTTGTGTTCCACAGAAGAGATGCCAGAGAACCACATGAAAAAAGAAAACAATTAGTAATGAGGAATGTAATTTTGACCGAGCATGAGCTCTATTCAACAGTAGCAACAGAAAGCATATGTATTACAGGCTTGTTTCAAATTAAGGAGACTGAGGCATAGAGAGCCATTCATCACTAGCATGATTTGCACTGAGAAATTAAGTGCCTAGAAGGCATGGTTTTAGAGAAGCTCAGAATGGGGCATAACAACAGATTTATAGTCACTATTTTAACCTTTAAATCAGTACTTGATTACTAAAAGCTCTATAGGAAGTACTTATAGAATATTCAAATAGCATTTAGGAATTTATAGCAAAAAATTCCATGCATATTTTCAAGTCATAAACAATATTCTCATCACCAGCTTTAAGTGAGAACATGTCCATGCATAATATTCAGTAGTAGATCCTAAAAATTTTTTATAAGCAGTAAGTTATTTTATTTTCTAATTTCCTCTGAAATTAAATGCTGATTGTTTCCCTGAATCACAGCTCTTAAAAGCAAGCCTAGAAACCACTGTCAGCATGTTTATTGCCCCATGATCTCGTAAGAAAAATGAGCATCCCCAGAATATACACATTCGGAAGTACTTTTGTTAAAGCTAAATAGAGTTTCATAATAAAACAAATAAGTAAATCTACCAAATGAGACAACATGCCTGGAGAGTGCTCAGGATAATCTTCAGTTACTCAACATCACAACTTCCCTTACCCTCAAAACTTCACAGCAAGACATGAAGAAAAATCAGAGCATCACAATGGATGATGTATTAGAGTTTTCTCAAAGTCTGACATCATGGGCATCAAGTAACTTTAACATAATTCTGAACTATATCTTGAAAAATATACACTCCTTGTTCAGTTTTCCACATAAGAAAAACTTTACTGGCATTTTTAATTGTGGTTTAATACGATTCTCTTTAAAAACAAAAACAAAAAAAAACTTCATTGAGGTTTAAGTGACTTTCTATTTTCCCTCTCAGTTTTGATTTAAAGATTTACAAGTTTTTTTATTAGTTAATTTAGAGTTGTTAGGTCTTCTAATAAAGTGTCCCTTTTATCATTATGAAATGGCACACTTTACCGCATTTAATATTCCTTGTCTTAAAATCTGTTTCCAGTAGCAATATACCATGTTTTTTTGTTTGGTTGTTTGAGCTCAGCCAGACCTAAGTTTTACATGGTACATGGTTTACCTGCTCTTAATTTTAGTCTATTTGTATCTTTATATTTGAAGAGCATGTTTTGCAGACAACATATATTTGGGTCTTGTTTTATATCCAGCCAAACGATTGCTGCCTCTTAATATATGTAGTGAGTGATGTGCCTGGGTTGATGTCTACCATCTTGTCATTGCACATTCTCCATTTCTTCCTATCATATTTCATTTCCTTTTTGGGGACAATACAGTATTATTTCAGATTACATTCATTCTCTTACCAAAGTTTATAATTAGTCTTCATTTCATTAATTCATATTTCATACTTCTTGCCTCTCATTTTATACTTCACATCTCAAAATGTGATAACCTTAAAAAAGTATAATTCCATGACCTGCATTTGTCCCTTACACTATTTTATCATTACTTATCTGTCTATATATTACAATAATCCAACTTAAAATATTATTTTAGCTTTATGTAATTTTGTGGCTTTTAAACAAATTATAAGAAAAGTATTTTGCATTTACCTACATATTAATTACCTTTATTACTGCTTGTAGATCTGTCAATGTAAATGGTAGGTGTTCAGCCTTTTTGATGGCTGAGTAATATTCCATAGTGTGTGTGTGTGTGTGTGTGTGTGTGTGTGTACACCACATCTTCTTTATCCGTTCATCAGTCAAAAAAACATCTTGGCCCCTCTCAGTTTGTCTGTGGACAAATCATGGACATTGCTGCTATGAACATTGGGGTGCAGGTGTCCCATCATTTCACTACATCTGTATTTGACAAAGCAAGAAAGAATATCCAATGGAAAAAAAATCTCTTCAATAAATGGTGCTGAGAAAATTGGACAGCCACATGCAGAAAAATGAAACAAGACCATTCTCTTACACCACACACAAAGATAAACTCAAAATGGTTGAAAAAACCCAAATGTGAGACAAGAATCCATCAAAATCCTGGAGGAGAACATAGGCAACACCCTTTTTGAACTCGGCCACAGTAACTTCTTGCAAGGTACATCTACGTAGACAAGGGAAAAAAAGCAAAAATGAACCATTGGGACTTCATCAAGGTGAAAAGTTTCTGCACAGCAAAAGAAAGTCAACAAAACCAAAAGACCAAAAGACAACCTACAGAATGGGACAAGATATTTGCAAATGACGTATCAGATAAAGGGCTAGTATCCAAGATCTATAAAGAACTTATTAAACTCAATAGCAAAGAAAAAAACAATCCAATCATGAAATGGGCAGAAGACATGAACAGACATCTCTCCAAGGAAGACATAGACATGGCCAACAAGCACATGAGAAAATGCTCCACATCACCTGCTGTCAGGGAAATACAAATCCAAACCACAATGAGATCCCACCTCACACCAGTGACAGTGGTCAAAGTTAACAAGACAGGAAACAACAAATGTTGGAGAGGGTGTGGAGAAAGGGGAACCCTCTTGCACTGTTGGTGGGGTTGCCATTATTTCTGATGAGAAGTTTAGTCATTAATTACGTAATTCTTATATGTGTGCGGGGTCTCTCCATATTTCTGAATCAACAGCTCAAATCACTTTAGAATTTTAAATATTATGTCTTTAATTTCTTCATTAAAAATAGATGGGCCACATACAAAGAAAAAGCTGATGGTTATAAATCTTAGAATCTTTTATAGTAAAGACATAAATAATTGGAAAAATGTATGAAAGCCTCTTAGAAGTTAAGTCAATTAAACTAGATAGGTTAAAAAAAAAAACAGGTTGTCCCTCACCTATGTATATTTATAAAAGAAAGCTAACTGGGGCTAAGTCAATTATTAAAGAAATATGGTGGCTTGTTTTTTTATTTGAGATTTTGGTTTCTTTAGGAAACATAGGAATGGATTCCCATTTTCTTCATCCACAAAATGGTTAAGTAAAGCCAACAGAAGAATTTTTTTTAAAAAACATAATGTGTGGTGGGGATATCAATTCAGGGGTCAAAAAGCACTCAATGATTTTCTGTAGCTTCTGACTTGTTATGGAAAGCAGAAGTGATTGTGTGGGATCTGGTATATTTTACATACAAAGTGTTTTGTTACATGATGTTCTCCCGTATGAATTGGTCTAAAGAGGAGGGATTAAAGAAAGATAATCTGCAATATTTTTAGATATTTCAAGATAAAAATGTAAGTTTCCCTTCTTGATTGCAACCAGAGTGGATCTAAGTAATTACCTGTATACAAAAAGAAAATGCAGTGGTAAATATGAACTATGGAAAAAAAAAGTTGTTAGAGTGTTTATCTTTTGATTATCAATTTCAAGATTTTAGATGAAGTGAAAGTACACAGAATAGTCATATATAAATCATCAACAATTACAAAGCATGGGTAAACCATATTGTCTATATAGCTCCTCTAATTCCCTGGCATTTGGAAGAGAACTCAATATAGTATGTATTGAAAAAATCATTAGAAGATAACTAAACCAAATTCAACTCTATATGCTACTTTCAAAAAATTACCATTGCCTCAGGTATTTTGGGAATTTAACAGAAATGTCTGAATTCTATTATTGTCAGCCTCAATTTCTACTTCGCTTTAAAAAAAAAAGGGGGGGGGGCAATATATCCACCCACTGGTCACCTACCTTTTTTCTACCCTTTACAACTGATTTGTCAATACTTTACGCCCATGTCATTTTATTTCTGTATCTTTGACACTAAACATGGTATTTAGATTACAACAGCTTTTGATAATTACTGGACACAAATGCATATTTTTTCCTTATCCTATCCTTCCTAAGGCTGTAACAAATTACCATTGATTAAGATGATGTGCTTTGAACTGTAGACCTTGAATAACCTATAAAGTTTTTTACTAGTTATATCTTAACTTTTCATTTGTTTTATAAGGAAGCTGGTCTGGAAGTATCATTTAGGTAATGGTTCTTCTTGTTGGAGTTTATGGGGAGAAAAGGTGTTCAATGGAAAAATTGCACGCTACTTAAAGTATTAAATATTGTTAAGATATCTCAGAACAAGCCAAATTCAGCATTTGCCTACTGGTAATTACCATTACAGATTGAAGAAACATTTGTATCATACAAAAGACTTAATGGAACCTCAGCAGGGAAATGCTCTGTTTATAGTAAGACTCCCCAAAGGGTTTTTTTTGTTTGTTTTGAAATTTTACTTTAGACAGAGTGAAAGACAGAGAGCATGAACGGGGGTGGGGGAATGAGAAGCAGACTCCCTGTGAGTGGGAAGCCTAATGTGGAGCTCAATCCCAGGACTCTAGGATCATGACCTAAGCCAAAGGCAGGAACTTAACCAACTGAGCTGCCCAGGCACCCCTTCACAAAGGTTTTCTAACTATTAACTTCCTTCACATCACATTTACTGACAAAAATTGTTATGTAGAAACATATAAATAACTTGTATGTTATTTAATAAGTATGGTTTTGTTCATGCTAGATAAATTCTAAAGAATGGTGTGCAAATGAACACACTCATCAAATTGCACACATCAAGTATGTAGTCATTTTACATCAACCTCAGATATTATAATAATTTGCATACACCTCACAGTGCAAATACTTTCAAAAGTTATTTCACAAACTCTTTTATAACATTGTAAATTATAAGTGACATATTTCATTCAACAAAACCCTAAAACAACCTCAATGATTTTACAAATGTATCTAACAGTAATGTGATTTTTTCTCTAATATTTCTCACTTTTACTATGATGTGTTTGAGTGCATGTATACACACACTCATATTGACCTTAAATGTTTTTACTCCATAATAAATTTCCTCAATACTTCCACCTACGAAACTATCAGAGTATTATACAACAAATGAAGTCTCTATGGCAATGACCACAGAACTGAAATGATTAAACTCATTAATATGGATCAAAATTCTCATGATTTTCTTCCCAGACACTTTTATAGGTCATACTTCCTTTAGCAGGCAGGAAAGAACTATTTTTTTTTTATATGTTCCTAAGAAAGCAGAAGGTAAAAAACAAACAAACAAACAAACAAACAAAAACAAAAAAACAAAAAACAAAAAACAACATGAAAAATAAAAAGGAACCAGGTTCCTGTGAAGGAAGTCTTGGTGCAAGGAGGTCAAAATCAGCACTGCCATTTAGGTCCTGTAAATATTCAACAGATATTTTCTAGGTGAATGAGGCAACGAGTGTGTCAGTTTTAACAATCCATTTATTTAATCACAGCAAAAGTTTACAGATGAAAACAATGGTAATGTATTTATGGTTCTGTGGGTTTACTAATTCTGCTCCTTGTCCATTTTCTGGGGTCAGTAACGTGATCATGTTAGTGTGACTGACACCATCTCAGTTCTACACGTATTTTCCCTGCCTTTCTTCTTCCACTCAATTTTCTCTCCCCTCCTGGGGGCGCCTTCTTGTGGCTTCTGTCTACAGTTCTACAGCTTGGGCTTCCTTAGAGTAGGGAAGCTGTATTTCACTGGACTACGGCACGAACAAAGTGATTACTCAGGGATGTTTACAAACAGATTTTTAAATTATTAAATGTTTGTATGGGGATTAATCAACTAATATCCAAAAATACATTGCATTTCGAAAAGACAGGCACAACACCAAGGTATGCCACAATGGTAGGGGTAAGACATACTATTTAGCTATTTATTCTGACCCATTATAAATTTGAAGTGCCTATATTTTTAAAGGTTTTTATTGTGGTAAAATATATTTAGCACAAAATTGGCCATTTTAACTATTCTTCAGTTTACAATTCAATGGCGCTCAGTATATTCACAACTTTATGGTAATCATCACCACAATCTATTTCTGAAAACTTTCATCACCCCAGAGAGACACTCTGTCTCCATTATGTAACAACTCCACATTGCTTCTTATTCTCAGTCCTTGGTCACCTCTAATCTAGTTTTTTTCTATAATTTTGCCTGTTCTAGGTATTTCTTGTAAGTGGACTCGTGCCCTATGTGTCCTTCGGTTTCTGGTTTCTCTTAGTATTAGATTTCCAAGATTGATTGTCATTGTGGCATTTACCAGCACTAATTCCTTCCTGTGGATGAATAAAATTTCACTACATGTTTACCACAACGTATGTAACCAAACCTTTTGGCTATGGTGAATAAGGCCGTAATGAGCACTGGCATACGTGCAATGTTCCAATCCTTCATTTTCTATTATTTTGGGTATATACCTAGGAGTAGATTTTCTGGGTCATATGGTAATTCTGTGCTTAACTTTTTGAGGTGCCTATTTCATAGTACATCCAATAGTCTTTCCATTTAAACACATTCGTACAAGTTTTGTGTGTGTTTTTTCCTTTAAAAAATGTGTGGTTTTCATCCATACATATATTCACTGCCACAGATGTTTTCTGCTGTGCTTTTGTTCTTTGACTTACTTTTTATTTAATAAGTAAATAAAACTTTATCACACAGTTGAGAACACAGCAGTATACATTTCCTTTCACTTGACTATCTTCAGCCATCCCCCAAACTGGTTGGAGTGCTTAAGATCTCTTTTGTCTTTACCTCCATCCATCCCTAAACCTAAGCAGCCTGTTATCCTCTGCAACTTGTTGCCTCTAGTCACATAGGCTCCTCTAATAGAGTTTTTATACCCAAATTATGGTACCTGAATTGAGATGTCTCACAAATACAATCAAATAGCAGTATTTTATCATTCCTTTAAGGTAACATTTCCTTATATTACTCTTAAGTAGTCTGAATCCATTGCCACTTGTTTATTAGTAAATGCAATCAAATGGAAAAATGAATAAGTATCTAAGGAACAAAGCAGAAAAGTCAGAAGAGTTTATACATATAAAATATATATACTTTTGATCTATATATAAAACATTTTTTAAAAATGTATAAATATATATACATATATAAAATATATATTTTACATATTCATTTCTATTGACATGGTGTGCTGAGTACTTATGTGTATGATTTTTATTAAGATATATAATGTATTTTGCCCAAAAAAATTAAATTCACGTCTAAATGCTAAAACTCAACCCATGTTTCACCCAGAGCTCCTTGACTTCCAGAACCCCACACTTGAACATACCTCAAAGCCCTGAACTTGGAACATTAAAATCATTATGACTCTTGACTATCTGGCAATTCATAAGATCAAGGAAAATGCCATCAGAGAATAATTGGAGAGCAGGAAGGAGACAAATCAGCAGAGCAAATCCATATGCCAAATGCAGAGTCACTTGCAGCCACCCAAGACTGAGACATTCAGGCAGTGTTATAGGACAACTTTTTTTTTTTTTTTTTTTTTTTGGCTCTGTTACATGTTAAAAGACATCTTAATGAAAGAGAAATGATTAATGAGCAGCCATGCAAGACCTCTGCTAGGATTAATAAATGGGAAACCCCTCTCACCAACCCCATCTAAGGAGGCACTGATCATAACTTGTCATCTTAATAACATTTTAATGCCAACTTTAGATTCATTGCATTTTTATGGAAATTTAAATCATGCCCAAGTGTGGAACACCTCCAATAATGAGCATGAAAATGCAAAGAGATTTTGATTAATATCAGCTACTGAAAAACCAGAAAATTTTGTGGGGAGCTGAGGGGCTTCACAAAATGTTTTGAGGGTGTTTTAATGACATCAGTTCAGGAAAAGTTACTATATTTATGGTATTTATGTGCATTAGGCTCTGAATCTGTGAATATTATTTTTTAAAACTAAGATTTAAGACAGGATTTTTTTTCTAATTATGAACAGTTCTTGTCATGAAGCATTCTAAGAAGCTTTATTCAACAGCACATTTTGCACATATAGGAAATTACTCCTATAGCTGCACAGAGTGGAATACAGCACAAAACTTCTCAACTTCAGATT
Organism: Canis lupus baileyi; assembly: GCF_048164855.1. NCBI lineage: Eukaryota > Metazoa > Chordata > Mammalia > Carnivora > Canidae > Canis > Canis lupus. The sequence goes on along the minus strand of NC_132839.1, from coordinate 10,002,991 downwards.
ATGGAAGGCAAGAAGGAGATGAACTATGGTAGTCTTACTTGAAAAATTACATCAGAATGTACATATGAGATATCTTCAGGATCTGGCCTCCAAGCTACATGACTATCATTTAGAATACACACCAACATGGCATCGCTAAACAAGTTATATCACACTGACACTCTGAGGCACTGGAAACATGAATATTCTCAGTATTTTACAAAACAATGTATAACAGAAAGGTCAGAAAATAGACCGGGCCTTTTGGCATCCCTGAAGCAGAAAGGACCTGGAATGAGTAACATCTACTTTACAGATGACAAAGTCTAAGTAATATGTGGAATTTTTATGACCAGAATACATTTTCCCTTTTTCTTAGCATACATCTATAGAAAGTTTGCCAATACTTTTAAAAACAATATTAATCTTGTATTTATGCTTAGGTAAATTCCAAATGAAACAATATGGAATTAACTTTAAAAACTAAAAATACTATTTCTAACTTCTTAGCTATTATCAGGCATATGACCCTTATACAGTATTAAATAATTTCACAGTGTGAATAAAGTGGTCAGACAGGTCTTTGCTTGATGGAATCCATGTCAGCTGCAAGGGCACAAACTTCATCTCTCTCTCTCTCTTCCCAGCAACACTGCCATCACGGCTCTACTCCACACTCCAGCCACACCAACCTCTTTCTTCTCCTTTCTCACCCGTTTTATTAATTTTAAATATTAAGATGCAATGCATAGGGCTAAAAGCTGGGTCTTCAAAAATGATCAAGCCCGAAATGACCACTACCATCATGAAAGTACTGAAGTGTTTCCAGATTTTTGGATGTGTACTTTCCTCTTTTTGGAATACTCTCCTCCTTTAGCTCCTGCATAAATTACTTCTACTCTTCATTATCATCCAGGTCAGGCAGAGATTTTCTTTGAAGCCTTTCTTACTCCTTCTCCAAGAAAGACTAAACATTCTTTCTTCAAAACTCTCATTACTTCTGTTACTTTCCTAACTCTGCTCCTTGCTCCTATTCATAGGGAGTATTTCTGTCCATCTTCCACCGGAATGTAAGCTTCTTATGAGCAGGAACCATGACTAACTCACCATAGTACTTAGTGCAATCAGTATTCAATAAATCAGTTGGTTTGATGAAGGAATAAGAATGAAAAAGCTTCTTTCATTTACCATTTTTCCCTAAAAAGTTTGTTGTTCTGTATCTTCAAATATCTTTCCAACTCATAGGTACATATTTAACATCTTGATACGGGCCAAGATTTTCTAAATTATGGAAAATGCCACAAAATATATTTTACTATAGAAATACTAAAAAAAAAATGTAAGAAAATATCACCAAAAATGTAAAAGATAAATGATGAGTCAAAGAATTGATTCCATAGAACGTGATAAGTAGTCAACTTCACTAAGAATCATTAATCAATGGAATGTCAACTACAATAAGATAGAATCCATCTTCCAATAGAGAAGATTTTTTTTATGCCACTGAGAATGTAGCCAAACAGAAACTTGCATACGTGAAGAGTAGAAGTATACTTTCTATAAAGCAGAAGTGAAAAAAATGTCAATCATTTTACCTCTGCAGATTCTTTCACATTTCTCTCATTGAATATATCTTTATAAGTTATCTGAAAGTAAGATTACATAGAAAGATTCTATAGACTTAATATTTTATAACCTTTTAAAACGCTTACAGTATTTGCAATGATAATATAACCAATAGTTATCAAAAGGGAATTCTCTCATTCTGAAAGTTAAACTATGACTTTTCTCTGACATGAATGCCACCATTCAAAATGACACAAATAGACATCCCAATCTCATGGATAATAATAAGTATTGTTAAAATGTTTATACTACCCAAAGCAATCTACACATTTTATGCAGTCCCTATCAAAATACCAACAGCACTTTTCACAGAACTAGAACAAACAATCCTAAAATTTGTAGGGAATTGCAAAAGACCCCAAACAGCCAAAGAACTTCAAAAGAGAAAAAGTAAAGCTGGAAATATCACAATTCCAGACTTCAAGTTACATTACAAAGCTGTAATGATCAAATCATAATGCTACTGGCACAAAAATGGACACATAGGGATCCCTGGGTGGCGCAGCGGTTTGGCGCCTGCCTTTGGCCCAGGGCGCGATCCTGGAGACCCGGGATCGAATCCCACGTCGGGCTCCCGGGGCATGGAGCCTGCTTCTCCCTCTGCCTTTGTCTCTGCCTCTCTCTCTCTCTCTCTCTGTGACTATCATAAATAAATAAAAAAATTTAAAAAAAAATGGACACATAGATCTATAGAACAGAAACCCAAATATGACCCATAATTATGTGATCAATTAATCTTTGACAAAGAAGGCAAAAACAGGCAATGGGAAAAAGTCTCTTCAATAAATGATGCTGGAAAAACTCGAGAGCTGCATGCAAAAGAATATAACTGGACCACTTTCTCACACTGAATACAAAATAAACTCCAAATGGATTAAACATCTCAATGTGAGACTCGATACCATAAAAATCCTAGAAGAGAGAATAGGCAGTAACTTCTATGACATTAGACATATTAACATCTTTCTAGGTATGTCTCCTGATACAAGGGAAACAAAAACAAAAATTAACTATTAGTGGCTACATCAGAATCAGCTTCTGAACATCAAAGGAAACAATCACCATAACTAAAAGACAAATTATGGAATGGGAGAAGATATCTGCAAATAATATGTCCAACAAAGAGTTAGTGTCCAAAATATATGAAGAGCTTACACAACAACAATAATAAATAATAAAAATACAATTAAAAACTGGCCAGAGGACACGAACAGATATTTCTCCAAAAAGACATACAAGTGCCCAGGAGATACATGAAAAGATGCTCAACATCACTCATCATCAGGGAAATACAAGTCGAAACCACAATGGGATATCGCCTCACAGCTGTCAGAATGAATGGCTAAAATCAGAAATTCAGGGAACAGCAGGTGTTGGTAAGGATGTTGAGAAAAAAATGAACCCTTTTGCACTGTTAGTGAGAATGCAATCTGGTGTAACCAGTGGTGTAACCCATTATAGAGGTTCCTCAAAAACAAAAATAGAACTACCCCATGATTCAGTAACTGCACTACTGGGGATTTACCTAAAAAATACAAAAACACTAATTCAAAGCGATACATGCACCCCTCTGTTTATTGCAGCATTATTCACAATAGCCAAATTATGGAAGGAGCCGTGTCTACTGATAGATAAATGGATAAAGCAGAGTGATATATGTGTACACACAGAAGCCATACATACATTATTGCTACTATACATTATTACTATTACTACCACTATATGTAATATTACTCAGGCATAGAAGAGAAATCAATCTCCTCATTTGCAAACACATGGATGCATCTAGAGAGTTCAATGCTAAGCAAAGTAAGTCAAATGAAGACAAATGTCATATTGTTTCACTCATATGTAAAATTTAAGAAATCAAACCAAGGGAGAAGAAGAGACTAACAAAAACAAAAACAAAAACAAAAACAAAAAAAACAGGCTTTGCTCTACAGAGAATAGATGGTTACCAGAAGGGCGTGGGTTGGAGGACAGATGAAATAGGTGAAGGGCATTAAAGAGTATACTTACCATGAGTATTGAGTAGTGTATAGAACTGTTGAATCACTATATTGTACACCTGAAACAGAACTGTGTATGAATACTGAAATTAAAATTAAAATATGTCTATCTTTCTGCAGCTTGTGATAAAAAAAAAAAAATCTTGGAAGCTGACTAGTACCCTGGCTTTCTTTGTGACACCATAGAAGTAAATAAAGGTATTAAATTCTATTTGTTGTCAGTTGTTTACTTTCTAGCAGTACAGGAATAAATTCTGTCCCCCAAGGTGATATGTTGAAATTCTAACTTAAAGCACCTTTGAATGTGACCTTATTTGGAATTAGGGTCTATGTAAATGTGACTAAGTTAAAATAAGGTCATCAGTGTAGTCCTTCATCCAATATGGCTGGTACCCTTTTAAGTACAAAATAGGAAGCAGAGAAAATTATGAGAAAATAATGAGAAAATTACAATTTGGTTAGACCATTGGTCGAAAACAGTTGCTCATTGAGCTGAAAACCAGGTATCAGTGACACCATTTGTACCTCTTTCCTTCTATGTCCGTATTTTAACCATATTCATCTTCCCTACTAAAACCTCCTCTTAAACACTGTCATATCAAATGGGAGCAGTTGGAGTCAAGTTGCAATCTAACAAAGGCCAGTTGGCTTTAACTGCTAGCAAAGAAGCTTGGTAATACTTTTTCTTTCCCCTGAGATACTAACACATTTACTAAATGCTAGCGGTACGTTATGTTTACCTGATTTTTCTTATTGAAGTATAATTAATACACAGTGTGATTTAGTGTCAGGTGTACAACATACTGATACAACAATTCTGTACATTAAGCTATGCTCACCAGGGTAAGTGGAGTCACCATCTGTCACCACATATTATTTGCAATATCATGGACTATATTCCCTGTGCTGTGCTTTTGGTCTCCATGGATTTATTTTATAACCAGAAGTTTGTACCTCTTCTTTATCTATTTCACCCATCCTGCCCATCTACCCCAGTTTGTTCTACTTAAAAGCCTGCTTTTTGTTTTTGTTTTGTATTTTAGATTCCACAGATAAGCGAAATCTTATGGTATTTTCTTTCTCTGACTTACCTCATTTAGTCTAACAACTTCTAAGTCCATCCATGCTGTTGCAAATGGTAGTATCTTTTTTTTTGCACCTGAGCAATATTTTTTTTACATATTTATATATCAAGTATTTATATACAATCTTTTATATCTCTATTCATTCACGTACTGTTGGACACTTTCCTGTTTCTGTATCTTGGCTATTGTAAATAATGCTGCAGTAAGTGTAGGGTTGTATATATCTTCTTGTATTAGAATTTTTTTTTTCTTTTGATAAATAATCCAGTAGAAGTAATAGGTCATAAGTATTCCTATTTTTAGTTTTTTGAGGAATTGCCATAGTTTTCCAAAGTGGCTGCACCAAGTTACATTCCCACCACCAAGAGAATTGCACAAGGTTTCTCTTTTCTCCACGTCCTCACCAACACTTGTTATTTCTTATGTTTTTGACTTGAGCCATTCTGACAGATGTGAGGTAATCTTTCACTGTGGTCTTGATTTGCATTTCCCTGATGATGGTTAGCCCTATTTACCTCTCATTTTAAGAAAATGCAAAGAAAATCACAAACTCTAATCATATATAAATCCTAAAAGCTTTGAGATATAAATCATACCACAAATTAAAACCACAATGATTTTCTAAAAATGTAGTATCATATTCTTATATATGAATACACATTTTGGATTAATTCCTTAAATCATTTAGTAGACTAGTCGTTCTTCTGATATATTAATGAACTACCATCATTCTGGTTCCAATAAAAGTTTTGCCATAGTAGATCTCAGTAAGGAATAACTTTGGCTGATTTTGGATAAATTCAACTGAAGTTATTACCATTCAACACTAAAAAAAATAGTTTGGGCAAGAACTTCTTCTCATTGTACACATTTTATCTAAAGCAAAGCCATCTACTACTTCTGCCTCAATCTTCATCTGTGCTTACGATTCTTTACATCTACTTGTTAGCCTATACCTGCCTTTGAATTTTAGGCCTATAAAAACAAATACTGGATGTTTCCATGTACAGATCTAATAATTCAGATTTATCATATGTAAAATCAAATATTTCATCTCTCTACCATCATTGCTTCTTTTTCTTTCCCTGTTCCAGGAACTCGCATGACCTACATGCAGATGTTCACATCAGAAACCGGGACCTAGACTTGCCCAATTCATAGCCCTTATCCAAGTATTAGTTAAGTCTTAAAGATTTTGTTTAGCATGTTTCTAAAATTTTACTTTCTCCCCATTTTTCCTATTAATTAGCCAGTCTGGATCCTCATCACCAAAATTCTGGCTTATTGCAACAGTCTCATAATTGATCTCCTAGCCTCCACTTCTGCTCCTCTGTAATTCACGGCTACATATGGACTTACCTAAAGCAAAAATACTGAGGTCAATCCTCAAGCTCTTTTTTACATCTATCAAAAGCCCTCACTATTGAGCACACAATAAAAATTAAAATCCTTATATGATTTATAAACCTTTGATGGTCTACCTCTTTGATTAACCCTTCAGTCATCTCTACCACCACTCCTCTCCCTTGACTTCTACAACCCCACTCACACTTCCCCATTTCTTCTTTAAAAAACATGGCTAGATTTTATTTTGCTTCTTCCTCTAAGCTTCTGTATATATCCTTTACTTCACAAAAAAAAAAAAAAAATTTTCTCCCTTCTCTATTCTTTCCCTAGTTAGCTCCTATTGTTCTAAGTTAGCTTAGCCAAGTCTTTCTCATTACTTTTACCAACCATTATTTACTTGCTGGGTCAGAAACTCCAGTTCTGACCTCATCACAGTTCCCCAACTGTGTGGTCAATGCCTATGTATTACCTTTTTCCCCCTTGTATGCGAGCTCTGTGTGGGACAAAAATCTATTTTGCTTGACTTTATTATCTCTATCCCTTGGGAGATCACATGACAGATTTTTAATAAATACAGTATAAAGCATTTCATGTTCATATATGGGCATTATCTTCTCAGCAGCCCATATCCTGTGGTTGAACGGCTTCTCCCAAGTAGCTCAATAGGTACTTATGTTGACAGATTTGAGATGGAACCTTGAAACTTCTAGAGCAGCCCTAGTCACAGAGCTAGGAAGGAAAGGGGAAATTTCAAGCAACATCAGTTAAGATTTTATAGTCTATTCTGTCATAGATGGTCTCTGAAGGTACAGCTCCATGTCTTCTATTTGTAGTTCCTTCTATTTACAAAGTGATCATCTGCCTTTGTGACTGTCCCTCAAGAAAAAGCCCTATAAAGATCTGCTTTTTAGAAGGATGATAGGCTGGTGTTTCTCAAATGAAGAAAATCTATAGATTAAAATTTTATTAAAAAAGAACACAACCAATAGCTGCTAGTACCCACCAACTCTATCTGGTTCCAGCTTATTTTGGTAAGGGCCATGCAGTACAGCAGTTAAATGTCATTAGATAGTCTCCTCATCCCAATTTTCACTGAAGATCCCAGGCAATCATGGTAATAAATTGAATGGTCAAATTTGACACACCTTCCTACCTCTACTCCTCTGAATTCTTCTTTAGCTCTCTTCTTGTCCTCTCAACATAGAGATGAATGGATGGATAGGTAATTAGGAAAACAGATATATAAATAGCTAAAAGTGAATAAATGAAGGCAGAGAAGCTGATAGAAACAAGATACTTCTGGGGCACATGCATGGCTCAGTCAGTTAGGCATCCAACTCTTGTCTTCAGCTCAGGTCATGATCTCATGGTCTTGAGATGGAGTCCCATGTGGGACTCTGCCCTCAGCGTGGGGTCTGCTTGAGATTGTCTCTCTCCCTTAGCGCCCCTCCCCATTTGTGTGCACTCTTTCTCTCAAAATAAATAAAATCTAAAGAAAAATGCTTCTAATGATGCAGATAACCTGAGAAAATAGTTTTGTAGTATTTCAAAATGTCACTGGGCCCGCCTCACGTTTGTTAATGATAACATGAGGTACAAGGACTCATACTTTTTTCCTTTCCAGACAAATTATAGTACTCTTTATACTACCCTGAGGAGTACCTAGAATGTACAGTGCATTGACTTAAGGATTTCCAAAACAGCATTTGTAATTGAACAGGAGATTATGGCCACAGATTTCACGATTGATTGATTGATTATTTGAGAGACAGAGTGAGCACGAGTGGAGGGAGGAACAGAGAGAGAAAATCTCAAGCAGGCTCCATACCCAGCACAGAAACCCATGTGGGGGTCCATCTTATGGCTCACAAGATCACAACCTGAGCCAAAACCAAGAGTCAGACACTTCACTGATTGCAACACCCAGGTGCCCCTCACAATTATAATTTAGATGCTATGTTGGTAATCGTGGTGAAATATTATTATGCGACAGAACAACAAAGAAGAGACGAAGGGAAACAGATACTCTTGTTGGTGTCATTTTTAAGATCTTATGGGGGAACATAACAGATTCTGTGCAGCAATATACATTTTTCTTACAAAGACAATCTCCTGGACAGCTTTCTCTTTTATTTTGCCATCAGGAACTTCATTAAGGCAGCGCAATAAAAATGGTAGCAGTGAGTTGGGTCCCTTGCTTATCCGCCACTGTGGTAGTTCGAGCCTCTGTGTCATCTCATTCATGGTATTCACAATATCAACTCAAACTAGTCTTTTAAAGAATCATTTCTATACACTAAGAAATTCACATGTATTCCTACATTAAATCATCCTAATCTGGAAACTATTATCTTCATTTTACAGATAAGGAAACAAGGGCTTAAAATAATGATCTTCCCCAAAGAGATTAGTAAGTGATAGGCACAGAATCAAGCTTATTATCTCTGACTCCCAAGTCCAGTTTCCTTTAAAGAAAAATCTTAGCTTTAGAATATTCTGAAAACCAGGATGAGACAAAAAGGGACTGAAGCAAGGAGTGAAACATTAAAGCCAGCAACGTCAAAGACCCTCTATTTAGAAGGTATCCAGTAACAGTGTTTTAGGAAGACATTTTTGTTAACGATCATCCATTTTCAGAAAGTACATAATTGTTTTCATTACAGAAGTCTCTGCTACGATCTGCCCTCCCTGTGGATGCTGTGATTATTCTGGTAACAAATTATTGCCCGAGAATGCCACAGTGGCCTACGTATACTACACACACGGCAGCAATTGCCCTTAGGACAACTTCTAGAAACTTCAAATGATCAATGATTTATATAACAATTTGTCTATTTTGATTGTTTCACTGGGACTGAGGTTCAGAAACTTTCTCCTAAAAACTGCAGCCCCCATACTTTTCTTTTTAATGCAAAGTCTTAGTAGTTTTTTGTACAGAAATATGCACAATGTTTTTTTCAGATTTTTCACTGAGGTACAATTTTAATGCAATATGATGCATAGATCTTAAGTATTCAGGATAATGGGCTTAGACAGCTGTATTTTACTTGTGTAACCACTACACAAGATAAAACAATTTCTTACATCTATCACCACAGGTCAATTAGCATAGGATTGGTTTCTTTTGCTCAGCATAATGTTTGGGAGATTTGTCCAAGTTGTTGCATTTGCACTTAACATTTTAATCTCTGACTTTTTGGATTTATTGAGGAAAAATTGAACTTCACATTGTTACTCAGGGAACAATAAATATTTCTTTGGCAAGATCATGAATTATTCTTTCTGAATGAACCCAAAACATCTACATTTGAATAAGCGGGTATTTCCAAGCACAGTGATAACTTTGGGAGAAACAGCATCAGGACAGGAATAATAGGCCAGTTATTGGCATCAAGGATACTTAATTCAGGCTAAACTTTGGAAAACATTCAGACTTCACTAGATCCTTTAGTACAGTATATTCAGCAAGGCTACTTAATTTTCTTCTCTGTCTTATAATAAACCAGTGCTCCCAAATACAATATTCAGTAGGAGTTTACCTCTACTATTGGAAAACACAGTGATCTTCAGAAGACTTTCATTTTACTCACACAGTCACAATTTAAGTACTGATTTCTGTGACCCGCAAGAAGATCCTTTTCTTCTCTCACTGGGTGCAGCCATCTACCCACAATCCCCACTATAACATATATATTTTTAAATACAAAGTGTTAAGAAGCACCAAAAACTCTATTTCACTTACATCAACCAAGGACGCTTTAAGACCTTGACTACCTCTGTAACATTGGCATAAGTAGCTGAAAATGTATTCGTGTGATGATGTAAAATATGTCAAGAGTTACAGAGATGATCATCCCCTTGATATATGTGGTCCTTTAGGTATAAAGCTATCAAGAGCAAGTTGATATAAAGTACAGGGTCTACAGCAAGGTATGCATACACTATTTCTCATTTTTTAAGGAGGTAGCAAAATGTATTTTAAAGCAAGCTCATTGCTAAGGACTCAAGAGTTCAGCTGAGGTTTGAATCCTTTATCAAAAGCCATGGGAGAATCATCCAACGTCTGACTGCAGAGGACCTTAGTATTCTAAATGTCTCATTGTACTGATAAATAAATCAAGTCCTTTAGGTCACGCTGTTGGTCAATGGCAGAGCCTACAGTTGAAGTCTCCTGATCCCCGATCCTCTGCTTTTGCTAGGACAGTATATGGCATTTCTCTGAAAATTCTTCTACAACTACTAACTCCCACAAAGTTTATTTTGATCCTTATTCTTATTCCTTTTAAAAATGTAGTGACTGTTTCCTGGGCTCTTTGGGTTAGAGAATTGTAGGTAAAACCCCTTCCAGAGAAAAAGAAAACCAGCATTTTTTCTTGAGCCCCAAATAATAAAACTGGAATCTCCAGCTGTTTACCATCCACTCCAGCCACTAGCCAGTGTTATTTCTGATAACTTTAAGATGCAAAAAAAAATTATTTTAAAAAGATAGGGGGGACGAGAATGGTTATTTCAAAGAGCCATTACTAGAGATGTAAACTGTGCAGGTATCTTCTGCTATTCCATTAGCTTTGACCCCAGTGCATTTTACAGCCAACACCAATGCTACACGCATACCAACCAAGGTGTATTTATCAGATCAAGTTTCCGGTCTTCACTGCCTTACTATTGCCAAAGCTAATATCATGCTGCTGACTTAACAGTGTAAACACAGCTCCTTATGCATGTGGGCATGGGCTTCTGGGATTTGAGATGAATCTAGATCAAATGTACAGGACCCCTGTCCCAGGCTAGGGAATCAATATCTTACTGGTTTCTCTTTTTTTTCCATCTTCACAATAGTGATGACATCACAAAGGCTCGTGTTTGTTAATAGGCTCTTCTATCTCTGTGCATTGTCAAGACCCTTACTTTTAACTGGAATTCCTAGTTTTTAAGGAGCTCTAAGCTCACAACTCCTGTAATATTATACACCTCTCAGACTAATAGTAATAGATCATATCAACCAGGAACTCAAAGAATAAATTAACTACTATACTACATTCAAGCAACAAAACAAAGTCACTTACTTTGCCACTGAAAATTTAGTTTCAATATTTTAGTGCAGGCTAATCTCTGGATCTGATGATTCACCAAAACTGTGGCATATATACTTCACAAATATCAACAGCTTTTCAAACCTTAGACAAAATGTTCATTCAGTCTGCAGATATTTATAGAGTGTCTACTCTAGCGCTAAAGCTAGAGTCAGGACTTAGCATAGGAGGTCACAAGCAAGAGAGGCAAACCAGAAGTTTTGAAACAATCTAAGGATCCAGTTTTGTCCCATCAGACATAACTGATTTCAGTAAATGATTTTTCAAAGGTAAAGGAATCCTACCAAATTAAAGGTGGTAAGAATAAAAATCTTACAATATTGTGAAAGATGATAATATTAACAACAAAAGCACAAACCAACATAGAAAAATCATTGTCTTTCAGGCATTCAATACAATCAAAATTAAATTTTTAAGTCAATATGAGAAATTAAATTTTGTTAGATAGCACTTTCTAGAATAGATTGAACCAGCCACTTTAAATTCCTTTTTAAGAAAGAAGAGAGACATGTTTCTTTAAAGTTTATTTTATATTAAACTTTTATTGTTGTGCTGCTCTTTTGCACTCAAATAATTTTTACTATTTGTCTAAACAAAAATATTGCCTTTCCATGGATCCATCTGACTTGACAGCATAATCTTTCTCACTATAACAATCAAGCTGGAGCTTGATTTTACCACTTAAGTGGAAATTGGTTTCCTAATGGAAAAATGCATCAAAATTGTGTCAGTGTAATTTCTGTGCAAAGTCATTTAACAATGCAAGATTCAACACCAACTCTTCATTTTGTAGAATTCCTCTACAAATTGTTTCTCAGGACATCAACCACTCTGTTTCTCTTTTTTTATTTATCTGGTTTTTTTTTGTTTGTTTGTTTGTTTTGTTTTTAACTAGCTAGTGTCTTGTTAGTTCATTCTAGGAAACTGGACCTGGCTATTCAATGTAAGTACTAGTAAAACTGAGCCCTGATAATAGAAAATGTTTCATTTTTTAATATTTCAATTTTTTAGTTTTTTTAAATTACAGTTAGTTAACATGCAATAGTAATTTCAGGTGTACAATATAGTGATTCAGCACTTCCATACAACACCCGGCGGTCATCATAAGTGCCCTCCTTAATCCTTATCACCTGTTTAACCAATCCCCCCACCTCCTTCCTCTATAGTAACCATCAATTTGTTTTCAATAGTTAAGAGTCTGCTCCGTGGTTTACCTCTCTTCTTTTTCCCTTTGCTCATTTGTTAACAAATAAACATTTTATTTATCTATTCATCAGTCAATGGACACTTGAACTGTTGCCATAATTTGGCTATTGTAGATAATGGTGTTATAAACACTTTTTTTTCAAGTATCACAATGTTTATTGATAGATACAAGTATATAAAATCAGGGCATGAACATGACTTGATAAATTAAGTAGACTTAATTTCAATACTATAATAAGAGGGACCAATTCAAATTCTCACCATTTGTTTCACACCCACAAAACCACTTCAAGGGCATTAACAATCTCTCAAAACTGATCAGTTTTGTACAAGTAAACCATGTTTCTTTTAAAAAGACATGTGCACTTGCCCAGGCTCAAGGATATTAAAATCTAGCACATAAAGCCCATTACTAGAGGTAGAAATACAGGCAATATACTATTACGACAACAACCATCAATTACAGTTAAGAATTTTTCTGTAACAACCAAATGGATAATCAAATATTGCAACTTTAGCATCTATCCCTCTGAATTAGTATTTTTGTATTCGTTAGGTAAATATCAGTAGTGCAATTGCTGGATCGTAGGGTAGTTCTATTTTTTTCAGGGTAGTTTTATTTTTAACTTTTGAGGAACCTCCATACTGTTTTCTACAGTGGCTGCACCAGTTTGCATTCCCACCAACACCACGATAGGGTTCCCCTTTCTCTGCAGCCTCACCAACACCTGCTGTGTCCTGTGCTGTTGTGTTCAGCCATTCTGACAGATAGGAGGGCCTCATTTAAATTTTGATTTGCTTTTCCCTGATGAGGAGTGTTTGTTGAGCCTCTTTTCTTGTGTCCGTTGGCCATCTGGATGTCTTCCTTGAAAAAATGTCTATTCCTGTCTTCTGCCCATTTTTTATTATTTTTTATAATAAATTTATTTTTTATTGGTGTTCAAATTACCAACATACAGAATAACACCCAGTGCTCATCCTGTCAAGGGCCCCCCTCAGTGCCCATCACCCATTCACCCCCACCCCCCGCCCTCCTTCCCTTCCACCACCGCTAGGAATCTCTCATGTTCTGTCTCCCTTTCTGATATTTCCCCACACATTTCTTCTCCTTTCCCCTTTATTCCCTTCCACTATTATTTATATTCCCCAAATGAATGAGAACATATAATGTTTGTCCTTCTCCGATTGACTTACTTCACTCAGCATAATACCCTCCAGGTCCATCCACTTCGAAGCAAATGGTGGGTATTTGTCGTTTCTAATGGCTGAGGAATATTCCATTGTATACATAGACCACATCTTCTTTATCCACTCATCTTTCGATGGACACCGAGGCTCCTTCCACAGTTTGGCTATTGTGGACATTGCTGCTAGAAACATCGGGGTGCAGGTGTCCCGGCGTTTCATTGCATCTGTATCTTTGGGGTAAATCCCCCAGCAGTGCAATTGCTGGGTCGTAGGGCAGGTCTATTTTTAACTCTTTGAGGAACCTCCACACAGTTTTCCAGAGTGGCTGCACCAGCTCCCATTCCCACCAACAGTGTAAGAGGGTTCCCTTTTCTCCGCATCCTCTCTGCCCATTTTTTAATTGGATTATTCACTCTTTGGGTATAGAATTTGTTAAGTTCTTTACAAATTTTGGATAGTAGCCATTTATCAGCTATATCATTTGCAAATACCTTTTCCCATTCCATAGGTTGCCTTTTATAGTTTTATTGATTATTTCCTTTTTAACATAGTACTGGAAATCCTAGCCATAGCAGTCAGAAACCAAAAACAAATAAAAGGCATCAAAATCAACAAAGAAAAAGCAAAATTTTTACTATTTGCAGGTGACATGATATGCTATATAAAGACCCAAAAAATTTCACCACAAAAACTGCTAGAACTGATACACAAATTCAGTAAAGTCACAGAACACAAGATCAATATACAAAAATCAATTGCATTTCTATACACCATTAATCAAACAGAAAGAGAAATAAACAATTTCTATTTGCAAATGCATCAAAAACAATAAGATACTTAGGAAAAAACTGAACCAAAGAGGTAACAGATCTGTACTCTGAAAACTATAAGACCCTTGTGAAAGAAATTGAAAACACAAAGAAATGGAAAAATATTCCATGCTTATGGGTTGAAAGAACAAATATTATTAAAATGTCTATACTACTCAGCAGCACTTGGGTGATACAGTTGGCTGGGGGTCCAGCTCTTGGTTTTAGCTCAGATTATGATCTCGGGGTCATGAGATTGAGCACCGTGTCAGGCTCTGCACTCAGTGCAGAGTCTGCTTAGAGCTCCCTCTCTCTGTCCCTCTTAAAATAAAAATAAGTAAATCTTAAAAAAAAAAAAAAAAGTCTATATTACCCAAAGCAAACTACATATCAATGCAATTCCTATCAAAATACCAATAGCATTTTTTTTTTTTTACAGAACTAGAACAAACAATCCTAAAATTTGTAGGGAACCACAAAAGACTCCAAAGTGTCAAAGCAACCTTATAAAAGAAAAGTAAAGCTGGAAGTGTCACAATTCTGGACTTTAAGTTATATTACAAGGCTCTAGTGATCAAAACGGTGTGGTATGGGCAGAAGACATAGACACATAGGTCAATAGAACCAAACTGAAAACCCAGAAATAGACCCACAGCTATATGGTCAGTTAATCTTCAATAAAGCAGGAAAAAATATCCAATAGGAACAAGTCTCTTCAACAAATTGTTTTGGGAAAATTCGACAGCCACCTGCAGAAGAATGAAACTGGGCCATTCCCTCACACCACACCCAAAAATAGATTCAAAATGGATGAAATACCTAAATGAGAGACCTGAAATGATAAAAATCCTGGAGAACACAAGGAGTAACTTCTCTGACACTAGCCATAGCAACTTCCTTCTAGATATTCTCCTGAGGCCAGAGAAACAAAAACAAAAACTATTGGAACTCCATCAAAAAGTATTTCTGTTCTGAAACTAACCATGTATACTTCTGACATAAAGGAGTATGTTACCTCTAGTAAAGCTGAGGCACTTTGTTGGCAAACATCATTAGTAATTCCAAAGAATTCCAAGGGGAAAACACTTCATCTTTTTTTTTTTCCTGTGAAATTTTTGCTTCTTCTACATTTTCATATTTTCAGGTACTTGACAGTTTGACAGAAAATCAAAAGCACTGAAACTCAAATTCTGCACTTTCCTAGTTGTGTATTAAGTTAGGCACGCATGTGCTCTCTAAAATGCCTTAAAAAAAATTCAAAGTTATCCTGTTCATCAGCTAAGATTTCAAGTTGTTCACTGGGTATCAAGAGAAATTTTTGCAGAAACAGTACCATAGATATTATACAACCAAAGACGCTCAAGTTAACCAATATTTAGTGATCTAGAATTATTTCTCAGAAACCTTAAATTCTTAATGAAGTTTTACAAATGCCAGGAGAGTCTTCATTAAATTAAGGAGAAACGCACTCCACCTTATAAGGAACTTCCACAAACCATGAGAGACGGCTCATTCTAACATTGTTAATAAAGGGTTTTCAAAGTTTCCATGCGAGGTCTTCCTATCCCAATATTGTTTTTCAAATCCAAAGAGATAAAAACTACAACAAAAAATTCTTATTTATGTTAATATAGGAAAAAATGGTTCCCCTCTTAAAGGATGAGGACTTCATGTAGAGTCACATGCAGTTACATTTTAGAAAATGTTTATCAACTTGCTCTTCAAGGGGAAGGAGGGAGCCTTGATCCGTATAATTTGCTGATTTCTCTGAATTCCCCCCATGGGTCAAATGGCTCACTAGAATGCTTACTCTGAATGAAAAGTTAGAAAAAGATAAGCAGTATCACACTATTACATGATATTGCCATCATACAAATATAATGGATACAAACAACTTCAAAAGCACAGATAATAAAATGTAGTAAGATGATTGATAGGGCTTAAATATTTAAGTTTCTTAATTTATGTTTTTATACTAATTTTTAATAATGGCCCTGATTGGAAAAACATTCCTGAAAATTTAACAGTTGGCTCCAAAGAAGAAGTGTCAGCTCCAGCACACCATGGTTTGCGAAGAAAGAGGGAGGATGTTAGATTACCAGGACAGAGGCTCAAGAGAAGAAATTTTTCCAAGCACGCTTATGTAACCCAGCTAAATATATTAACAGTTAAAGACTAGGAAACTGGAAATTTAAGGAAACAATAATGACTGAATCTACATTTCCCAAATTATTTATGGCAGAGCAATTGTCTAATGAGATAGTCCATTAAATAGAAGTTCCATAATTAGGTACAGGCTTTAGTTTCTCCTGCTGGCAGGGTATACATTCGGTGGCAGAAATACTGAGATCGGCCTTGGTGAGTCAGATCCCATAGTGTCAGGTCCATAAATGGTCTCCATTCCAGCAACAACCACCACCATAGTAGCTATATGCTTCTGATACTAGAAAATGCGATGGCCTTTGACAAGGGCCGACTGACATACACCTGCTGAGTTATCTAACCCACTTAGTTCTAATGCCGCTGCTCTAATGAACACACTCCAGGGGGGTATTATCATAAGATACAAAGATCTTTAAGTTGTCTTCCTTAACTGAGGCAGTAACATTTGCCACCGGCCAGTAGTCCACACATTTTCTTACTTTGAGATACTCTCTATACAAAAATGAATGACCAGGCCTGGCCCCAGAGCTCTGCCTATCTTGAGGATTTTATGTCCTTTTATGTCCTTATTTCTACCCTCTACCAAGGGCACCACTACATGGTGCGCTTTAACTCAGTTAACTTCCATTTACAATTTATACTCACATATTCAGCCAACCCATTCACAACCAAAGCTTAGGCTTGATCCTGTCCCATCAGCTAGTCTAAGAGATTTCCCAGATGGTGTTCTAGGTGACTTGAGGGAGGTTCAGGGTCTGAGATGCTAGAGAAGCAAAGGGACCAAAAGCCTAAAGCTTTGGAATTTAGCAACCACCCAAGAAGTGAAAGCTACAACTTTAATGACTTATCACATCAGGGTCAGGACTTGAAGAGAGTCAGGACTCAGATTAAGCAGGGAAGTTGCAAAAAGGGATACACTGGCTTACTAACTAGCACTTCCACACGTATGAATGGACCTCAGACACGACTGGATCTAGGCTTTCCAACAAGGTCATCAAGAATCTGTTTCTTCCCTCGCCCCCATCTGTCACTTCTTTTTCCCCTCCTACATCTTCTTTATTTTGAAGTGTGTTCTTTCCCCTTTGGTGACAAGTATTTGTCATCATAAGAACTTTGTTAAATCAACGTTTCCAAAAATGACTGGATTCACCTGGCTTAGGTCACGAGCCCATTCTTCAATCAGACCTTGTGGATAGACAATGTGAGAGATTCTTACAGAGAGACCTAAGAGCGCTAGGAGACAGTCATCATCAAAGCAGGGAAAAAGGAGTTGCCCGTGAAATACAGGTGTCCCATTATTTCAACAACAAAAAAAATATCTGATGGATTAAAATGAACAAAGGGGATTACATATATTTTTGGGAATTTTGTCACCACTTCTCCCAGTTTGTATCACATTCTTAGGCTCTGCTGAGGGATGTAAGGGTCACAGAGTGTCTCACATTTTCTCCTAAGCCTCTTTTATCTCTTAATATGCAACCCCTGGTAGCCAATTTTCCTCCAAGAATGAGCATGTTGGGGCACCTGGGTGGCTCAGTCCGTTAAGCACCTGCCTTCAGCTCAAGTCATGATCCCAGGGTGCTGGTGGTTCTTCTCCCTCTACCTGGGTCTCTGTCTCTACCTCCCACTCAGGCTCTCTCCCTCGCTCTATCTCAAATAAATAAAATCTTTAAAAAAACGAGCATGCCAATAAAATTTTTCTTCTCCAGATAAACTGTAGCTTGAATTTTCTACCTTACTCATTATCAGTTTTCTGTACAAGTGCCCTACAGCAGATACAGAAGTAAACATAGAAAAATTACTGACTGTAATTGTAGTCCTCATATGAGTTACTTGATTGGCAATTTGTTTGCTCTTTTCTATACGATTTCAAATATCCGGACAATACTGTCAGAAGCACTTACTGCCCTTTCTCTTTCTTGGCCTCACTGCTAAGCTGCTGCTTCTGGTTTTATGTTAATGTTTGCATGTTCACTGGAAAGTTTTCATTTTGGCCACCACTGGCAGTGTCACTACCTTATTGCATAGCAGCTCCCTAAAGTGGCCTGGAAGGCCTTACTTCTCAGTTATAATAAAAGAGGTAAAGTAACTTTGGCATTTCATATAATCCAATTTACCAAGACACTTAGTTCGGCAAATCCTTAATGATACAACCATTAACAAGATTTAAGGAAGACATTCATTATACCATTTTAAACTGGTGCCTCAATATTGGACCACACTGACTAGAGTGACTGCAATTAATATTCTTATACTGCGAGTAACAACTCCACTAGAGTCCATTATATGCAAGGGAATTATAAGATGTGTATATTAAAGAATATTTGTATATTAAAGGTGTTATTTTAATAGTTTTGTTTAACCAATCACAATTTTTAAATTATGATTAGCAATTCTTCATTTTTTAAAAAAGATTTATTTGACAAAGAGAGGAAGCACAAGTAGGCAGAGCTGCAGGCAGAGAAAGAGGGAGAAGCAGGCCCTCCACTGAATGGAGAGCCCAATGCCAGGCTCGATCCCAGGACCCTGGTGCTTAACCAACTGAGCTATCCAGATGCCCTGCAGTTCTTTTTTAATAATCCTTTTTTTTTTCAATAATTTAAGATTTTCAGTGAAGACATGGAGTAGACAATTCACATATGCCACTCGTGTAGTTTCAAGACTTTCTTCTGTAGGCTGAGGTTCAGACTTGGAGAGCTTGATATAGACCTACACAGTGGGGACAACAGAACCCTTAAGCAACAGAGAGCAGATGGTGCCCTGTAGTCCTCAGAAGCCATGTAGTTTTACAAGAACAGGCAAGGTCAGCAGGAATAGAGGGATTACATGGTGATGACTAACGGAATCTGAGGTCTCCAATATATGGGAAACCAACAAGGATATACATCTACAGGCATCATCAAGACAAAAAGGGGTAGTCAGGAGGCTGAAGGTAGGTCACCCCAATAAAAGATCTTCAATTTTCATACCAGTCTGTTTTCAGATGTGGACCTACTGACTAAAGGAGAGGCCAGTTTCTCAGGAAGCAGCAGCTATCAAGACCCTGGTCAATGTTTATTATAATAATTTCCCCAATCCTTCTTCAAGGAGACCTGCGATCACTTACGGAAGGAACTAAACACTCAGGGAAGACCATGCAAACATTGAGGATTGTTAGATGCAGGATTCAAACCAGTATTTGCGTATCGATGCACACAGGGCTCAGATCTGAACTCAGAAGCCTCATTCCAGAGGGGTCTGCTCTTAACTGTTACCCTGTATGGATTTTTGCCAATTGAGCAAAGAATTCTCTGTCCTTTCCTGTCCTTGTTCTTCCCTCTTGTTTTCTCACCGTTTTTTTAGCACCTTGCTCTCATTCTCCTTGATCCTGGATTAAGCGGCCATGTGGAGAACAGAGAAACTATCAGGCTTGAATAGTGATCTTGCTTCAAGTGCGGTCTTGGGTATTTTTGTATATATTATTTAACTTTATATCCATTTATTGAGGTATAGGTTGTTTACTCCACTGCATAAAAGAACTACAGATCACAGTTAAGGGTTGAGCCAAGCTTTATGGGCTCAAATCTTAGCACTGTACCTTTTCTCTCAATAGAAATAATGGCCCCAAAGCCTGGGCACTTTGGGATTCATTATTCCCATTTTCTAAGTCGTCTTCTTTTTTGAATATATACTTCATCCTAAATGCTTTATTTAAAATAAAGGTAGACTGAAACGTTGCTCTTTCACTGCTTTGCCCAGAGCTGTGACCATCAATACCAATAGCGGATCTTTGAGGTATTGTCCTCCTTGGTTCAAAGCGTGAGGAAGACCGAAAAATGGCCCTATAGATGTCCATATCCAATTCCTGAAATTTGCGAATATCTCACCTTACACGTTCATACTTGCCTGTGTTATTAGGGGTACAAAATTTGAGAGATTACTCTAGGTTATCTAGGTAGGCCCTATAGGAGTTCTAAAATTCAGAGAACCTTTCCTGTGGAATGCAGGTAGCCTCTAGAAGGTGGAAGTGACAAGAAAATGAACTCTCCACTAGAGTCTCTAGAAGTCTACCAAGGCTCTGACTTTAACCCCATGAGACCAATGTTGGATTTCCAATCTACAGGACTGTAAGAAAATAAATGTGTACTCTTTTAAGCCACTAAATGTTTGCTAGTTTGTTATAGCAATGATAGACAAAGAATACAAAAGTTAAAAGGAAAGGTACAACTTCCAAGTTCACAGCACTGCCAGCAGTAATCACAGGTAGAAAAGGACTCCTTTTTTTTTGTTTACCTTTAGAATAAACCAAAGCCAAAGAAGAAAATCTTACCAGCTAAGAAAGGGCATTAAGCGCATCTATTTATATCTGTATAATTATTGCTCCTTAATTCCATTGTGGAGAAGAATCCATTTCGTGCTAAGGGTTCAGCTATCATTATCTTTTAAATTTGTCAAGGTTTGGATAGATTTAAAAAACTGCAAGCAGGGTATCTCTGGGTGGCTCAGTGGTTTAGCGCCTGCCTTTGGCCCAGGGTGTGATCCTGGGGTCCCGGGATCTAGTCGGGCTCCCTGCGTGGAGCCTGCTTCTCCCTCTGCCTGCGTCTCTGCGTGTGTGTGTGTGTCTCTCTCTCTCGGTCATAAATAAATAAATAAATAAATAAATAAATAAATAAATAAATCTTTAAAAAAAACTGGAAGCATTATTCTTTAATTTTTATAATAAGAAACATCAGGATTTGTTTTTAAATCAACTTCCAAAGCTGCTTGCTAACTGTATAAAGTTACTCAAAATACAGTAATGTTACCAGGAGGAATTTCGACATGCATGGACACATTTATTAGCCATTTACCATTATTCGACTCTGATCTCTTTGAGTGTAATAGCCTTCTGCTGTCCTGATGGGAATGGATCCAATTGTACAGAGTATGTGTCAGGTCATTAGAGAAGCACTTACTTTAGCAAATTTTAGTGTGCTCTGCACTCCATTTCAAGCAAAAACTAAATATGCATAAACACAATTTTGTTCTTTATGGAAGCTTTTATATGATCATTATTAAAGTTTCTAGTTAAGGCCTCCTTAGGCTCTATAGTCAAAAAAATTCACTTCAGTAATTTGTATGTCGATGTTATAACAACTTGAAAATAATGACAATGCATAGTCTCCCTCTGTTAATTAACAAACCAGTTTCATAAAAACAGCTCTTCTCTAGGGAAAACAAAACAAAACCTCATCCAGTATTTATACTAATTATAACTTTTTAAAACTGAAAGAAATCACATGCAATAAAAGACAAAAACACCTTTTTTATTTTCCCTTATATGTGTATGTTTTTCATTTCCTTTAAAAATGTTAGAATAAATTTTTATCCACAAAAGAGAAAATAGAAGAAATCTTGATGGTAGAATCTTAAAATTTAGATCTTCCAGAGTTATCAGCAGATGGAGATGAGAAAATTGCAGAAAATTGCAGCTTTTAAAAAATAGATAATTCTAAGAGTTTCAATTTACTGATCACCTACTTTGCTCCAGTGTATTTTAGTCCTTTAATTTCATTTTAGTTACTTTTTTTTTTTTTTTTTTTAGAACACAAAAAGTTAGGTGAAACTATATCCAGCTTACGAATTAGGAAACTGAGGTAGGATGTTGTAAAACATGACTCAGGGTCACCAATCAAGTATTTCAATTGTACACTGAACATGCGAAGATACACTCCAGATCTACTTGACAGCAAACACAATGTGCTTCGCACCATAAAACAGGAGAGCACTTCCTAGCAGTTTATGTTATGGTCCTTTTCTGTTATTTGGCAAGAGACAGACATTGTGCTAGAGTGATATAAAGTCTCCTTTTAAATAAATCTTTTAAAATACGTAAGATTTTTTTAATAAAATTTACAGAGCAAACAGGAACATAGGAGATATGCAGATATGGTCAAAATTATGATCGTGAAACTCAAGAAATCTGGGTCACACTTCAATATGTGGAGCCATTCAAAGCACCCCAGACCCTTTAACATCCAGTGCTCTACACCAATCATAGTTATATGAAGTCTAAGATGGGGCCTGGCCTCTAACATGAGACACTTCAGCATCAGACAACTTCACACCAAAATTAACTCCTGACTTGTGTTGACACAAGACATCTTTGAAAAACTGAATGTGTCTTAAGTTTATAAAATTGTTCAGGACACTACTGCCGACATTCAAAGAAATCAAACTCTGTTCTACCATTTGATATTTCTGCAGACTAGAAATTTACAGCATTTTTTTTGGAGATCCAGCATTCATGCTCTGCATTTCTATACTGTTCTAAACCATGGAATCCATAGAGGTCATGGACTTTAGATCATGGGACCCTCCTCTTTTCATTTTAAGAAAAATAGATGAATTTCTTTTTCAGGGAAGGGAAACGGTGTATTCTTTTGATAAATATGATATTAAATATCAACTGACCCTTACATACACTTGGGCTATGGTGTTAGAGTGCCTATCAGAGCTACTCAAAAAAAAAAAAAAATCAAAATAAGTCTTCAAGCCTTCCTAGGGTTACTTATAGTTTCGCATAAAATGCAAAAACTCTTGTGGGTTTTCCTCATCCACTAGAGAATATACTCTGTGGCCCTCAATGCCACCAACGTGAGGCACACACTGTTAAATAAAGTTGTTCACAATAAGCTCAGTGACTCATCTACCACTGGGGGATTTGCCTGTTGAGTACCTAAGGAACCATGACTTTCAGCCTGAATCTTCTCACTGGAACATCACCTGAAAGTGTTCTTTAGTCACAAATTTGCCTGGGATACTGATAATTCAATCTTAAATTATAGGCTTCTATTATGAAGTCAAGAATCTTTAGTTTTTTTGAGAAGCACCCTTAATAGTCCCAAATGCACACCATAAACAGAAATAATAATTACTTCCTCTCTATTTCTCTCTCTTCCTTTCCCCCTCTCTCTCTTTCTCACATATACACACACATATGTACTTACCCCTGGAAGAAATAACTTCTAACAACCATGATAAGGAAATCTGATGCCAGGGTTTAAAATGTTCATTTTTCTAGAAGTTGATCACTTGACACCATTTAGTAAAATGATACATGCATATTTTAAATTGTACCTTCAGATTAAAAAAAAAAAATCAATAAATTACCAAAGTACAGCATTTCTTCCATAGAGTCAGTGAGCAGTACGATAATCCCTTATCTTAACAGCTAAGTATACAAATAGGACATCCCTGAGGCTGACTGGATCGTGTAACACCCAAGTTTCTGAAACCTTTGGAAAGACCAGAGGGAACGAGGAGATGTGATCTAGGGAAATCAAATAATTTCAGTTTCTAAGTGACTATTTTTGAGTAAATGTAGGCAAAGTATTAGTATGACCATAGATGAACTAGACCAACTTTCTGTCTTGCTTGCCTTTGCCACAAGTCTTCAGTGACTAAAGGGAATACTTGGAGATGCACAGGCCATTAAGATTTAGTGAAGCCTAAAAATACCTATGTTTCTTCCTCTAAAACTAAATTTATCATTTATATAAATCCTATTATGGGAAAGATACATTCAAGTTCCACCACACATTCCATAGTCCCACTGTTGTCATAAAATACTTTCATTAATCTAGGATGTAATATAAAAGTAGTGTGTTACGATTTCTGGGAATTTACTACTTTGAATATTAGTATATAAAATCTATTTTTTCCTCATTAAATGATCACTGAAAAATCTTCAGCTAAAATTACTAATTGGCCTCACAGGATGCACCCATCTCTTTATTACAGCAAGAATAACAAGACACAGAATGTAAGTTTCAATTAAGACTACCAAAAACATTTCCTATTTTTAAACAATCTCAAATTTTTAACACCCCAAAAATGTTTATACTGTTTTAGTTGACATGCTACTCTTCCCCAAATACTTAAGTGTGCTCCTCACCTATGAAGACTTTTTTTTAAACATGTTCCAATATGGAAAGTGAAGAAGGAAATTAACAATTATGTATAACTGATGCTATGTCCTTTACTTTGCATCCTATCCAGAGTCTCAGGATTTAAAATTGTCCCATCATTTATAATGCTCACTTTGATCATTTTATTAAAATAGTGTTTGCCAGGAGTCACTGGGTAGCCTTCGGCTCAGGTCATGATCTCATGGTCCTGGGATTAACTGTAAAAATCCCATTCTAATCAAACACTCAAATTACTAGCTTGCTTATATCAGTAGGAGCATAAGGATACCTATTTTACTCAATAGGTCATGATCCTTATTTTTACTATTTAAGTCTCAAATTTTTCCAGTTTTGACCTTTAGAAACCCATCAAAGCCAGCTCTCATGTACTTTCAATATATTCCCATTGTTCTTAAACACTTATTTTTATGGTTAAAAACAAAGTCCCAGTCTCCTCTGGTTTATCTCCTACCCAGCCCTGGCACTTCTTCATGGTACTTTGGTTCCTTTCTGGTGGAGTGATGTTTAGAAATCAAGGATACTATGTTACTAATTGTCATTGAGGTGAAGTTGTAGTCAGTCATTTTCAGGGATAAGAACTAGGGAACATAGGCAGGCGAAGACCTATACATGCATTTGTATACCTGTACATGCAAACATACATATACATATTTCCACATCCCATATTGTGCTTTTGTCATCATTACTTTCACATATCCTATAAAAACCAAAGTATTGTTACTTCGTCTTTTTGCTTTACTCATTTACTTTTTATAGCAATTAAGAACAAGGACATTACTTGTTCTTTTATCTCTGCCTCATTGCCAGCAGGCAGTATGGTCAGATTTTTTTTTTTTGTCATACCAATAAGCACATAAGATCTCACTGCCACTTTAATTTCAAATTTTTCAAATGATACTGTTGAACATCTTTTCATATGCACACTTGCCATTCATATATCTTCTATTGTGTTCAAGCCTTTTGCTCATTTTCTAAAAATTAGGTCATTTTCTTGAGTTTTAAGAGTTCTTTACATGTTGTGGTTATGAATCTTTTAACAGGTGATTTACAAATACTGCTCCTACTCTTGTCATGTCATGCTTGCAACAGTTGTTTTTTTCACAGCATTTTTTTTATTTGATAAAGTCCAATTACCTTTCTCTCTCTCTCTCTCTCTGACAACACATTTTAATTTGAGGTCTAAAATTGATCTTTACTTGTGCCCTTGAGGGTTGCATGTCTGCTTTTCTCTCAGAAACTAAAGCTTTCATTTCACGAGGGAGTGGAAGCCCCTAAAGCCTTTCACACAGTGCTGGTTGTTCTTTTCAGGACTTCATCACAGAGGCGGGCTTTCCTTAGTCTGCCCTCCTACCTGCAACCATTCTTAGGCGTACCTGTTGGAGCCCATAGGTAAGATCCTGAGAGTGGGTACAAATATTCCTTTTGTTTTCAGTATGAGAATGGGTTATCTTCTCACTGGTTGTCTACATTTAGCCTCTAGCAATTTGTTTCAAAGTTTAAGTGGATTCTTACATAACTTTAAAGTGTCCAGGATCTCCCCCTCCCATACTGTGTACAGTTAAGACTATTCTTGGATCCTATATCTCTAGAGGGACGTGGGATTTTTGTTTGTTTTTGTTTATTGTGGGGTTTTGGTATCAGGTAATTTTTCCTGTGACAAAAAAAGTTGTGACTTTTTAGGTTTCTTTTTAGCTTGTTCTTATATTTTGTTGAAAGTAACCCACTGTTTCAAACTTTCTATACCCCAAGCAGTAGCAAAACTCTGAATCTTTTATTTTTTTTTTTGGATTTTTATTTTTATTTATTATTTTTTTTAATTTATTTTTTATTGGTGTTCAATTTACTAACATACAGAATAACCCCCAGTGCCCGTCACTCCCACCCCCCGCCCTCCTCCCCTTCCACCACCCCTAGTTCGTTTCCCAGAGTTAGGAGTCTTTACGTTCTGTCTCCCTTTCTGATATTTCCCACACATTTCTTCCCCCTTCCCTTATATTCCCTTTCACTATTATTTATATTCCCCAAATGAATGAGAACATATAATGTTTGTCCTTCTCCGACTGACTTACTTCACTCAGCATAATACCCTCCAGTTCCATCCACGTTGAAGCAAATGGTGGGTATTTGTCATTTCTAATAGCTGAGTAATATTCCATTGTATACATAAACCACATCTTCTTTATCCATTCATCTTTCCTTGGACACCGAGGCTCCTTCCACAGTTTGGCTATCGTGGCCATTGCTGCTATAAACATCGGGGTGCAGGTGTCCCGGCGTTTCATTGCATTTGTATCTTTGGGGTAAATCCCCAACAGTGCAATTGCTGGGTCGTAGGGCAGGTATATTTTTAACTGTTTGAGGAACCTCCACACAGTTTTCCAGAGTGGCTGCACCAGTTCACATTCCCACCAACAGTGTATGAGGGTTCCCTTTTCTCCGCATCCTCTCCAACATTTGTGGTTTCCTGCCTTGTTAATTTTCCCCATTCTCACTGGTGTGAGGTGGTATCTCATTGTGGTTTTGATTTGTATTTCCCTGATGGCAAGTGATGCAGAGAATTTTCCCATGTGCATGTTGGCCATGTCTATGTCTTCCTCTGTGAGATTTCTGTTCATGTCTTTTGCCCATTTCATGATTGGATTGTTTGTTTCTTTGGTGTTGAGTTTGATAAGTTCTTTATAGATCTTGGAAACTAGCCCTTTATCTGATATGTCATTTGCAAATATCTTCTCCCATTCTGTAGGTTGTCTTTGAGTTTTGTTGACTGTATCCTTTGCTGTGCAAAAGCTTCTTATCTTGATGAAGTCCCAATAGTTCATTTTTGCTTTTGTTTCTTTTGCCTTCGTGGATGTATCTTGCAAGAAGTTACTATGGCCGAGTTCAAAAAGGGTGTTGCCTGTGTTCTTCTCTAGGATTTTGATGGAATCTTGTCTCACATTTAGATCTTTCATCCATTTTGAGTTTATCTTTGTGTATGGTGCAAGAGAGTGGTCTAGTTTCATTCTTCTGCATGTGGATGTCCAATTTTCCCAGCACCATTTATTGAAAAGACTGTCTTTCTTCCAATGGATAGTCTTTCCTCCTTTATCGAATATTAGTTGCCCATAAAGTTCAGGGTCCACTTCTGGATTCTCTATTCTGTTCCACTGATCTATGTGTCTGTTTTGTACCAGTACCACACTGTCTTGATGACCACAGCTTTGTAGTACAACCTGAAATCTGGCATTGTGATCCCCCCAGATATGGTTTTCTTTTTTAAAATTCCCCTGGCTATTCGGGGTCTTTTCTGATTCCACACAAATCTTAAAATAATTTGTTCTAACTCTCTGAAGAAAGTCCATGGTATTTTGATAGGGATTGCATTAAACGTGTATATTGCCCTGGGTAACATTGACATTTTCACAATATTAATTCTGCCAATCCATGAGCATGGAATATTTTTCCATCTCTTTGTGTCTTCCTCAATTTCTTTCAGAAGTGTTCTATAGTTTTGAGGATATAGATCCTTTACATCTTTGGTTAGGTTTATTCCTAGGTATCTTATGCTTTTGGGTGCAATTGTAAATGGGATTGACTCCTTAATTTCTCTTTCTTCAGTCTCATTGTTAGTGTATAGAAATGCCACTGACTTCTGGGCATTGATTTTGTATCCTGCCACGCTACCGAATTGCTGTATGAGTTCTAGCAATCTTGGGGTGGAGACTTTTGGGTTTTCTATGTAGAGTATCATGTCATCGGCGAAGAGGGAGAGTTTGACTTGTCTTTTCATTAAAAATCCAGCAATAAAGTCCTCAAAGGACCAAGTGTGCTATATAGGTGTTTGTATATGTATACATATGTATACATGAAAACGAGAAAAGTTTCCATTTTATTCTTACAGTAAGTTACAAAAAGGTTAATGAAGATCTTCAAAAACTCTAAAGTGTAATGCAATTTATTACACAATTTAAGCTAATTTCATAGTTGATTTATACATTGGCATTTTATATTAGATGCCAGTGAGCATAATGAGATATAAAATTACGAGACTGCATAAAGCTTGTGAAGAGGACAGGAATATATATCAAATATAAGTTACTGTTCAAGGAATTGCTGATTACCTGTCCTTTACCCTGGGCTATTAAAGATTAACGTTTTCAAGCATAACCTCAGAAAAATATAGTCTGGGGATCCCATCTCTGCTTGCTCTATATACTAAATGAACAAATAGCAATACTTAATGAATTTTGCTCTTCATTGTGCTTTCAGTATTTTGCCTCATAGCATAAATTTTATAGCTTTACCTAAGCCAACTACTGAAATAGAACCTCCCTCCAGAAACAAAATTCTTTTAAAAACACACCAAAAACCCATAAAGAAATTAAAAAAAAATAAAAATTATGGTGTCATCTCCTTGAAAATGCAGTCAATGATAACGTCAACACAGCATTGGCTATAGATGGCAGACCAGCAATGGGACTGCCCACTGCTCATATGCCAAGTAGAAAACCCAGTGAGAAAGACCTAACCATCAGAATAGATTGAAAGGTAAAATAAAGAGTAACATGAGCACTCAAACTTCCTACGTGAAGAATACAATATAGTAAAGGCATGCTTTGGGGTCTTGAATCATTCCTCACACAGATCAGTGGGATTCCAGCCTGACTTCCAGTGACAGCTGTATAACACATTCCATCGGCTAAAATAAGTTGTTCATCAGATCTATTTCATAGCTAACAACTCTTCATTGTGACCCCTCCATAAAACGCCAGTTTAAGTCATGAGAGAAAAACCAGCATCTTACCTCATCACAAAGAACTTTTAAGTATGGAAAAGTATGTGGATTTAGGATTATACAACAGTTTATCCAGGGTGACAAAGATCCATATACAAAACCCACTGAAGGAGAGCTTCATTCTTCAACTCTCTTAAGTTACATAGAATTCATGAAATTTAACCTTTATTTTTCCAGTTTAGTTCCTATCAATCCTGTTTCTTTCAAAAAGAACACCTTTTGTCCAACTCTATCTTTTTTATTCCAACTCTATCTTTTAAACGGTCTCAATTTTCAAACTTTTTAGAGTCTATCAGTAGACTCGTCATCGTCATTCACTGAGTTAATCCTTTCTCATCAGACGTGCATCTTCTCCCCGTTGGGCTGCTGTCTTCTTTAGATGTTCCCTTTCTTAGAATCAAACTTTTGTTTTCCTCTTAACTCCCTAGATTCTCTATTGTCTGCCTCTTTTGCCTATCTATCCAAAGATGCTGATGTTTGAAACTGGAATGAAGTGTAGCCTAGATCACTGCTGAATAAATAGGAAAGAAAAATTTTCATGAAAGTTAAAGAGTTGAGGACTAGGATGGAAAGGCAGCCCTTATGGAGACCTTAGACTCAGGGATTGAGTTTACTTTGGTTCAATGATGGATATTTAATCTATTTTTCTCAAACCAGAGGACTTCAATCTTATTACATTGCTAATCAAATAAAATTATTCATAAATTGTAGTATTCACCAATTAGGCTATTGTAGCTTTAAATTCAACCCAGAGAAAAATCCTGTATTACTATTATAGCAAGTTTACAGACACTAAGAAGTCGCCTTATTTTCCTGCAAACCCTGCCTTCAAACACACTGTTTAACCCCTATCCCGTTTCATATATCTTCCAGGACTTTTTTTTTAAATAATAAATTTATTTTTTATTGGTGTTCAATTTACCAACATACAGAATAACCCCCAGTGCCCGTCACCCAGCCACTCCCACCCCCCACTCTCCTCCCCTTCTACCACCCCTAGTTCGTTTCCCAGAGTTAGCAGTCTTTATGTTCTGTCTCCCTTTCTGATATTTCCCACACATTTCTTCTCCCTTCCCTTATATTCCCTTTCACTATTATTTATATTCCCCAAATGAATGGGAACATACAATGTTTGTCCTTCTCCGATTGACTTATTTCACTCAGCATAATACCCTCCAGTTCCATCCACGTTGAAGCAAATGGTGGGTATTTGTCGT
Organism: Canis lupus baileyi; assembly: GCF_048164855.1. NCBI lineage: Eukaryota > Metazoa > Chordata > Mammalia > Carnivora > Canidae > Canis > Canis lupus. Next base: position 9,972,546 of record NC_132839.1, on the reverse strand, counting down.
TTCTAATGGCTGAGGAATATTCCATTGTATACATAAACCACATCTTCTTTATCCCTTCATCTTTCGATGGACACCGAGGCTCCTTCCACAGTTTGGCTATTGCGGATATTGCTGCTAGAAACATCGGGGTGCAGGTGTCCCTGCATTTCATTGCATCTCTTCCAGGACTTCTGAGTCATTTTAGGGAATCAAAATCCACATTCAGCAACTAAGATTCACCTTCAGGTACTAAAAATCTTCATCTGGTCTAAATGAAAACTTTAACCTCCCATTCAATCCGAAACTTTCCTCCTCCAGCACAAACCTGAACTATTGTTCATATCCGTAGTGGGAGACATACAATCATCTTTCACTTCCACTGCACTCCTTTCCCCTTTTTCTGGCTTTTCTAGCGCCAATGAGAAACTTGAGAAACCAGATACAATTTTATATTTACACTTCTCTGACTCCTACTGGATGACCTCCAATATTCCAAATGGTAGATAAAGAACTTAGTCTTTTTTGTGCAGGATGGATAAAGTTCCTTAAAAGTTCCATGAGGACTTGGGCCTTTCACTTTTTCTAGGTATAGGCTATCACACTTGACGTGAAGTCTTATGATCCATCCCTGTTTGACACTTGCAGAAGCATGTGATACAAACTACTTTTGGACTGTCTGTGACCCTGCAGGTTACCATCTATGGCTTTTAAAGGACTATCTTTGCCAGAAAGATTAAAGGATGAGGCAGTCCTTTTCCATTATGCCACTCAATTCAAGTGGATTCCTGGTTTTTAAGCTTCATGGTAGGTCTTGAATAAATTTGTTTATTAAAGATTCTCTTATGTGAATCTGGTTATTAAAGATTCTCTCATGTTGGGCTCCTGGGTAGCTCAGTTGGTTAAGCATCTGCCTTCAGCTCAGGTCATGTTCCCAGGGCCCTGGGATGAGTGCAGCATCAGATTCCCTGCTCAGAGGGAGTCTGCTTCTCCCTTTCCCTTCCCCTGCTTGTGTTCTCCCTCTCTTTCTCTCACCTTCTCTCTCAAAAATCTTTGGGGGAAAAAAAAAAAGATTTGCTCATGTAAAGAAAGTACGATGATAAAAAAGGATTGATACTGGCATATTCTAAAGACGCAAAAATTGGTTATTCTCAAATATACCACTGTAGTAAATAAATGCATCATTGAACAGAGTCCGCCCCCTTTTCTTTTCTTTGAAAGTATTTTATTAATGTTCATCTGTAAAACATCTAGAAAGATTGAAGTCTTCAGCTCTTTACAATCTAGATCTATCCTTCCAGGATACTGAAAACACTACCAATGTCAAGGAGAGTCTTCTTTGACAGTATTAAATGTAAATACACAATCACAAATTCCCCTTACCTAAATTTACCCTCCTTGTAATTTTTATATATTTTACTTTGTAACTTACCAGCCGAGACCTTGAATGTCAATTGTATTCAGAATAATGAATTTGAAATTGCCAGTGACAAAAGTTCCCACTGTCAACTTCTATTTACATACCAAAAAAATAGAGGGTGGTGAATTTTACAGACCTGACACGGAAGCTTTTTTTTTATTGCAGACTCACAGCATCGTACAAAGCAAAAATGCCAAATAATTCACACATGGGCAAATATACGCCGCAATAAGAGAAAACAAAATCTATTCATGCAACCATTTTCTACTTAAATGCTTCTTTGCACATGCTGGAGTTTGCCTGAAGTGCCAGACTCCACAACACCAGGTAAATATATAAATGCAATTTGTATACTAGATTGAATACAGTTAACCAATATTTAGCTTTGTGTTATTCTATTTGTTTGTAAAATGCTTACTTCAAAGAAAAGAAGGTCTTAAAAAAAAAAAAAAGAAAAAAAGGAGGATGTGGTCCAGGGCTGCTTCTAAGGCAGAAATGACAAAGGGTGGAAAAACAAAATCCCAATATAGTAGTTCTTCTCCCCATCCACACTACCCAAGTTGAAACAAACACTAGATACGTTTTGGAAAGGATAAACACATGCACACACATAGAGAGAAGTGCCTGGGGGTTTCCTGGCATTCTCTATACCTCTTGTATGCTCCTGCCAGTTAACTCTCCAAACTTCTGTACTAGGTCTTTTTGGTCCAGGATGAGCATCTGAATAGAAAGCATCATAAACACTGCCCCCCATGCCTTCTGCCCTTTTGTTTGGTTGGGCTAACTGAGAACCCAGTGGGACACTGAAGGGAAGGATAGAGCAGAGAGGTAGAAGTGTAGTCAGGATATTTATTCTTCAGCTCGCTCTCTGAGAAATCACCACAGATTGGCAAGATCTTCCACTCCCCACTGAAGGTCACAGCTTCACTCAAGGTGGCTCCCCTCCACAAGGTGGTCTTCTTCCAGGTTGTAGAAACCATTCCCTTTCCTTGTTTCTCTAAGTCAAGAGTGACAACATCTGTTACTCCAGGATACAACCTTCAACCACTTTTAAAAATATTCCTTTTATTAAGCCATTATTGAATCATCCAATTTGGGATGTGTCACGGTTTCCTGCTGGAACCCTGGCTGCCAGACATGCGGGTAATCATTATAGCTGCTTCATTCTCCATCATACGCTAAGTTGTAGGAACAATGCATGACAAGGGCACATAGGAATTGTCTAAATCAAGAAAGGAAAGAAGGAAGAAAAGGAACTAGAGAGAGAAGAAAGAAGAAACCTGGATTTACGTTTACATTTAAGATTAACAATGGAAAGACTTACCTGCTTTTATGTTCCCTCTTTTAGTTATTACCTGGGAAGAGCATCCAGACTAATTTAGTGAGTCTCTGTCTTAAATCTTTCCTCCAATATCTCACCTGGACTCTTAAGATAGCTTTGACTGCTTTCTCCTTTTTGACTTTAGATCTACAATTCATTCTCTGTATAGCAATTGGGTTGGTTTCCCTAAAAATGCATACTTTACCCCTGCAGCTTTCAAGCTACTCCAAGGCTTGTAGGTCAAGTCTAAACTCTTGAATGTGCCACATAAAATTTGCTCTCTCTAGTTCCTACCATCCACCTTAGATTTATCAAATTATTGTCAACCCTCAAACCTTGTTCCAGGATACAAAAGATACCACATGAAACAGCAAATGTCCACTGAAATTATATTTAGTCATTTTTCTTTTTTTTTTTTTTTTTTTTTTTTTTTTTTTTTTTTTTAAATTTTTATTTATTTATGATAGTCACAGAGAGAGAGAGAGAGGCAGAGACACAGGCAGAGGGAGAAGCAGGCTCCATGCACCGGGAGCCCGACGTGGGATTCGATCCTGGGTCTCCAGGATCGCGCCCTGGGCCAAAGGCAGGCGCCAAACCGCTGCGCCACCCAGGGATCCCTATTTAGTCATTTTTCTTAAACAGGAAGTCCAAACAAACAAAAAGTACATATACTAGTAAGAAAGATTAGGGACTTTAAAATGTGGGCCATAGAAATAAGCTGAGGTTGAAGAAGGACTAAAAGAATAATTTAAGAATGTCTTTTGGATCACAAAATCCCATTATTCCAGATACAAGTTACATACCAAAACTAAAATTTCCTTGCATGCTTAAATTTTTATAGTATAAAATACAGTTCCAATTTTAGGGGATTATTTTTTCATTTAAATATTTTAAAATTACTTTTCTTCTCCCCCCTCTGTAGTTACCTATTTCAGTGGAGGAACCCAGCTAATCCAAGGGGAAGCCCAATGGCATGAATTTGATATACCAAAAAAAAAAAAAAAAAGTTATTAAAGGAACTGTTTAGAAAAGCAATTAATCAACAGAGTAGGACACACTTATTGTGTTGTTCTTATCGTGATGTTCAAGCTAAACACTGTGCTTTTTGTTGCTATTTCACATATCTTGCAGAACATAATTATAGAATTATAGACTATCTACTCAGGATGGAGGTCTAATCTCCAACAGATCACATACATCTTGTCCCATTTGTTTTGCTCCCCTTTCATATCCATTACAATGACTGTCAGTTTGACACAATTTTAGAACAAAGATTATAAGATTATACCTGGTTATCTATCACCCACAGAAGGAAAATGCAATGTTTCTCATCTCCATTATACTAGCCTTTTTCCATCCGCCTTCAACATTTATAGCTAAGGAAAGGAGGTGCCAAATTGATAAGGTCCTGTCAGTGAATACCACAATAAGACAGCTGCACACTTCCATGTATAAGCTCCTCATCTATTGGTTGTACTTAGGATCTTCTTGACTATAAGCCAATTCACACAATCTCAAGTCAAAAGGCAATTGCTCACTGTAAGAATGTTGAGCATGACTTTGCATTTTGCCATCAAATCGTTGACTAGGACCCCAAATGAAAATCAGATGCTTTAAACATTCCCCATTTTCCTACAATTGACCCAATTATTCGTCAATGTTAGAGGTTCAGTTCTCCCAGAAAGTAGATTCTGAGACAGAGTTCAGCACACAAGGTATTTAGAAAAGATCACTGCCAGGATCTCCAAATGTGGAAGCCAGATGAAGAATCAGAATTGAGCAGAGGAAGAGATCAGATTGCCATACAGGTTTTAGAGGCTCACCAGACCCAAGAGTCAACTAGAGCTAAAGGGATTCTTCAGAGTAACCCTGCTTTGGGAACAAAACAAGTGAGCCTTTATACCTCTGTCTCCATCACTTACTGCATGTAAATGGACCCTGAAAGGATATGCCTTTGGGTGAGACACCTCTACAGCTGAGACTCAACCTATGCTAGATTCCCCCTCACAGCTCCTACCTCTGCTGGTCTCCAGGGCTTATCTGGAGACAGGACCCAAACTCTCATTCCAAAGCAGATTAGGCCCCAAATTGGCATGCTGTTTTCAAACTAGAATTACTGTAACTGTTCATTTACAGTTAAAACAAAAACAATAAACAACAACAAAAACACCACACAAGGCAAGGCAACAGGAATATATTAATCTGTTCAGGCCTTCCTAAAAGACTGTCACAGACCAGGTTTGAACAATAGATTTCATTTCCTATAGTTCTGAAGGCTGGAAACCTAAGATCAAAGTCCAGTAGGGTTGATTGATGGTGAGGCCTTTCTTCCTGGCTTGCAGACAGCCACCTCCTCACCAGGGCTTCACATGGCCTTTCCTCTTTACATGTACAGAGACAATACATACTCTGGTAGCACAGCTCTTCCTCTTCTAAGGATACCAGTCTTGTTGGGTCAGGGCTCTTCTTAGGGGCTCACTTAACCTTAATTGCCTCTGAGTACTCTTTCTCCAAGTGTAGTCATATTGAGCATTAGGGCTTCAACATAAGCCTCGGGGGAAGGAATACAATTCAATCCATAAGGAGGAAGACCCAAGGAGTACCTAAAGACTTTACATTGCCCAGCCCAATTGTGTATCAAAAGCCCTACTTCCTTCTGATGGTCAGGATTATTCCTGCCAAGATGTTATCTCCACCTCTTATCTATTAGTCTCTGGACATAAAAGTCCAAAGTGCCCAGCTGCCTGATGTAGATTGCAATCCATTTGGAACCAGGCAATTACTGCTCACCAAGGGGACAAGGATATCCAGCCCTGAAGTCTAGAGTTGCACGGGTAGGAAGCACCCAGCCTCACTCAGGTAATTATGAGTAACAGTAACTGAGATCACTCCTGCTTCTGCTCTTTGTTTCTGTCAAAAATAAACATAGCTAAGCATTGGTTAAAGTGGTGAAAACAGACTGTACTCAGTGACGAGTGACAGGAGGATAAAGGGTTGAGCACAATTCTGATTTGCACAAAGGTACTTTGGGCATCCTAAGTGAGAATGAGGGAGGGAGAAGACATTATGCATATAAAACACATTTTAAAATTTTAGTCATGGGGTTGGGTGGCTCAGTGGTTGAGTGTCTACCTTTGGCTCAGATCATGATCCAGGGTCCCAGAATCGAGTCCCAAATCAGGCTCCTCACAGGGATCCTGCTTCTCTCTCTGCCTAGGTCTCTGCCTCTGTGTCTTTCATGAATAAATCAATAAAATCTTTCAAAAAATAAAAAACATACCTGCATATCTCAAACTGCATGGTCCTAAATATATTCAATATTTCTCTGTAATGAATCCCACGTTCTACAATGCAGATTCAAGCACCTAAAAAATAAATTTTTCATAAAGTAAAGCTCACCATGTATTCTCTCACTGAGAAAAACAATGAGCTTTTGATGAATTGTTAAATGACTTAGCTATAAAAGAACAAGATTCATTGCCCTACAAAAGCTAACTCCTTGATGGAATTTACTCTGTCTTCATTTCACAGAAAGAAAAATAAAATCAAAGTGTCTGCTATTGTCCTTCAGTACCTGTCAATGTCATTTGAAACCTCCTCATTATTGTGTAAAGGCCAAATGCATGGGGTTGCATCAACCATTACACTAAAGTATGTCAGAGGAGAAGAGACAAAATGTGTGGTTACAGAATCCTATATTGCCCTAGCTTTCATCACTCTGGTCGGAAGTCATCCATCTCCTGAACCATGGCACAAATATTAATATGTTGAGGGATATAGTTTCTAGTTCAACTTAAGCATTTGCTTAAAGTGGATTCTGGGATCTCTAAAATTCTCTGAACTCAGTAAAATAAACCTCAATAATTTTTTAGTTTAAATTGTTGCATTGCCCTCTTGTACCTGCAGAAGAAGAAATTGATGATCCCTGGGAGCCTCTCCCTCTGCTTGGAACTTGGGTTATAACCAACCCCCTGACTTATGTGAGGATGAAAGGGCTCTGTTGCTGACTGGCAACCATTGGACCTGATAGAGGACAGAAATATAAACTGGGGATGTGACTGCTGAACAGGAAAAAAAAAAAAAAAAAAAAAAGCATCTCCTAAATTAAGGGTAAAAGTAGAAACCAAGTGAAAATCTGAAAGGGTCTTGATATGAAGGATCATGCAGTGCTCCATAGAAGACAAGGAAGTCACATTTGCTCAGGAGCCTCTACTGTTTTCTCTAACTTGAGCAATTTCAGAATGAATGCTTTCAATAGCGTAACAGATTGAACATCCAATTCATGCAGTTAGATATCAACTTTAAGCAGAAACCACTGTGAGCAAAGGGTCCCTGTGTGGCTGATTTGAGAGCTCCACTAAGGCCTGCATCAAGGCAACTACTACCTATTAGCTGCTCCACATATATGGTATTTATTTCCAAAATTCTGTTCATCATGGAAAAATGCTACTGATGAAATAGTTCTTGCTCCCTTCAGCTAGTCCCAACCAAACTGTGGAAAACACCTGAATTGCTTATTAGCTTCAAAGTACCATTTTCCACTTCCTTTAAATCCCTAAATGTCTATAGATCTTAAAAATGCTACATATTTTCTTACTACAATCTCCCACTGGCTTGAGATATGTGGATTTTTATAAACAGCCGAAATGTAGGTCTAGCTCCACTTCAATAAAAGATATCTACCCCCCTGTATTTATTTTATTGCCTGTTAACGGGTAGGTATTCAAGATTACTATTTGGGGAAAATGCACTGTCCTTATACACATGGATGCTCACTTTAGATGCTAGCAGAGCCATCACTCCATCTCAGATAATGGTCTACATTTGAATCATCTGTAATTGCAGAGTGGTCAGCAGATCTCTACGGACATTTGGAAATGCACTTACAAAATTGCCTTGCTCTTGAAATAGAAGGAAACAATAAAGAGAAATCATTTTCATAGGAATCAAGATTGTACTCAATTATCAATCCTCTGAATACTGATTTTAAGGAATCCTTGTAGAGACAAATATCATTTCAGGAATTTTTAACTCAAGGAAATAGAAAATAATTTATAAAGAAGAGCTACGTGGCAAGTCAAAACCTTGGTTTCAATTTTAATTGACACCTTTACTCAGGTGCAAGGATTGATGAAAGCAACAAACTCTGGTGAGACTACTGGGTCACTGTAAAACTTGCAGTATAAAAAAAAATCTACAAAATGCCAGCTTGGGTCAAAGTTTAAGAAGCATTTGTGCACATTTCTGTTATTGTGTTGCAGAGGACCCAGCTTGAGTCTTTTGCTAGAAATCAGAGTTAACCAGGCCTGATAGAAGTTTCCTGAAGGAGGTGTGCAAGCAGGTTAACTTTTGCACCCTGCACAAATCTTTAAGAGACACAGATGCATGAAGTCTTAGTCTATTCTGAGACTGGAAACTGGGCCAAATGGTAGGCAAGGCTGCAGGCATGTGTAATTGAGCTATTGTCACGACATACTAGACTTGGTACTAGTCCTAAGAAAACAGAAGCTTGAATGAGAAGATGAACATTCTCGGCCGCTCTGCTAAATACTCATCAAAGCTCTGCAGGCTGTAGCACCTGCCACCTGGGTCCCATTTTGGAAAGGATCAGAATCCAGGCTCTGGCATAGACACTGGCATTGTCAAGGGGGGGCATCAGCTCTAGTGATAGACACATACCCATGCTTTTCACAACCAACAGCCACCACAGAAAGGGCCAGAGCCACTGAGGAAGAATACAGCAGATCTTCACAAGGTAATTGGAGAGAGATGAGCCCGCTACCTTTTCTGCCCTCTCTTCCTCTTCTGAAGGGTTGGCATGAGCACCATAACGAAGAGCAAGGCTTCTAACATATAGCAGTAGCCTTTGGTTATCTGTTAAGGTAAAAATCCAGGCCAGAGAAATCCCCTTACTACCAACCCATAGTCTGTTCCCTCTTAACTGCCTTATAAAGGTATAGAGCAGTTGTGTGCAAGTTGTTCACCTCAAGTCTTTACCGAGAGAAGATGGAGTATCGCCAAGCCAGACTAGCCTTTTGTGTTCTAATCTTTATGTATCAGCATAATTGAAAACTTATTCAGACTTCAGGATTTTTATTGTTGGTGATATGTATTAATTTGAAAGCATGCAGCTTGATTTTGTGATAATCAGTTGATCTCAAAGTACAGGCTCCGAAAAAAAGAATATGCATTTAATGTGACAGCACAATTGATGTGAAAATTATAATTGGTTAATGAATACAGAACACTTGGATAATATTCATTTTTCTGACTACCTTCATGGGTTTCCTTCAATTATGTTTACTATCACATACTCCTTTTCATTTTTAACTTCCATTTACCACAATAGGAAAATATGCACATTAACTGGAACAAACCTCAGAATAACAGGAGAATATACACCCACAAGTGTCCTGGACAACAATGAGCATGGGGGGTATTGTTCCTCAAGGCCAACATTCTTGAAGCCTTAAGAGAACCAGATCAGAAATAAGGTCACTCTGACAGCTCCGAGAAAATCCTAAAGCCTCATCAATTTCTAGCTCTAACTCTAGCATCTTGCTTGTACTCTCTTGTACTCTCATGTTGCCTTTCCTTCAGCAGCAGCCTGAATTGGCCTGGCACGTGAAACAGTAAATACAGGAAGAATAATGAAGACAAGATTTGTCAGGAAGACAATAGAGTCAAAGAAATTTGGCCTTTACTTCAGGGAACCACTAAACTAACATGCAAAGGCATGTGTGATTGAAGATTAAGAGTGATTCACGTATCCCAGGAAAGCTACAGAAACCTATGAAACTCTCAGTCTCTCCACTCTGGTCTGAAAGAACAGTCTCTTCCCCTCTATCCTCTCCACAAGGCTTAGTAGGCCACCTCATGCTTTCCAAATTCCACATGAGCTAGCCCAACACTTTTTTTTTTCCTCCAAATTTCACTCAAGATATACTGTATTTCAGTAAGAACCATCCAACCAAATAGTTCAAGGAAGTAGGGGAAAAAATCTAAGCCTGGAAATTATCTCAGACTGTCTAAACATATAGACTGAAAGAAATATAAACTGAATTACAACAAAAAAGCCGATTTGGTTTCCATGATTACAACAAAAAAAAGCAGAAACACTTTCTCATTTACATCTAATATAAAGAATATACTTTTTTTTCCCCAATTAGATTTTCCTTATCTTTTTTGATAATACATTTCCCCTGGTTATTAAGAATAACAAGTAGTTTTGAAGACATCTGTAGCTCCTGAACATAATTAAAACTATCATTTCACAATGATTCTTACTGCATTTTGTTATCCATGTTTATTTTATATCCATGCTTTTATTTTAATTGAATTCAGTTAACTACATCTGTCATTGTTACCCACTACTTTTTCAAAATCTCTTGATGGCAAACGCCATGTTGTTGAGTCACACTGGTTTCATATAATCAAATCTGGAACTCTTCATCATTAAGCACAAATATTTAGACTACTCTTATCTCCATAATTAGATTAGAATTGATGTCAGTTTCCTATTTATTACTTTCTACTTCACATACTCAAGACAGTGTCACACTTTGTCCTGAATGATGCACTAGAACATATTTCTATCATTCTTTAAAAAGAAAATATCCTAGATTGCTTTGCTAAGATTTTAAAACATAGTTCACAAATATTTTTAATAAGTGATGCATATTTATAGTCTAAGAAAAGTTACTTGTAATTTACTTTTATTAATGGCTACTATCAAGAATTAAACTTGAAATGAACACTGGGTGTTCTATGCAACTGATAAATTATTGAACACTACATCTGAAGCTAATAATGTACTATATGTTGGCTAATTGAATCTAAATTAAAAAGAAACTGCTCTGGCACATATTATAATAGATCAACAGAAAAAAAAGATCAACAGAAATAATGTGTTGAACTCAGGCTAGCTAAATTTAAGACTGATTTGCCTTATTGTTGATCTCCATCTTTGGAAAATAATTTCATATTCATAGAAAAAACCATTAGCATTAGTATGATAGAGAACTCTACCTTCTGTCTTTCTTGGTGTTTACCATAGTTTTTTAAATATAAATTCATCTATCTAGTCATGCTATTGGAAATAGATCATTTTATCTTCATTCCCCAATTATATCCTATTTCTCTCATACAACAATGATTGCCATGTTCACTTTACTGCTCCGTTTCTATTTGATTAGGCAGCTGTTGCTAAATTATCCTAATTCTCACATTCATCCTACACAAAGGAAATCAAAAGTCTTTTGAACTTCATTTCAAATGGCTGATACCATGTATAGTCCTATGGTTGAGGAGTCTATCTTTTCCAAAAGTGCAAATAATCTTTCCACTATTAAAATTTTAAAAATGATGATCAGCCTTACAAAGTCCCTGAGCAGACAAAACCAATTTAGTCACACAAAGCTTTATTTAGCTTATTTTACAAGATCAACTTTGACCTACATCATTGCTTGTTTATGCCTCTAGAAATTATAAGCAAAACTCAGACTGTTTCCCAAGACTGAAACGAGGTAACCACGAACCAATTTTCTATCATTTAAGAAAATTCTAATATTAGATCCAATCACTGGAGTATCACCACTGCTTTCTCACCATATAACCTGCTTTATAACAATATACACCTGAGCCTCATTCCATGTTTTGGTTTCAGGGCTTCTGGTTGTGAACTATTTTCTTGTCATCCGCACAATAAATTCTTACGATTATGACTTCACTTATTCTTTTTTTTTTTTCTTGAACTTGTGATACCACCTCCTTCAAAAATTCAGGTTTTAAAAATATCACTATAGGATATCTACATCTAGAGAAGGAGAATTGGATTGTACCAAACCAACCTTCCTAATAAAAACAAGTCAAAACTATGAAGAAAAAAAAATTTAGTCTATTTGACGACATGAAGGACCTACAAAAGCTTTAAGGTATTTGTGGTAGATGAATTTCCAACATGTCCTCAGTTCTCCACTCCTCCCTCCCTTGGGCGCCCACCCTCTTTGCAATTTGAGTTAATAGATCAAAGATGGGATCTCTTCCAAAGATGGTGTCCCCGCATACAGGTGGATCTGTGACTTGCTTTTAGCCAATAGAATGTACATAATAGGTTGTTCCAGGCTTCAACTTTTTCTCTTTTCCCTCATGGATCCCTACCAATGCCAAGTGAACAGGGCTAGTGAATGAGACACCCAGATTTAGAGCCAACCAAACTTCAGGAAGAGAACCATTTAGTTACTTGTTCTTGGTTTAAGATAAATGAAGAAACCCAACTGAAACAAAAGAAGTCCTCCGCAGCATCCAGACTAATGTACAAATCTACAAAATCAAAGTTACATAAATGTTTGTTATTCGATGCTGCTCATTTGCAGAGTGGCTTGCTTTACACAAGGGGCTAAAATATCCCAAGAAAGAAAAGTACCACAAACTCAGATCCAGTGACTCCATCCCTCAACAAATAAAGGAGGAATAAAGACATTCTCAAACAAAGGAAGATCAAAAGAATTTGTCGCTAGACCTACCGTTGAAGAATGGCTAGGTGCACCTGTCCTCTGCTTGCACTCCAGCTGCCACCGCATGCCCACCCCAGGCCCTCCGCATCAAGAGCCTGGGTTACCTGTGCACCATGGCCTCCCCCGTCAAGGTGACCAGAGTTGCCTCTCTCCTGTCCTCCCGGATGCCAGCGAGTAGCTTCTGCTCGCAGGCCCTGTCCCCCGGCAATGTGCCTCTGTGGCCCCCCTGCAGTTTGGTCCTCTGGCTGGGCCTAGCCTGCACTGCGAGCCGCCTCCCGTATAAGATCATCTGCATCAACGAGGGGCAGCTGCAGGGGCTCGAGGACCTCTCTGCCCCATGGACCTCAAGAAGTTGTACCAGCTGGAGATGCAGAGCATTGCAGTTGGCCTCTAAGGAAAACTCTGAGAAAGGGGAAAGTTTTGAAGAAATATTGGAGATAGCAACATCTACTGAGGAAACAGGAATCAAACATAAATGAAAAAAAATTTTCAAGCCAAAAAATATAGAATTCTGTTGCCAAATAATAATAATAATAATAATAATAATAATAATAATAATAATACCTAAGAGGGAATAATATGCATTGGGCTTAGTAAACAGACTACTCCTGAACCAAAACACCTGTCACCACTGTAAAATGGCTTCAAGGCTTCAGTCCCATATTTCACACTGAATACTTCACTTTCTCTAATGAGAAAATATACCGTAGGTTGGCGCTAACTGCAGTCCTAGAGCAATCTCAGGGAAGATATCTAAGGATGTTGCTTTCTCATCTAAAGCTCAGGTCTCACAGCCGTAGATGAATCAAGTACTGGGGAAGTACAAAGTAAGTTGCTAAATTGTGATCATGGTCATTTGCTGTGAATCGAAATTAAAACCTGATTTTGACCCATGACCCATGACCCAGCTAAAGAATCCCACTCTAGACACATCAAACATAAGATCACTGCCAAAGAGAAACCAAAGGTCCAGAGGTGAAGCTAGAACTGCTTCACAAATGATAGGTGTCTATTTAATGGACACTTTCCCTCCCATTCTCCTCAATTCCATTATCCTCTTCTTCCATTCAGGAAAATAAACAAGCGATTAGTGTAGTTTTCTTCCTCTTTAAACACATTTAATTTCTTCTCAAAAGAACTTGCCCCCCTTTATCTCTTTTTGCTTAATAAATATAATTAGAGGGATCCCTGGGTGGCGCAGCGGTTTGGCGCCTGCCTTTGGCCCAGGGCGCGATCCTGGAGACCCGGGATCGAATCCCACGTCGGGCTCCAGGTGCATGGAGCCTGCTTCTCCCTCTGCCTGTGTCTCTGCCTCTCTCTCTCTCTCTCTCTCTATCGTAAATAAATAAAAATTAAAAAAATATAATCTTTAAAAAATAAATAAATAAATATAATTAGATACACGTTGACCATTTCTATGACCACACTATTAACTTCCTCCTGCCCATTTCATACTTCTAATTCTGTAGGCTTAAAAAAAAATGGCAGCTATAAATTTTAAAGGTTACTCCCAACAAATAAAATCATGAAAAGAGTTTCTAGATTTTAGGCTTACAATTTATCCAAATCCATTTAATTAGGAAAAAAAACTACTTTTTTTTACAATGTAACATTAATTTTTGCCTTAACCATAGAAGCTCAAGAGTAGTTATCCCATATTATGATTTAGCTGACCTTAGGTTGAGTAGCGTAAACTAGAAGTGAGTATTTGTATGAATGGAAAATGGTGTAACTTATAATCCAATCAAAAATATCAAATATCTATGAATTAAACAATGAAAGATCTATAACGCCTCTATGCATAAAGTTACAAACCATCACTGAGTAGAATTAAGACATAAATAAGTGGAGAGATAAAACACTTGTGAATCAGAAAACTCGATGCTGTGAATATATTATGTCTCTATTCGTTGATTTGTAGATTCAATGTCATACCAATCAGAATCCAGGCAGGTCTTTTGATGGAAATCGTACTGAAATATTTCATTGTCAATATGTCAATAAAGCCAAATGACACACATATTCTCAGTCTCCCTTCTATGAGACAACTCATTTTTAGTTATGGAAACTGAATTCACATTAAGCACTAAATAAGCATGTATCTACTAGCTTTTTAAGAAACCCATTGACAGAAAGAAATGAAGTCAATGCAGAGATTCCTGATCTCAACCCCTTTGGATGGCTTTGTTGATTTTATAATTGTTTTAAATTTGAGAGTTTGTATGTTTGTATGTTGTTGTGTTTCTGGGTGGCCTTAGGCAAAGAATTAGAATCTGCAGGCCATTTATCCCTCTTTTGTGTGTGGTTTTAAAGCCAAGAGTATAAAATATACTTGGTATTTTGCTTTTCATAATGAAGAGAGGTGCAATCTGTGCTGAAAGGGTTAAGTTCAGGGCACATTTCACTACAGATTATAAAGCACTTATGGGATAATAACCATTTCAATTATATCCAGTCAAGGAATAATACTCAAAAATTATTTTAGTAAAATCTCATTTCTATTCTTCCAAATAAGCAACTCTTTCCTTCTAAAGCCATGTTTTTCAAAGTGGAGTCAAAACTGTCCATGAACATATGAGCTTTTGCCAAGGCACAGAACTCTGAGGCAGGCCTGTATCCTCAATTTATCAACAATTTGTATTCTTTCTGTCTTCTCATTTTGCATTGCTCTCATAGATATCTTTGTTGCTTTGCTTTTTTTTTTTTTTTTTTTTTTAGTTTCTCCTTCTCTCTTCTTTTATTGGTATTGCCTTACTATCTTTTCTCTCTGCCTTCCTTCTTGTCCTTCTCTCTACTCCCTCTCTTCTTCACATATAGCCACAAGTGTTATTTCCCTCATTTCTCTTCCCCAGAGCCATTCTTCAGGATGGTTGTTCCACTGATACAGTGAGATGTTGGGAGCAAAAGGAAGCTACTCACGAACAAATAATGATAATTTTGCAGCAACAGCAGTTCTTATTATCCAGATAATTTGTGGTGAGCAGATATGGGCTAATATGCACATGGCTGGGCCCATAAGAACGTCTCACTCTGCAGTTCAAACAGGGCCAAGTGTTGGACAAGGTACGTGGACCAGACTATGTGGAATCTGGTGATTTTTATGTTGCTGTTAATGGAAAAGACCTTATACCTCTCTCAGGATGTTCACTAGACAAAACTCCAGAGATACTCAGGACCATGAAGTCTTGAGGCTCTTAAAGTCTTCACCTGATTGGATGAGGCTCATTTACATGATGATGAGTGTTCTGCTTTCATTAAAGCCTACTGGTTGTAAATATTAATCATATTTTAAAAATACTTTCCTGGCAACATCTGGACTAAGGTATAACCACAAAATTGGGCATCATTGCATTGTCCAGTTGACATATAATATTAACCATTGCAAAAGGATGTGAACAACTGTTTACAGATGATTTTAGTTAAGACATTGATAAACTTTCTGAAATAGCTATTTGTATCATGTTTTAATGTGACTTAAAGAAGCATAACTGAAATACTAAATCCATGATATTAAACATATTATCACAAAGAATAATTCCAAGGTTATTTAAAGTAAAAATAAATGTATTTATTAAGT
Organism: Canis lupus baileyi; assembly: GCF_048164855.1. Taxonomy (NCBI): domain Eukaryota; kingdom Metazoa; phylum Chordata; class Mammalia; order Carnivora; family Canidae; genus Canis; species Canis lupus. The sequence continues at coordinate 9,956,737 of NC_132839.1, read as the reverse complement.
AATAGTACAAGTTGCATGCATCAAAAATTTGAAGGTAGGACTAAAATGACTGAAGTTTGGAAAATCCTGGCCTAAGAAGACCTGGTACCATTACAGATGAAAATATCCTTTAATGTTAATAAAACTTGGGAAGACTGAGTGGCTCAGTGGTTGAGCGTCTGCCTTTGGCTCAAGTTGTGATATCAGGGTCCTAGGATCAAGTCCCTCATCAGGCTCCCTGTGGGGAGCCTGCTTTTCCCTCTGCCTATGCCTCTGCTTCTCTCTCTCTCTCTTTCTGTCTCTCTTGAATAACTAAATAAAATCTTTAAAAAATAATGTTAACAAAACTAGTAGATATTTTCCAAAGAGTAAATTTTGATCAATGAAAGCCATATGCTAAAGATAACATAGGAGATACATTCTTTGCAGTTAGAAATGACCAATGAGGTAAAAGCAGAGATTGGGTATGGCTTCTGGGAAATATTTTGCCCTTTGCCCTTCCTCTTTTCTATAGCTTAGAAAAAGGCTACAACCTCAACAGCCATACTGTTCTACAAGTCAAGCATAGGATGAAAGCTACATGTTAAGGGTGGCAAAATAGAAAGACAGAAGTAACCAGGGGCCCTGTTGTTCTTGACACCAACATACTATTCTGTGACTGCCCACCTCTAATTTCTTATACATAAAGAAAGAAATAAACCTTCCCCTTATTGAAGCCACTTTAAATGGATTGCTGCTCTGGCTGCTGACTGCATCCTAACTGCTACAGGAAGGTCTTTCAGGAAATTGAAGAAGGAAAAACGCTTAACCAGCTGGAAAGTTAGAATGAGATGTTAGAAACAGGACATGAAAACAACTGCTAAAATCAGTTCTAAAACTGACAATAGCTCAGGTAAGAAACTGACAATTTTTGAAGTATTTAAGACTAGTTGACAATGTTATCATGGTATTTTTTTTCCATTTTAAGATTTAATCCTTCTTGAGTCTTGTTTTAGTTGAACTGTGGTATAGAAATGTGAGTATGGCCCCCTCACAATCAATAAGCTTCAATGTTGCACAGTTCTGGGTAGGGACAAGCCAAGACTGACAAACTGCAAAAGGAAACATCAGAGGGTCTATATGAGCTAAAGGATTAAAATGCAAATTATGAGGACACAGTAAAAAAACTAAAGAAAAAGATCACTAAAGAAAAATGAACACTATTCTTCCAGTTTATGGATAATTTAATAATTGTTAACCTTTCATGGTCTTTACCATTATGTTAAATTCAGAATAATAAAATCTGAATTTGGGCAGCCTGGGTGGCTCAGTGGTTTAGCGCCACCTTCAGCCCAGGGCCTATTCCTAGTGACCCAGGATTGAGTCCCACATCCGGCTCCCTGAATGGAGCTTGCTTCTCCTTCTGCCTGTGTCTCTGTCTCTGTCTCTGTCTCTCTCTCCCTGTCTCTCATGAATAAATATTTAAAAAAATAAAAAAAATCTGAATTCACCAAATAGGCTTATTTATATTTTCCTAATGACTTCTTCACTTTCCATAATAAATTATTATGAATACTTTAATAATGAAATTTTCTTGTGTATGGAATATCAAACAAAATAAGTAAAATGAAATAATTTTTAAATAAGTACCCACTGGACAATTGAAGAGTACAATACTTTACTACACACAGAGTGATTATAAGCAGTTTCTTAGTTGGAAATAAGATACGAGGTTAAGATAACGACTCTATAAATGGTAACAGCTATGAGGACAAGCTATTTCAATACTAAAACTTCCTCCTCTTTAGTTTTTAAAGCAAAATATGTCCTCCTTTTTAAAGAGATTTTATTTATTTTTTGAGAGAGAGAGAAAGCATGAGCAGGGGGCAGGGGTGGAGGGAAAGGAAGAAGCAGACTCTCTGCTGAGCAGGGAGCCCTATGCAGGGCTCTATCCCAGAACTCTTGGATTGTGATCTGAGCTGAAGGCAGGCACTTAACCAACCAAACCACCCAGGCACCCTTCTCCTCGTTTTCTATAATGTTTGAGATACTATCTTGCTGCCCGGGATTCAGTGCTTATCCTATACCCTGTTTCTCAGTTTTCTTTCTTTCCTGTCTGGTTGCTTCTCAGTTTCTAACCTAAGGAGGTCAAGGAGAAATACTTGAGAAATGAAGGAGTTTTAAGTGAGATGTATCATTTAAAATTATAGGAATAAAGAAAGTCAAAGTTCTTAGCACAGAGCTCTCAAAGAGGACCATATGCCTGGAAGGAATTGAGAGTAGTGGAGACATCTTCAGAAGCTCTCTTTCATGGATTTCTTCACCACTGCCTGGGGCCAGATATCAGGATGATTCACCTCAATGATTCAAAACCTCATCAGAGATGGATTATCCTAACTTGTTTCTAGTGGAAAAACAGATCATTCAGGATAAATCGGAATGTGTGAAAGTACAAGAATGTGTGAAAGTACAAGAAAATACTTACCCAAAGTAAGTAGATTGGATCAGAATCACTATTGCCATCAGAAGGGAGCCTGGTGTATCAGAGCTTTTCATGAAATGTAGACACAGCATCCTGGGAGTAATTGCGTGAAGCATTTGTCCTTATAGTGGGAAAGTTATCCTAGAGAAGTAAAAATGTATTGATTAAATATATATATTAATTGCTCACACTTCACATAAACTTTAAAGTGATGCCCCACCTTCACATCTTACTTGTCATATTTAAGTCCAGAAACCTTTTCTTCCTAAATGTAGCATAAACAATGTAGTATTTTTCCCCTCAACTCTATAACTTAAATCACTTGGAACACTGAAAATTATTATTGAATGGAATTTCTGTCTTAAATCCTACTAGGGTTTGTAGGAGGGTGTGTAATACCCTAAATCTAAAGTTATTCAAGTCATAAAAAATAAACTTTCATCCTGAGTTCTCATATATATAACATCAGAAGTTAATAAGTATCGTCACAAATGACCCTGTCCCCTCCATGTTTATTTTTCCGCTTTGCCTTACTCATACATCTTCTCCTAGTTAGCTGAGTTACCTAAAGTTCTTGTGGCACATTAACTGACTTTGGCTGAAGCTGCTACAGTACTCAGGTGAGAGGCTATGTGGCTTAGGCCAACATGGCAACAGTGGAAGAAAAATTGGGAGTTAATCAAGTTCAGGGTATCATTTTGAAGATCGAGATGACTTCATCGCTCATAGTTTGGTTGTGAAATACAAGGTATCACTGATGGTGACTGAGGGATTCTCAGGTTTGTGGTGGGGGGAAAGGGTTAGAATAATGGAATTTAATAAAGAGATCTATTACACATTCAAGTATAAAAGTCAAGCAAGCATTTGATTACTGAAACCTGAGTTCAAGAACACAATCAGTATTTGAGATACAAAGTGGGGGATTACAGGTATAGCTCTGAGATTAGATCAAATCGCCCAGGATGTGAGTCTGAATAGAAAAAGAAAAAGAAAGTTGTGCAGAGAAGCACCAAGTGCTCCAAGATTTAGTGATTCAAAAGAGAAGCATAAAGTGTATGCAGTATACTACACGAGTGGCAAGTCTTTCAAATCACCATGGGTCTCTGGCCTGATAAGTAGAGTTTAACAGTAGTACTTGCTACAAGTTTAAAAAAAAAAAAAAAAAAAAAAGGAGAAGAAACCAGAGAAGTCTGAAAAGGAGCAATCCATGAAGTAAGAGGAAAAGTGTGCAGGGTTCTGAAGAGTTGTACTCCAGAAGTCAAGTACAGAAAGTATTTCAAAAAGGTAAGATAAATCAATGGTGTTAAACATTAGCTCTAGAAGAGCACTCTGTGGATTGTCCGTTGGGCTTTGGAGATAGATATCTTATGATATCTTTATACAAGAATAATTTCAGTGAAGCAGTAGAAATGAAGCTGATTAGAGTGGGTTGAAGAGAGACTAGGAAATGAGTAAACAGAGAGAATGAGTATAAAAAAAGAGACTCAGTATCTGTAGATAGTGGTTTTGATCCTCACTATAGCATCAAATTATAAATTACAGTGAAAAATAAGTACATATTGTGGCTACTGGAAAAACCTCATTCAGATCTTTCCTAAATGATCTGAGTCACAAACAGGCATGAATAAAGATATTTACTACCCTCTCAGCACTGAAGTCTGTTATAGTATTCTATATAAATCACCCGAAATGTAATTGAATGTCTACTCCCAAATTGTGTGGTACTATACAATTTAGAGTTGAGAGATAGAAATAGAGATAAAATAGATATATATCCGAAAGTGTGAAGAATGGAAAGAGAAGAGCTGAAGGAACTCCATGTGTGGCAGACACACAGTTTTAGCATTCCACACGGTTGCCCATATCACAGTGTTAATTCTTAAAGTGTCTTTCTTGTTTTTCACTTATCTAGATCATTCAGACTCATGATGTTTTACTTAATTTATTTGAGAAAGGGAGAAAGAATATTCATGTGAATATTTTAGCATTACTAGGAAAAACAAAATGCCAATCTACTCTTTTTTCAAGGGCCTATTTATTGGCATTTATTTATACAAGTAGGAAAATAAAAGCAGGCCATGTGTAACAAGTACCACATTTATTGAATATCTCCTGATTTCTATTCTTCTCTTCATAAGCTTTCTTCTCCTCCCAATCTCTACCTACCACCGTAAGAGAAAAGAAGCAGGGCAAATATCATTACAGAAAGGAAACGCTGACTTGATTTCTCTAAGCTTAGATAATTAGAATATTGTGTAAAATGAAAAGAAAGGATCCCTGGATCCCCAAAGTTATGGGTAACTAATAGTGTATGAAAGGATAGGGACAAATAGTCAAAACAAAGAATGAATGCCATATTATTATTATTATTATTACAAAGAATATCATATGATTATGGTAATTAATACCATATTTAATAACATAAATCCATATTTTTTCTCACAATTTCTAATTGAAGGGAAGGCAAGCAGTGTGCAAGCATCCAGGTTCTCATCTTCAGATACTCTTAACAAATCCTTTAAATCTCACCATTAAATAAAGGATGATAACTACACTTAAGAGCTCCTTTTATTTATGGACATAGTTAATTAAAAATAAAAGGGTGCATTAATTGAGGATTCCATTTCCTAACATTTATTCCTACCTAATTCCACAGAGCATAATGTGTCTAATCATGAGGGGAAAAAAGAGAAATCAGCAGAACTTTATTTTTCAGTTTGAATTTGTATTTTCAAGCAACTTTGTTCTCATACATAAGGAAACACAGGTGAGAATATTTGTGTTGTCTATAGTTTACCCTTTTCAATTTCAAGGCTTTACCCAGCTCTTCAGTATTTTCTCACTAAAAGAGTTTTGCACGGCAGGAAAACGAAATCTTCTTGAAGCCAAGTCTTTGTTCTATCCTTTGAAGATCATTAGTCTAGTAGAAAGATTATTTTAAGTGTGATGGGGTTGGGGGGGTGGGTTGGAAAAGCCAAATCTTCCAGAGGTTACAACCCTCCATACAGGGAAGTAAACCAAAGGTAAAAGGAATCAAAATAATGCAATTTTCTTCCTCCTCAGAGGACAGAAATCCTGAAGAGTATTTTAAGCATTTTTCAACATTTCCCACCTCTTCATATTTGCCAGTAGTGATAAAAGCCAAGAGAATGGATTGAGAGGGTGGTAAGAAGGTCAATTGGAGATTAGAGGAAGATAAAGAGGCATCTAGGGGGGAAAGGAGCGTTTCTATTTCCATTCGAAATTCCTTGCCAGTGGCAGCCCTGGCCTGGTAATCCTTGATGTGATATAACTTCGTTTCTGATTTATTTTGTGAAGAGAAGTAAAAGTCATAAAAGGTAAATAGTGATTAGAATTGATTTATTTATACAGCTGTTTCTTTCATTTGATTTATCAGGGGCAAAAAGGTCAAATGTCAAACGAGCTAGATGATTTCCTATGGTCCTCCACTTACCCAGGGTTTCTGTTAGCATTCAGAAAATTTAAGATTCATTCTATTATTTCTAAGTATTGAAACTCATTTCCTGGACCATGTTTACTTACAGGCTGTTCAGAACAATTATTTACCGGATCCAAGGCTGCCTCATAAAGATACTTTCTGCATCTGCTTTGTGCAGGGAAGAGAGGGTGCGCTTTCATGTTACTGTCCCTAAAGTGTATCCTTCATCATTTTTTAGTGGTTAATTTGAATAACAAACAGTCACTTAATCTTCTCAAATCTCCATTTCCTCATCTATTAAACCCACCTGAAAAGGTTATGTGGCCTCAAGAATTTAACATATGTGAAGACATTTGGACTGGTTTTAGGAACATAGCGGGTTCTGAATACATCTGAAATGTATTGATTTCATTAAGTGCCAACTAGGAGATTAAGTGATTTGAATTCGTGCCTGTCCTGGACTCTAAATTTCTGAGGCACATTGAAGCTTAGGTCAGTAGCAGACCAATACAGCACAACCAATAAGCTTTTTACATATTAGGATTCTGTCCCTGACAATGACTTAGGAGAGGTGCCTTACGTTCTTGTTCTTCCTGTCTGGGCCATCGGCAGCCTTTCTACCAGGAGCACGGAATTCTTTCAGCACTTTCTGGTCAGCACACCAGCACTGTTGGTAATACAGGAAGGACCGGGGGTCACTGGGCTAGAAGTCTGCGTCGGCACCGTGGATCCAATCCCCCATGCTCTCTTCTCCCCAGCCATGCTGCTCTGTCATCACTTAGTCATGACCTTGCTCTGTTGCTTAGGGAAAAATTAGTAACAGGTCACACATAAGCCTCAGGGAAAGTAGCAGGCTCATAATAAATATATCATGGAGCAAAATGACTGGCATATAATGCCCTGGTATGGGAACTAGGTGGATAGGGGACACATTCACTAGATTTGTGTGACAAGGAATGCAATTTTTATGATTTGTTTAAGGCAGAGATTTCCACATCTTCTTTAAAAGAATAGGCAATATGATAAAAGAAATGTATGTTTTATGCTAGCACTATGAGGACACGTTGACATTTCTTTCCATTTTCTGACAGCTGTTTTTGCAAGTTTCTCTATAATACTTCCATAAATCAGTAGCCGAGTATATAAAATTATGCGGTCTCCATAAAACCACAGAAAACCTTCTTTAGGCGACTAACTTCAATATTTTCAAAGTCTTTGTTTTATACATTTTAAATGTTAGTTTAAAATGTTGGTTTAAATTATGAGCAGTCAAAAAAAAATTATGAGCAGTCAACTTCCTGGTACTTTCAGCCTGCTCCATATATGGACCAAACCTGCTCCCATGATCAGAGACTTCCCTCATGATGCCAGCAAGTAGGGCAAAAGCCTGTGAATCAGAAACCTAGAATGTGCTGAAGGGATGTAGCTGGGCATCAGCATATCTTCGCACAGTAAGAAATGCTAGAGTCCAAAAGACTTAAGATGATTTGAATTTGTGTGATTTACAGGCAAGGAACAGAATAAGTATAGTCAACAAGAAGAGCAATGTGTAGACTGTAAATCCAGTTTTGGTAGCACTGAGTATGTGATTTTAGTAGGAGAATCAGAAATGTGTGTCTGGGACTTGAGAACTGATTCAGGCAACTTGTATGCAACATAAACAAGAAGACAGGTTGGGAACAGAGAAGAAGTGACATCCAGGAATCAAGAAGAAAAGCCAAAAAATAAAAAACAATAATAATAATAAAAATAAACTTAAAAGTTTGAGGAAGAACCAGATGTTTAATGGAATGTTATTTTTATTGGCATTGTGCTAGCTTTGCAATATTAGAATTTTTTTATCCAAGATAATTTTCCTCTCACATTAATTTGCCAAAAGTTTATGGAATATTTGGTTTTCCGATATTAAGTTTCATCCATCAATGCTTTAGGGGTGGCTGTATGAGGAAATTTACAAACTAATATTCACAAAAATAGATATATATTCCAAGACCTTAGTTATCAAATATTGCTGAATAAATTCTTTGGCTTTCAGACAAAATACCCTCAGAAAAGCCTGAGAACAAATGTCAAAAAGCTTAAGTCAAAACTAGGTTTTATTTCAGTTAATTCCTAGTGATTGAAAACAAGATTTCATTGAAAACTAGTTTGTAACCTCAGTTATTTGTATCCACTATCATATACCCCACTCTAGTCCTTTGGTCCAAATGACTTTCCCTTGCCTTTGTTTAATAGAAAAGCTATTTCAATAGTCACTAATTCAGAAGTAACCCGGAATAACACTGCCACTACAAAGTTTGCCATTGTTGGGATTGCAAGTGTTGCTCTTCTAAGCAGTGTCATACTTCAGGTCCGGGAGCCTTGTATTTTGTGAGTAAAGAAAATATGATGTAGTAAAGGCATGTCAGAAATGTCCTAGCAGGAGGAAAGAGAAAAAAGACTGTGAGGTCTTTTTTGGGAGATTCTTCAGGCTTGTCATCTCTCGTGGTTGTTCCTTAGCAACAAAATGAACCATTTTTCTTTTAGTTGAATGTTAAAGCTTTGATATCTAGATATTAAATGAATTCAGCAGGTGATTTCTCATTTTCTCCATCTTAAAGCTTAAGACTTGATAAAATGAAGGAGATTTTCAACTTTTAATGTGTGTGGGCCCTGACTATGGGGTCCCAGAGAAACCACACTTTTACATTTACCAGAGTCCGCAAAACCTCACTGAAGGTGAAGCATCTGCTTCAGTAACAAATAACCTAAAAAGAGACATTCAGAACATAAAGATCAGAGTAAAGACTCCGTAGTTCCCCTAAGATTGGAATCAAACCGTTGGGTACCTGCTACAAGCTTAAGATAAGGTCTGTAACTTTCTGCAAGGTCTTTTGTCATGATGATTTGTAACTCTTCATGTAAAAAGGGTGTGTGACCCTGTCCTAAATGGTCCTTCCCAGAAATACTTTGCGAAGACTGTATACCCTGGGCAGCTGTCCTAACTTGGGCTTGAATTAAACTCTTTTCCTTTTTCTTTAAAGTTTTTGAAAAAGGTGCTCATTTGCATAACGCTTAAGACACACATTAACCTGAGATGTGTTCCACGTGAACAAATCATAGAGTCTTGCCTTTCTGACCGAGTCTAATTGCTTGTATGCCGGCAGCTGCCAATATTCACTTTTCAACAAGAATACTTCTATTGCTGTGGTCAAAAAACTTTTCTTAAAATTCAAGATTTGATGTTTCCTAGAAAAAAAAAAAAGAATGAGTGTGTGTGCACCCACACAAAAACTTGGAGTTATATATAACCATTCCATAGCAAATGTATCTAAAATACTTTTCTATAAACTCTGGAAACCACTGAGTTTGTATCCACACAAGATGAGAAAAACTTGGCGATGAATCAAAAAAGACTTTTTGCATTGCCCTGACTGCCTTCTTCACTTTTTAGCTAATTATTCTGGCAACATGCACAGACATAGAGTCAGTATATATTCCATATTTACAGACAAATCCCAAATCTCAGAAGTCAGGACTTTGAACAAAGTTCTCCAGCAGTGTGCTTCCTCTTGAGATGTATCAATTCCTGGGCATCCTTTTCATAAGCACATGGTTGGAGTTGCGTGAAACAGGATATGCTATCAAAGCTGTTTCAAAATTTAAGAAATTGTAACTGAAGGAGAATTTTAGGCATTCCACTAAAATACCCACAAAACCTTTTGTAAGTCAGTGTTTTTTTTTTCCTGAAAGTAAAAAGTTTCCCTGCATAAATCAAGAAAGTTTTAACTTTAATTGAACCACACACACACATGCACACACACAAACACACACAGTTTGAAATGTCAAATAGTTCTGAGAGCTTAATAAACACACTAGTTTATGCTAACACTGACCTCCTTCCCCTACTCCCCAGACCCGTATGCCAATCTACTGACCAGAGGTAACTATCTTCAAGTCTGTTTTCTGTTCTTTCTTATTTATTTACTTCTTTGTTACTAAATAATACTATTTGTTGTAAATTCGTTGTCAATTTTAGACTGTATCGATTAACTTCTTATGTAGGCAGATGGAAATATCACATGACTTTTGTTGCAGTGACATTGAAACCAGGGTTACATTGGTTTCAGGGGTACAGCATAGTGATTCCACAAATCCATATGTTGTGCCGTGCTCCCCATAAGTGTGGCTACCATCTGTCACCACAATGTGACAACACCATTGCCTATGTTCTCTATGCTGTGCCTTTCACCTTCATGACTTAATTCATTCCATAACTGTGTACCTCCCACTCCCCCTCACTCATTTTGCCCACCCCACCCCAAAGTATTATATTTATTTTTTTTAAATATTATATTTCTTATAATGTGTCTTGCCCTACACTCATTACCCACTGTAATAATTTTTCTTCGGCCTCTATTCAGTCATTTATTATTTGTATTATCACATGTTTCTAAATCAAGTTTTATAATTATGTTTCTATCTATATCAATACTTGTGATGGTGGTATTTTTCTGGCAGTTATCTCCTCTTCTTTCCTTTTCTTTTTATTTGTATGTTGCTTATTTCTCAATCTTGGGCTGTTTTATCCATCACTGTGTCCATCAGGGTCTAAAACACATTATTAGATTTTATATGCCAGGCTCATATTTTTCAGTTCCAGTCTCACAAGTTAACTACGCTGAATTTTGTATGTTTGTTTCCTTATCTTCAGCTCAGCTCCTCATCTCTGCCTTCCTCTTTGACTAGTTAGGATCTTCTCTGGTTAAATTTCTCTGGAGAATATACCTCCCTTATTCTGATTATTTTTGAAATACCTAGTTGAGGCTATTAGAACCTACTGTAACAGAATTTTGAAACAAGTCAGGAAATGTAAACAATTCAGTTAATCAATTTAGAGGAGTCAATTTCTCAAAAGCCTGCTTGATATTCTGTGGGAGAGAATGGAAGGAATTTGTTGGACATGCTCAGCTGTATAAATAATAACAATGATAGTATCTTTCTCTTTAGTTCTAAAATGTACTACCAAACACCATGGTAAGCACTTTTCATGAAGTAGAATTGGGTTAAAAAGCCATCTGTTCTGAATAAACATTAGGGTCCTCATTTAAATTAACAGGTCTAGGAATAAATCTCAGACACAGCATTTTATATATCATCAGGAAAATCTAATGTACGAACCAGGTATGGAATTTGAGACCACAAGAACCTGGATGTGGATATCAGTTCTATGACTTAATTGCTGTATGACGTGCTTAAATTGTTTTAGTTCTTTCATCCATTAGAAAATTATATTAATTACATCTTTGAGTAATTTAAGAATCATATCTGAAATACAAAATAATGATTACTATTTATTGAGGATAAACATGTGCCAGGCACTGAACTAAGTAGTTTTACATTTAGCTTTTAATATACATCCCAACAGTAAATGGCAGATATCTATCTGATTCAAATTTAAAAAATAGAAGTTTAGAGATGTTGAAGGTGTGACCCAAGATCACACAAATAGTATTTTGAGAAATAGTCTCCAAACACTGCTCTTATCACTGTAGAACTTAAATTCTTAGGTACTACATTGGCGGTAATAGGCACTAAATAAGTACTGGCTATTTTTATTTTATTTAAAGAAGTTAATTGGATTATTGGGATCTTCGGCTAATTTGTCACCCTCCTAGAAAGAGAACGCCCTGGAAACGTCCTCTATTCCAAAAAAATAAAGGGACCTCCTGTTACACTAGCAGTGTGTCCCCCAGAGGACTCCCCTGCCAACTATTGAAGCTTCTGGCTAAGATTGGATTATCCTTACTGTTAAGCTTCAGAATGACCAGTTCCTCAGTCAAGTTCTTAAATGTAAAGCACTAGAAGTGATCTGAATCACTCCTAATGGAGCAAGTCATCTAAACTCTCGGAGCCCGAATTTAAAAGAAAATTTTAAAATAAGGTTTGCCTAAACGATTTTACTTACACAAAATCTCCATCAAGTTGCATGATTTTCTATCATTTGTATATTTTCTTTTGTCTTACTTAAAAAAAAAAAAAAAGTATGCCTCACAGAAAGTGTAGAAGTTGGATCAGAGATCCCTTGGCGCCTACGTGTTGGCGTTCAATTGATGCATTGGGGCATAACATTGACTTATCTACCCTCAGGTTGATGCACTTCGTAATAGACTGAGTCATACACTTATATTATTTCACTGTTCTTCAGTGCAATTTAAAAATATCTTTAACTTTTATACTGCACGAAATAATTTGTCATAGACAAGTGATTGAAAGAAGAAAGTTCTAAATGAAAAACAATTTCATAACTTTTTTTTCATAGCTAAAAATTTAAATCACACCTGCAAAATAAAACCACCATATATCCAAGTGATGATAAACAATTTGACATTATTTTAATTCTAGAATCAATTGGGATGTAAGACATCTGAGGTTAAAAAATACATTATTTTGGAGTAGTTCAATTCAAGAGTAACCCAAAATGAAAAAACCCACAAATTTTTGTGTTCTGATTACTATGCCATACCTGCTTATAACTGAAGTTTTACATTGTATTTCAATAAAAATGGAATATGGAAATGAATTGGTTATTCCTAAGGAACTATTACAATATTTATTCAATAAGAAAAGTTAATAGTATCTCTTTGTTCCAGAACCTACCTTGTAAATGAATTCCTGCATATTACAAACTTTAAAAACCCAGAAGTTTTTTTCTCACATAACTTTTTTTTTCTCCCATAACTTTTAAAAGACATGAAAATCATGTGCACTTTTTTAAAAACTTAAAATTTTCTGTGTCATATTTGGATGTAGTTTAACATTTCAAACAATTTGTTTTATTTTCAGTTTTGTAAAGATACATGATTCAAGTTATACAATTTCTTTCAAAATTAGGGGGATCCCTGGGTGGCGCAGTGGTTTAGCGCCTGCCTTTGGCCCAGGGCGTGATCCTGGAGACCCGGGATCGAATCCCACGTCGGGCTCCCGGTGCATGGAGCCTGCTTCTCCATCTGCCTGTGTCTCTGCCTCTCTCTCTCTATGTCTATCGTAAGTCAATAAATCTTAAAAAAAAATTATACAATTTTGAAAGTTATACAATTACTTTATACAATTTCTTTCGAAATTATACAATTATACAATTTCTTTCAAAATTTGTCTAAGAGATCTTTTCCTATTTACTGACTACCTTAAACTCATGTGTCTCTTGGTATTCTATCTATATGTTATTTTTTATTATTTATTTTTCAAGTTATTTAAATTCTAGTTAGTTATATATAATGTAATACTGGTTTTGGGAATAGAATTTGGAGATTGATCTAATGCTCATCACGAGTACTCTTCTTAATGTTCATCACTCATTTAGCCCATCCCCCACCCACCTTCCTCAATCAATGCTGTTTGTTCTCTATAGTTAAGAATCTGTTATAGTTTGCTTCCTCTTTTTTCCTTTCCTCTATGTTCATTTGTTTTGCTTCTTAAATTCCACAAATGAGTGAAATCATATGGTATTTGTCTTTCTCTGACTTATTTCACTTAGCATTATATATTCTAGCTTCATCCATGGCATTGCAAATGGCAAGATTTCATTTTGATGACTAATATTCCATAATATATATATATATATATATATACATGAACATTTTGAACTCTTCCCATAATTTGACTGTTTCCATATAGTTGATAATGTTGCTATAAACATCAAGGTGCATGTGGCCCTTCAAATCTGTATTTTTCTATCCTTTGTATAAATACCTATCAGTGTAATTGCTGGATCATAGGGTATAGGTCTATTTTTAACTTTTTGAGGAACCTCCATACTGTTTTCCGGAGTGGCTGCACCAGTTTGCATTCCCACCAGCGATATAAGAGGGTTCCCCTTTATCCACACCCTTGCCAACATCTGTGTTTCCTGTATTGTTAATTTTAGCCATTCTGACAGGTTGTGAGGCAGTTTCTCATCATGGTTTGATCTATATTACCTTGATGATGAGTAATGTTGAACAACTTTTCTTGTGTCTGTTAGCCATCTGAATGTCTTTTTTGGAAATTTGTCTATTTAAGTCCTCTGCCCATGTCTTAACTGTATTATATGTTTTTTAGGTGTTGAGTTTTGTAAGTTTTTAATCTTTATTTATTCATTCATGAGAGACACAGAGAGAGAGAGGCAGAGACACAGACAGAGGGAGAAGCAGGCTCCATGCAGGGAGCCCGATGTGGGACTCCATCCTGGGACTCCAGGATCACGCCCCAAGCTGAAGGCAGACGCTGAACTGCTGAGCCACCCAGGTTTCCCGTTTTTTTTAAGTTCTTTATCAGATATGTCATTTGCAAGTATCTTCTTCCATTCCATAGGCTGCCTTTTAGTCTTGTTGATAGTTTCCTTTACTGTGCAGAAGCTTTTTATCTTGACAAGGTTCCAATAGTTCATTTTTGCTTTTGTTCTGTTCCCTCAGGAGACATGTCTAATAAGAAGTTGCTATTCCCTATGTCAAAGAGGTTACTGCCTTTACAATTTTGATGATTTCCTGTCTCACATTTAGCTTTTTCATCCATTTTGAATTTATTTTTTTGTGTATGGTGTAAGAAAGTGGTCCAGTTTCATTCTTTTGCTTGTAGCTGTCCAGTTTTTCCAACACCATTTGTTGAAGAGACTGTCTTTTTTCCAGCGGATATCCTTTCCTGCTTTGTTGAAGATGAGTTGACCCTATAGTTGTGCATTCATTTCAGAGTTTTCTGTTCTGTTCCATTGATCTATGTGTCTGTTTCTGTGCCAGTGTCATACTGTCTTGATGATCACAGCTTTGTAATACAGCTTGAAGTCTGGAATTGTGACACCTTCAGCTTTGCTTTTCTTTTTCAAAATTGCTTTGGTTATTCGGGAGCTTTTGTGGTTCCATACGCATTTTAGGATAGTTTGTTCTAGTTTCGTGGAAAGTGCTGGTGGTGTTTTGATAGGTATTGCATTAAATGTGTAGATTCCTTTGGGTATCATAGACATTTTAATAATATTTTTTCTTCCAATCCATGAGCATGGAATGTATTCCCATTTCTTTGGGTCGTCTTCAATTTCTTTCATAACCATCTTATAGCTTTCAGAGTATAGATCTTTTACCTCTTTTGTTAGATTTATCCCTAGGTATATTATGGGTTTGGGTAAAGTCGTCAATGGGATTGAGTCTTGATTTCTCTTTCTTCTACTTCATTATTGGTGTATAGAAATGCAGCAGATTTCTGTATGTTGATTTTGCATCCTGCAACTTGGCTGAATTCGTTTATCAGTTCCAGCAATTTTTTTTGGGAGAGTCTTTGGGTTTTCTACATAGAGTATCATGTTGTCTGCATTTAGTGAAAGTTTTACTTCTTTGTCGATTTGTATGCCTTTTATTTCTTTTTGTTTTCTGGTCACTGAGGCTAGGACTTCTAGTACTATATTAAGTAGCAATGGTGAGAGTAAACATCCCTGTCTTGTTCCTGACCTTAGAGGAACAACTCTCAGTTTTTCCCCACTGAAGCTGATATTGGTTCTGAGTCTTGTATATATGGTCTTTATAATGTTGAGATATCTCCCTCTATCCCTAGTTTGTTTAGGATTTTTATCAAGAACGGATGCTGGACTTCATCAAATACTTTTTTTTTTTAATCTATTGAGAGGATCATATGATTTTTATCATTTCTTGTACTAATGTGGTGTATTTTGTTGACACAGACAGGGTGAAGGCAGGGATCTGATAAACACCTGGGATACATGAGGGGAGATTGTTCGCTCTTCTACAAGGGATTCCCGGACAGGGGCCGGCATGAACTCCCCTCTCCAGGGATGAGGGAGGGGCTGGCACCATTTTTCTCCACCACATCAGCACAGACTGAGTTCAGAGAGCAGAACAGCACCAACAGTGGAGGCCTCACCTGCTTACACCAAGTCCCACCCTCCTGTGCTCCACAGGTGCTTCTTCACTAGGGTGAGCATGCCGAGAGTCAGTGGGGTCTTTGGTTTTTATCTGCAATCAGGATAATACTGGCCTTGTAGAATGAGTTTGGAAGTTTTTATTCAATTTCTATTTCTTGGAACAGTTTGAAAAGACTAGGTATTAACTCTTTAAATGTTTGGTAGGATCCCCCTGGGAAGCCATCTGGCCCTGGACTTTGTTGAGAGATTTTTGATTCCTGATTCCATTTCTTTACTGGTTATGAGTCTTTTTAAATTATCTGTTTCTTTCTGTTTCTGTTTTGGTAGTTTGCATGTTTCTAGGAATTTGCCCATTCCTTTCAGATTGCCCAATTTGTTGGTATATAAATTTTTGTAATATTCTTCTATCATTGTATTTCTGCGGTGTTGGTCATGATCTCTCTTCTTTCATTCCTAATTTTATTTTGGGGATCCCTTCTTTTTTCTTTTTTGATAAAACTGGCTAGGAGTTTATCAATTTTGTTAATTTTCTCAAAGAACCCACTCCTATTTTTATTGATCTGTTCTACTGTTGTTGTTTTTTTCTGACCATATAAACACAATCTTATTCTCTTCGTGTTATGCTCAAAATGCGTTATTCCTTTGAAATTTTTCTAAGATACCAATCTCAGATCTATGAAGGTGAATGACATGGTTTTAAAAATATTGACAAAGAAAACTGTTTATCTATTCTTTCAATTTCTTTCTAAAATCACTTTATGTCCTAAAGTATCAAATCTATCAGGAAGATCATGTTATATACCACCGTGTAAAATTGTTTAGTCTTCAGGTAACTGATAGACTCATCAAATTCATATCCTATATGACTAGAACTACATTCAAACCTAATTAAAGGTATTGGCCTGCCATAAGGAATGGTAAATCAATCATCATAGTCATACATTGGAAATCTATGAGGATGTCTAAATGCTGGGTTAGATATACCTAGAGAGACAGTGACTATGCCCATGACATAATAAATGAAAGGGGAGAAAAAGAAGTGGTATAAAATTCTGTGTAACACAATTGTGTTTCCTAGTTTTAGAAAATGAAATAAGCAAAGATTGAGAAAGGACTAAAGGGATGGTAGGATTATTTGATTTGTTTCAAAAGTCATATAACAATGTTATACTTTTAACTAATATGAAAAAATATCAATAAACTATAATCTCCTGAAAGGAAACTTCCAGAACATTACTTGAACATAATTTTTTAAGTATTACAACTTTTAACACTTAATTATGAGTTTTTTCTCATAATTTAACCATATTTCTTTTTTATCAATCATTTACATTTTTTTTCTTCTTTTGTAAGGCTATGGAAAGTACAATGAGATATTGAAATTTAGGTGAATTTGACTCTCTGGGAAATCACATACTCTATGTTTGTTAAGTAATGTAAAAAAAAAAAAAGTATCATACCTACCCTAGGTACTAACATTGGCATTTTCCTGGCATGCCACATAATCCCTGTTAGATTGTTCTTCATCTCTAAAATAAATTTTTAAAAATGAGTGTGATACCTGCAGTCTGACTTTTAGAAGGTTATGGTAATGTTATGGAATACAAATCATTTATTCAACCTATAAAAAAGTGAAAATGTCTTTAAGTGTAAATCTATAATGATCATAATTTATAATATTTGAATAGGTCAAAATTTGGAGGAAACTTGTGTCTGGGATCATACTCTAAAACAAAGGTCAAAGCTTCAGGAAATATAATTAAAAACAGAATCTCCTCTCAATAGGAGGAGACAGAAAGAAACTACAATTACAAATTTTCTAAAGTAACTGCTCAAAGAAAACAGAGAAAAGAAATTATTTCCCTTGTTTTCCACAGGAAGCATTAAGCCTTTTATTTTCAACTTGTATTTGCCTTTATATATATCTCAGTAGGCCATAACAAATTCACAAAGGTCCTGTGGAATATTTTAAAAAAATTTTAAGTTTATCTTTTAACAATCTCTACAATGTGGGCCTCGAACTCGCATCCCCAAGATCAAGAGTCAAACATAGCAATACTCAGTATCGTATTCTATATAAACTGCTAACTTGAGGAACTCAAAATCTTAACATTTGACTACACTATATTCCTTGAGATGATGTCATATATTTGCAATGGTAAGTTTTCAGCAATCACTACAATAAAAAGTAAATACCTATGAAAATCATTTTGAGATGAGAAAGAAAAGGATGACTGTCCAATCTGATTCAAAGGTTTGAGAAGTTGTGCAATGTCCAAAAGGTGCATAATTATGTTAATGTGATTAACAATGAAATAAAAATAAAAGTTTTCCTTCAATATATGTGCTGTTTCTTTCAAGTAACTATTAAACTTTTCAGAATAAATATTTATTAAATTTTTGGGCCATTTAACTAACATTGCTGGCCACTTCTTTGAGTCTAGATGTGCCATGAAAAAATTACTGAGACACTAAGTTCATTGTGAACTAAGAAAGTTTGGGAACCCCTCCCCTGGACCAATACTTAATTTCTGCAAAACTACTGTGCAATATAGGAATGCAGTAAACTCACTTCAGCCTGTGCCTCTTATCTTCATTACCTTAATGATAGAAAGATATTTGCTCCCTCCCACCACTTAAGTGGATACTCATTAGAATGAGAATGATTCCAATACTTTTTATCTGGGATTGCACCAGATTTAGGTTTTCTTTTTTTTTTTTATTTTAATTTTTATTTATTTATGATGGTCACAGAGAGAGAGAGAGAGGCAGAGACACAGGCAGAGGGAGAAGCAGGCTCCATGCACCGGGAGCCCGACGTGGGATTTGATCCCAGGTCTCTAGGATCGCGCCCTGGGCCAAAGGCAGGCGCCAAACCGCTGCGCCACCCAGGGATCCCGGTTTTCTTTCCTCTCCCTATCTTCAGAATCCAATGATGTCTTGTCATAGGAATAATAGGAATCATTATTATAATGGGAATAAGCATTTTGTTCAGTTATGAGAGCATGAGAATGAATTTGCCACCAAAATGGAAGCATCTGCTCCATAAAGGGCCAGACTTCCTGGACTTCGAATTCACTGAAAATTGGGAAAATGCTGGCAATACCTCCTTCATTTAAACAATTATTAATGTATAAGTCCAAGCAGGTGTGTGACTGGCAAAGAAGATGACATTGGAAAAGCCTTGTCTTCAACTAGATAAGCACAGCCTATTGCATCTCCATTCTTTTAGTTTCCATATATATAGATTGTGTATTTGCAGTGTAGCTCATTATCTAGGCATTAAAGAGAAAGGGAGAAAAAGGCCAAAAGGAGTTAACCTGTATGCCATTGTATGCGTCTGTGTTCTCTTATAAATACTGGATTCATGAACCATTGCCAATGAAGGTCATTCACTTTAACTGGAATGAAACACAATAGCAATGTAATTTCCTTAATCTCCTGTATGACTTTCCTTCCATGCATTACATTTCCATCCCTCATTTCTTTTGTCTCATTTCATGTCTTCTATTATAGTGGCTTTAATATGCTTACTCCCCAGTCTCTTATTGGCCCACATTCAAACCATTTACTGTAGGTAATTAGCTTTAGTGTGTCTGAGCCTGTGTTATCTCTGCCTGTTCCGTTCACAGCAGCCTTTTATGAGTATTCTTCTTATATCAGAATTTAAAAGAGTCAAAATAGGATCAATGACTATTGAGGACACTGTGGCTTACTTTTTCACAGTTTCTAACAACTAATTGTTCTGTTATACTCTTTTGAGTAAGAACACAAATCATTGACAGATGCACTGTTTAATTAAAAAAAATAATAGGATAAGTCAGATCAAATTTAAGAAGGGCTACTTTATTACAAAGTCTCTAAATCCAAAATCAAATACCAAGCAACCACAAAGATATGCAATATAATAAATGTGCTCAGAGAGGCTCCAGGGCAAATTGAAATGAAATCAAAGAATTTGCATTCCCTTGACCACGACAGCCTTAACATTTTTCTCAGCTTAACTAAACATTAGGAAATCTTCCTGACTCTGGGCCCCTGCCTTTACGTTACTGAGAACATTGAGAATACTGGTCATTAAACTTTCTCCTGGCCCCTATGAAATGTAAATAGTTTTAGAAGCTTGCCTATTTCACAACCTAAGAGTGTCTTTCTCAAGACTTGGGAGCCATCCCTTTGAAATATAGTTATCTAGAAAGATAGCACCCCTATCCCCACCATTTCTGTGGAAGGATGGAAGTAGGCTCCCTGATCTGAGTTGTAAAACTTCCTCCTGTTGTGAACATATGATTTCACTTATATGTGGAATCTAAAAAACAAAAACAAATGAACAAACAACAAAAACCTAGAAACAGAGTCATAAATACAGAGGATAAACCAGAGGTTGCCAGAGGTGAGGGTAGGGGAGCATGGCAAAAAGGTGAAGGGGATTAAGAGTACAAATTTTGAGTTATAAAGTAAATAAATTACAGGGATGAAAAGTAGAGCACAGGGAATATAGTGAATAATACTGTAATAACATTGTGTGCTGACAGATGATGACTACTTATCCTAGTGAATATAACTTAATATATAGAACTGTCCAATCACTATGTTGTAAATATGAAACTAGTCTGACACTGTCAACTATACTTCAACTTAAAAAAAGAGAGAGAAAGTTTACTTTTCCTTTGGTGAAAACCGGGTGGCAAACACAGATGGCCTATGAGCTTTCTCTCCCCCCCACCTTTTAAAAACCATACTGTCTTTTGTTTCTACAGAGTTGAGTTCAGACTGAGCTCTGGTCTCTCTTCCTTATTAGAACAACCTGAACAAAGTCTTCCTTTTCTGTGAAACTTTGCCCAGTGCAATTTTTGCTTTGCCACACTAATGCTTGATAGAATTATTTTTTAAAATATACAAAACCAGGCAGCCCAGGTGGCTCAGGAGTTTAGCGCCGCCTTCAGCCCAGGGCCTGATCCTGGAGACCTGGGATTGAGTCCCACGTCGGGCTTCCTGCATGGAGCCTGCTTCTCCCTCTGCCTGTGTCTCTGCCTGCCTCTCTCTCTCTCTCTCTCTCTCTGTCTGTCTCTCATGGACAAATAAATTAAAAATCTTAAAAAAATAAAATATACAAAACCATCAATCTAATCTCACAGGTTTTCCTAGGGCTTGTTCTGGTCAATGAATTGGTATTCTAAAACTGGAAAAGAAGAATTCAAGAAAATAAGCATTTTCCTTTTCCAGTTTGTATCAGCAAGTTACTCACCTCGGATTATTAAATTACCATAGACTCATGAAAGAATGTTTGAAAATAAAAATTAAGCCAGGAAATGAAATGTAATATTTTATCACTCTTGATTTTTTTCCTCAATTCAATTGCTTCTTGACAATAAACAATGGTAATGGAGAAATAAAAAGGTCATCTAGATCTAGACATGACGTTATGTTGATTCTGCTCTCATGTAATACAACCCAATACATATTTACTGAAGAAATTTAAAACTATGCTTACATGTTACCTTTTCGTTGAAATTATAGCCATTGTATATAATATTTGTTGCTGGTTTATAGTCAATCATCAACAAGGGGATTGTTCATGGGTTTGGAGTAGGATAGCTGATGGGCTTGGAACACAAAGGCAGGGGAGGCTGGTCAGCTGGGTACAGACATTCATCAAAATGGAGAAACAAGAGTGGGAAGAAAAGAAGTGGAAGAGGGCTGGGGCAGAAGGGTACGTGGTGAGTTCAATTACTGACAAATTGAGTTTTGACGCCTGTGATTTAGCCCAAGAAAGATGTCCACCGTGAACCTGAATATGGCGAGGCCGATCAGGGCTGGTGCTGGGCATTTGGAATGCATGAGGGAACAGAAAGAATTTTCTACAGAAGGAAGAACCGTGAACTCTTTAGATGTGAAAGGCATGAAAGAGAGCAGAGATTAATATATTCTACAGAACAGAAGGAAATTGATTGAGCAAGATCCTGAGAAAGATCAGGGGGGTTGGGAATGGATGAAGGAACCAGGTTGGTAGTTCACCTTGAAGAATGAAGATGTCTTTCCCACTGAGTTGAGATGAAAGACAGACACGAGTTAATTTGTAAGCAGGATGTAAAGAGATGTGAATAGAAGCTGAGAATAGTCTTATTCAATAATCTCCCTCTTCTCTGTAAAGTATGAAAGCAGTATTACCTGTGGAAAATGAGGTTAGGTGCATAATCAGGGCTTCTAAACGTCTGTTCCATTACAGAGGGAGCTCTGACTAAACCAGTTTGAGTGTGAGCTGTGCAAGTCATTTGTGATCCAGCATTGCTTTGTAACATCACGTCAATTCATCACTTTCTGAACCACTAACACAGCTGTCACCCTCCTGCAGTAAAATCCCAGATAGAGTTGTTGAGTCACTTCCATTGTGTGTTCTGGGAACAATTTGAACCCTCCATATTATATTTCTTTGTAGATTTACTAACTGTAAGCGCTGGTCTGAGAAGTGGACAGGAGGGGAGGGACTATATTTCCATAATAATGATCAGTGCTATGCTTGACGCCAGCTCCTCTACGAAAGAAAAATAAAATGTCTGAGGATAAAATCAAACTGTATTTTAATAAAACTGATTAAATACAGTTCTATTTACAAAAGTCCATGAGTCTCTGAAGAATACAGAGTGCCGCTCACTCTGTGTCCTCTGTGTCTCCCTATCTCTTTTGTCTCCTCATTGTCACCCAATTTTTGGACCTCAAACGCCTGGCATTAAGTAAAGGATCAATACATGTTTCTGAAGGCTGAATGTTTTGACATTTTGTTTAAATATTGAATTGCTTTATTCATTAACTTTTCATATACTTATGCTCTACTTTGTCAATTAGATACTAAGTTTTTGAGGAGAGTAATTCTAGTCACAACAGGGCATATTAAAGCCCCAAATGACTTAAAAAGAAAACTCTAAGAAAGGCAGTTTTGTAAGAAAACTAGCAAATGGGTTTGGGAATTATACAGTTGAGGTCTCCTTTTAATAGATTTTTAATAATTTTAATCTATTTTGGTCTTAGGGAGACGGATGGGAGGAAACTAATATAAGAGTGAACAATGTTAATCGTTTTAATATGCAAAAAATTCATGCTTAACAATGGAAAGAGAAACCTGGTCAAAATTTTGAAATTTATTTTTTCACATTTCTTTTCTTTTTGAAGGATCAATACTTTTTTGAAAGGTAACTTTAATAGCTGCTTGCTCTTTAAAAATAAAATATAGGTTAATATGAAAAATCCACTCTTGGTCAATATCTAGAGAGGAAACCCATGGAATCAGAAATATGTATCACCCTGTTTCTAAACGAGAAAAGACATCAAAATAGCAAAGGCTGAATCCACCAAATGATTCTCATTAGTTACCAGTTTCTCTTCTAACAGGAGATCTTTCCAATGATCTGCAATGAGAAAATAATTCTGGAAAAAATACGTAAAGGATATGAAAAACGATAATGAAAAAAATGCAAATGAAATTTTTACCAAAGAGCCAGAAATCCTCCTCCAACAACAAAAAAAAAAAGTGAAAAGGCTCCTAAAGCAACACTTTCACATTGGTAGTAAAACCAATACCGCCACCTGCTGGTAAAAATATAAATTGTAACCCTGGAAAGTAATTGTAACACTTTTTCTTAACAGAGAAGAGCACATTTTTGTCTAGTGCGCCTCAAATTTACTACCCATTAGCTATAACTCCAGAAAAGATAATTTTTAGAATTGAAAGAGATAGTATAATCCCTATAAACAAAAATTGTGTTTTGGGTTTAAAAAATATACCTATATAGTTAAGCTCAGCAAATTCCAGTAAAAACAAGAATAAGCATGAGTTTTGGGAGCCACGGACACCCAGATTCAAGTTCCAGTTCTGACACTACTCTCCTTCTGGCCTTGAAAACTTATTTCCCTTGGCTTTAGTCGTCTCATGTAAGAAACAACTGGTAGGATTGTAATGAGCATGAACATGTAATATCATCTAGCACATTTCCTCATACCAAGCAGATTAGCAAAAAGCAGTATTTTCACTAGAATTACCTGGTCTTTGCTTTTTTTTTTTTTAATTCTGAAGCGTTTTGCAAGCAGGATTACCCAACTGGTTTTGCTGTTTATGATTTTCAGACTTCCAAATTGCCTGTCAAAGACATATGGTACTGTCTTCACAGCATTTACTCATGTAAAAGGAAAGCCAACAATAGATTGATCTAATCTAACCAATGCAGAAGCAGGATGATTTTATAAGACAGAAAAAGAGAGAGAGAGAAGTGGAAAAAAGAGCAGACATGTTTGATACAGTGATTCATTTGTTCCTTTCCTTCCGCAAGCTTCTGCTTTGCTGACAATTAGCAGAGACAAGCTATTCTATCATTGGGAAGCCAGATGGGTGAGCTGTTTCCACGTTCTTTGGAAGACCTCAAGAACATGGCTGAGGAGCATGTACCAGGATGTCTTTGTTTTATGTCTGTGTCTTCAGCATCTCCACTAAGCTATGTCAATTCTGCTCTATTTTCCTTATTAGAATTTCTCACGTTACAGTAACACAAGATGCCGTGCATTCAGCGCAACTACTGTTGGCTCTCTCCATGCAATAACCCTGTAGTGGGTATTACATGGACATCATTACTGACATAGCTGACCCATGCAGGAAAAGAATCTAGGAGTGTTCTCTGATGTTTTGCATCTGAAATTAAGAGCCGTACGAAAAATTTAAGAACAAGTAAATTTCTTACCATTGCTTTCTGCCCCCCCCCCCACTCTCCCAACTCACTTTACTCCATCCAGAGACATACTTCTAGAAGAAGCCCCAGTAGTATGGGCTCAACCCTCAAAATTACCCCATTATTCGTTTTCAAGCCAAAATCTCCTTCTCTAAGAGATCAAAATTGGAAATCAGGAAACATAACTGAATCACTGACAACAAAATGTGATTTCACGTCCTTCACCCACCTTCTTCAATGTGTTAGTTTATATCAGCAGTTTCCAGTCCTGATTTCACTTTAGAAAAACCTAGGAAATTTTTAACAAAGCAAATTTCATTGGTCCTGGATGAGGTTGAACATTGTTGATCACAAAGGTCTCATTTCTCATGCTCCCACGCGTGCCCATGGAGTAAAGGAAGAGGAAGACAGGTAAAAACCCTTCACCACCTGGACCTACATATTTTTTTCTTGACTGATACTGACCTCCATGCCATCCATTACAGCAGGACTCCAAAAGCTGGCTTAATCATGGGGTGCAATTGTGGGTTCATATTGACTTCTTAACTGATCAATTCCCAGAAAGATTGATGCTCTCTTGAGTTGGTTTCTTACTGACCTACCCACCTTGGTTGCTGACACTATCTAGCAGGACCTCACAGAAGGCAGATGCATGGACAGAGTCCCACCAACACTGCTCTAGAATGTCACGTTTTGTGGCACAGAAATTCTCATCTTCAGATGTTATGATTGAAGCTATTCCTCGGAGGCGTCCTTGCTCTGTATTTTGGACCCTGGGCTTAAGCCAGAAATCTAATTCTGGTTCCTTTCCCCCCTCACCGTAATGGGGGTACATACTCCATTCTGTTGGGACGGAACTGAGAAAACATTCAATTAGGGAGGAAACACCAGCCTACTTTCTTAGCAACATCCTCAACACTAGCAAGATCCTCTTAGGGCATTCTCATTAGACTTGGAAGGACCCAGCAACAGTCGCCTTCAAACGCTGTTTCTAATACCATTTCTTTTTACAAATCAACTATCCCAGGGCCTAAGTTACATATAGTAAAATGCACCATTTTAAAATATACAATTCAACAATTAAAACAAAGGTAGGCTGACATCACAGAAAATGTGATGCCCTTTTGCAGAGGTGGTATTAACTATTTCTTTAATGCTAATTTGCCGGTTTAGATCATTTTTCTATGGATGTTTGATATGTTAACATTAGAGAAGTGGGTAAAGCTTACAGAAGTATTGTGTGTACTATTCTTACAACTTTTTATTAAGTCTAAAATCATTATAGAGTTTTAAAAAGAAAGTCAAACTAAAGCTAGAAAGAAAAAATTAAAATGCCATTTCTTTGAGGATGATTTTTATAAGCTGTGAATTTCAGTAAAAAACACTAAAATGTTTTGGTCCAATTTACCCATGCAGTTTTTAAAAACAGATTGTCTTTTATGTCTGGTCACTTTCATATAATGTGTAAGTTAATGTTTATTGCTTTGGGTACAAAAACAGCTGAAGAAGCTTAAAATATGTTGTACTGGGGGTAAGGGGAATTGCCTCTAAAATTAATGTACAAACTGATTTCCTTAAAAATATTGTCATAAGTGTTTTGATAACCCAAGGACTTAAATATAACCTTTCCAAAACACATTACTTTCACAGTATCATATTTTTGACAACCAACTATCTATAACTGTATCCTACTCATATAAATCTTGTCTATCCTTCAGTCATACATGATAACTATTGTACGGAACAATTTTAGTATATATTTCATAGTGAAGGTGGTTTATATTGAATTAAACACATATGTTGAGATACCAGAAATCACTGAATTAAATTACATTCACCAAGTTCAAAAGTACACTGATTTTCCCTTTCCCAACCACCAAGTGTGTGTGTGTATTCATAAACAGATACAAATCCTATTGAAAATCTGTGCCATTTAATAAGGTTAAACATTTAACAATCTAGTACAAATATTCTCATTTTTAAAAAGATACACATATGCATTTTATACAATTGTTTAAATTAAATACTAAAGGACAATACAGCTAAAATTTTCCTTATATTTTTCAATTTACAGAATCAAATCAATTGTATACAGTTATTTCCATGTATAAGAATTTTACATTTGTATGTCCTACAATTAAGAAAATCTAAATCTTAAAAATAAGTTTTAAGACATATATCCAATTATGTACAAAAATCACTGCAATTTATAGATTCAAGCTTACTTTAAAAATCATATAAATCGTGAAAAAATATACTATGAAAAATTTTGTTCTTAAAGTAGGATATCAATACATATAACCTAGTTGATCCAAAAGTATAAATAATGTTTATAAATTATAGTAGTGTCTACACTGCCCTGTCATGAAAGGAGGTATTCTTTGTAAATATGTATGAGTCTGACTTCCTTCAAGTGTTGAAATTATTTTCACTTTACCTATTTTCATTAAGTTTGTAAAAATGTATCATCTTATAAAATTGAGTACACTGACTACAATGAAACTTTTCATAACTAAAAAACATTATGAAATGAATGCCAATTATTAAGCAACTTGCTCATTAAACTATTTGTATATATAGGGTGATTTTTTTTCTTTCCTCTAAATTAAATATGAACTTAACACTTCTCTTATTCAGTAAAATTCTTGACCAAGTAGAAGCTTTTTGTTGTTGTTCACTGATCTATTTCTTCCACATTCTGAGTCAACAACATTGGCTTAAATCTGAGCTAAAGAAACAGGAGTGTTATGTTATCCGATATGAGAAATACTTTATCTTTCAAATAAATGGATCAATTAAAGAGTTCCGTAACACTAATACATGCCTATCATGAGCAAAGCACTCTTTTAGATACTATTAATAACATACTAGGTGGCAAATTTTTAAAATGAGAAAAACTAAATTACTGAGTATATAAACACTGATCAACAGTTCATTAAGAAATCTTTCAAAGAAAACCAATAAAATGCACCTAAGCCATTAAAAAAAAATCTTTTCATATGTAATTGGCACTTTACTGAATCTGGTACTTTGTCCTGGAGGATGTATAATTGAATAATACTGTCTTGGAATCATTAAAAGAAAGTGTTAAAAATAAGCAAGATCAGCAAATTACCTCCTGGAATTCTTGAGTAAAGTGAAAATACGCATATACAACGCTATTTCTGAATTCACTATAGATTGGGACACAAAGAAGATGATTATATTTTAATTGTTCTGTAAACCTTTTGTAATAAAGGACAGACTAAGTGTATATAAATTTAAAAACAAAATGTCTAGTTTTAAAGTCATGAGTTTTCAGTAATAGTTCTCAAAAATCATCACGTAAATTTAATTAGTTTACATTTTTATACCAGATATTTTCTAAATAAGCTCAAACTACTGGCAATGATAAGTAAAATAAAACAAGTTGCAAGAAGAATAGAAATATGATTATTTTTAAAATGTAAACTTTTAACTAATAATTGGCTTTTTTTCTAATTTAGTTTATTAGTTTGTTATTTCATACTTGGACAATGGGAAACGTGTGTGTATGTGTGCACATGCATGCACATGCATGAATGCATGTGTATTCTGAGGTTTTCGGTGGGCTCTGAAGGCACAAGTCTGTTTCTTACATTAAAACAAAACAAGTCCATAAATGTACAGAAAACACATTTAATTATAAAATGACAACTTTTAAAATATGATTGTCCATATTGGGTAGATAATGCTGCAATGGCAATGTGCACTCTTGGAAATGATGGCCAATTTCCCAGCTGTAAAACAATCTCCTTTTTCTATTTCATCCTTCATTTCCTGCATTGTTGAGATCACATTCTACTGAAACAGTACTCACAACTGTATTCTGATTTTGAAATGATACATCTGTGTCTAATGGTGGAGGCTTATACAAAAAGACTGCAAACCCATTGAAGAAAATGGTGATAGTTTTACAAGTAACACCTAAATATAAAAACAAAAATTAATCATGCATTTAGGCCTTTAAGTATCACAAAAATTAATTCTGAGAAATTCTTCGCAGAAACCCACTTTAAAGAGCAGTAGTAGATAGGCATTATAGATCTATGTTTTAAATTTTTAAAATTTTAGAAAGGTGGTATTCTTCAGTAAAACATTTCTATACAACCCAATGAAGCAGGCTTTAATTTTCTTTCCAAACATTAAAAATGTACAATAATTACTCTTTTCTTGGTTATGATTGTACATTCTAATAAAATAAGTATTGCATACAATTAAATAAATCTATGTTCCACTTCTAATTTTATTAACACATCATATGTATAAAAGTTGTAAGAAATGAAGTCAATGACAAAATAAAATAGCTTATAATATCCTTGAACCTAAAAAATTAGTTGTGGAATGATCAAGTCCATGATGGAAAATAATTCTAAAAATTAAAAGGCTTTGGGGTTCTTAGGAGAAAGCCTCCACAAAATGTATCACATTGAGTACTCAACCAAATTTAAATATTGACTAAAAATGTGAACCAATGAGATTCACTTCACAAGCTTTGTTTTCAAAGGACTGTGATTTTGAGCTTGGCTTTATGAAATCTGGCCAGAGTATAAGCATTTAAGTGACAGCTGAATAAACTAAATGGCCTTGCAGTATAGTTTCTGCAGTACCTAATTTGTGTTACCATTAGTATTTTACTCAAAATGTGTATTTGAAAAAACAGGAATTCTCATTGAACTAAGGCATCTATAGATTTACAGGAAAATTAGTTACATAGGTACTATCATGACAATGTTTTTAGAAAATTTAAAGGCATATATGATTTAGGGGAAAAAAATCTCACATTCATCACAGAGTAGGAAAAGGAACAATTCATTATCTCTATCTTTTGGTCAAAAAGTATACACAAAACCAATTAATTTTTAAATTCAAAAACACAGTGAATAAAGAGTGTTTCATATGTAAAAGCGTTAGAAAGATTAATTTTGCCTATTCTAGTCAATTTTTTCCCTCCAATTATATTTTTGGATTTACATATTTATTTCTTCAGTGGGTATTTCATTATTCTATCATCAAAAATTCCGACATCATTCTCTGGGTTGAAACACATTAAGATTAATAAGCTATCTTGATACATATGCCAAAATACAATCATAATCACCATGAAAATCACACATTAAGTAATAATACATACATGTATGTTTGTGTGTATGTTTATTTAGAACATCTGTTTTTTTTCTTGAATTATAATTGGTGTATAATTTATATTAGTTTCAGATGTACAAGAGTATTTTGATATTTTTAAACATTATGAAATGATCACCATAATAGGTCTAGTGACCACCTGTCTCCATTCAAAGTCCTTACAATATTACCATTTTTCATCTAAATTTTATCTTATTTTTTTAAAGAGAGAGCATGGGGGTGGGACTGAGAGAGAGGGAGAGAGGGAAACTCCAGCAAGTTTCAGAATCAGTGCAGAGCCCAACAGGGAGTTCGATTTCATAACCTTGAGATCATGACTTGTGCCAAAATCAAGAGTTAGATGCTTAACTGATGGAGGCGCCCCTACAATTTTACTGACTATACATCTTATGCTATAGGTTACATCACTGTGACCTATTTTATGACTGGAAATTTGCACCTTTTGTTCCCTTTCATCTATTTTGCCCGTCGGCTCAATCATGCCCCTCTGTCAACCACCAGGTTGTTCTCTGTATCCATCAGTCTGTTTTGTTTTGTTTCATTTCTTTGGCTTTTTTTAAATTCCATTTATAAATGAAATCATATATGACTTGTCTTTCTCTACTTGACTTATGTCACTTAGCATAATACCATCTAGGTCCATTTATGGAATCACAAATAGTAAGATTTCATTCTTTTTATTGCTGAGTAATGTTCCACTGTATATATAAACCACATTTTCTTTATCCATCCATCTACCAGTGGACACTTAGATTACTTTCAGATATTATTATAAATAATGCAGCAGTGAACACAGGGGTACATACATATATTTTTGGATTAGTGTTTTTGTTTTTATCAGATAAATTCCCAGAAACATCCAGATGTAGAATTACTAGATCGTATGGTAGTTCTATTTTTAATTTTTTGAGGAACCTCCACACTGTTTTCCATTCCTACAGTGGATGAGAGAGATTCTTTTTCTCCAAATCTTTGCCAATACTCATTTGTTCTTTTTGATAATAGCCATTCTGACTGGTGTGAGGTGGCACCTCATTGTGGTTTTGATTTGCATCTCCCTGATGATGAGGGGTGGGGAGCATCTTTTCATGCGACTGTTGGCCCTCTGGAGGTCTTCTTTGGAAAAATGTCTATCAGATCCTCTGCCCTACTTTTAATCAGGTTGTTCACTTTTGTTGTTGTTGTTATTGAGTTGTGTAAGTTCTTAATAGAGTGTGGATATTAACCCTTTATTGGCCATCTCATTTCCAAGTTTGCCTTTTCATTTGTTGATGATTTCCTTCACTGTACAAAAAAGCTTTTTAGTTTGATGTGGACCCTTTGTCTATTTTTGCTTTGGTTTCCCTTGCCTGAAGAGACATATACAAAGAAATATTGTTAAGGTCACTGTCAAAGAGCTTACTGTCTATGTTTTCTTCTAGGAGTTTTATGGTTTCAGGTCTTGCAGTTAAGTTTTTAACATATGTCAAGTTTATTGTTGTGTACGGTGTAAGAAAGGGGTCCAATTTCATTCTTTTGCATGTAGCTGCCCAGTTTTCCCAGCACCCCATTTATTGAAGAGACTGTCTTTGCTCCATTGAATGTTCTTGCCTCCTTTACTGTGGATTAACTGAGCATATAAATGTGGGTTTACTACTGGGCTCTCTTTGGTGCAATTGTAAAAGGAATTGTCTTAATCTCTCTTTCTCATATTGTGCTGTTAATGTAGAGAAATGCAAACATTTCTGCATATTAATTTTGTATCCTGCAACCTTACTGAATTAATTTTTTAGTTGCAACAATTTTTTTTGGTGGATTTCAAACTTTATGTTGAATAAAAGTAGCGAGAGGGAACATCCCTGTCATGTTCCTAATCTTGGAAGAAAAGCCTTTAGATTTTTACTGTTGAGTATTATGTTAGCTATAGGTTTGTCATATATGGTCTTTATTATGTTGAGGTATATTCTCTCTATACCTACTTCAGTAAGAGTTTTTATTACAAATGGATGTTGACTTTTTAACAATGTTTTTCCTTCAATTTCTAAGATTGAATTCTTTAAAATGTTGAGTTTTTAAAGATGTTTTTCCTTTGAATTCTGAGAAAAAACATATGTATTTTTTATCCTTCATTTTGTTAATGTCATGTGTCACGTTGACTGGTTTGTGAGTGTTGAACAAACCTTGCATCCCTGGAATGAATCCCACTTAGTCACATTGTAAGATCCTTATAATACGTTGCTGAATTAATTTTGATATTTTGTTGAGGACTTTTGCATCTGCATTCATTGGGATACTGGCCTCTATTTTCTCTTTTGTAGTATCTTTGTCTGGTTTTAATATAAGGGTAATGCTGGGCTCACCAAATAAGTTTGGAAGTGTTCCTTCCTCTTCAATTTCCTTGGAATAATTTGATAAGGATCCACATTAATTATTTAAATCCTTGGTAAAATTCACCTGTGAAGCCATCTGGAACTGGACCTTTGTTTGGCAGTTTTTTGATTATTGATTTAATTTCATCACCAGCAACTGGCCTATTTTCTATTCAGATTTTCTACTTCTTCAAGATTCAGCCTTGAAGATTATATGTTTCTAGGAATTTATCCATTACTTCTGGGTTGACTAATTTGATAGTGTATAATCATTCATAATATTCTCTTACGATCCTTTGTATTTCTGTGGTGTCCATTGTAATTTTTCTTCTATCATTTCTGATTTTCTCTGTTGGGCTCTCTCTCTTTTTTCTGATGAGTCTAGTTAAAAGCCTGTTGATTTTGTTGATTTTTTCTAAGAACCAGCTCTTAATTTCACTGATCATTTATATTGCTTTTTTAGTCTTTATTTCATTTATTTTTGTCTTGATCTTTATTATTTTCTTCCTTCTAGGAAGAAAGCCAAACTTTGGGCTTTGTTTTTTCTTCTTTTTCTAGTTCCCTTAAATGTAAAATTAGATTGTTTGAGATTTTTATTGTTTCTTAATGTAGGCCTGTATCTGTATGACTACAAACTTCCCCTTTATAACTGTGTTGCATTCCAAATATTCTGGAACATTGTATTTCCATTTTTATTTTTCTCCAGCTATTTTTTAAATTTTTCTTTTGATTTTTTTCTTTGATCCGCTGGTTGTTCGGTAGCATGTTTTTAAATCTTCACATATTAGTGTATTTTCTAGTTTTCTTCTTGTAACTGATTTCTAGTTCTATATTTTTTGTCAGAAAATATGCCTGATATAATTTGAATCTTCTCAAATTTATTAAGACTCATTTGTGACCTTGCATATGATCTATTCTGGAGACTGTCCCATGTGCACTTGAAAAGAATGTGTATTGTGCTGTTTTGGAATGGAATATTCTCTATATATTTATTAGGTCCATCTGATCCAGATAAGGCTATAGTTATCTTATTGATTTTTTTTTATTTGGATGATCTATCCATTGATATAAGTGAGGTATTAAAGGCCCTACTATTATTGTATTACTGCCTAGATCTCCGCTGACTACTGTTTTGCTTTATGTATTTATGTATTACTATGTTGGGTTTATAAGTGCTGTTACGTTGATCCCTTTATCATTATGTAATGCCCTTTTTTGTCTTTTCTTACCATCTTTGTTTTAAAGTCTATTTTATCTGAGTAAGTATTACTATTCCAGCTTTGTTTTCATTTTCATTTTCATGGAATGTCTTTTTCTATCCCTTCACTTTCAGTCTTTCACCAGCTTTAGACTGTGAGTCTCTTCCAGGTAGCATATACAAGGGTCTTGTTTTTTAATCCATTCAGCCACTCTGTCTTCTGATTATAGAATTTAGTTCATTTATATTTAAAGCAATTATTGATAGGTATGTACTTATTGCCATTTTGTTAACTGTTTTCTGGCTGTTTTGTAGTTCCTCTATGATCCTTTTCTTATTCTCTTTCTCTCTTCTCCTGTGGTTTATTTTCTTTATTGTTA
The DNA here is from genome assembly GCF_048164855.1 of Canis lupus baileyi. Classification (NCBI taxonomy): domain Eukaryota; kingdom Metazoa; phylum Chordata; class Mammalia; order Carnivora; family Canidae; genus Canis; species Canis lupus. The sequence goes on along the minus strand of NC_132839.1, from coordinate 9,923,166 downwards.
TGTTTACATTTCCTTTTCATTTTCTTCTTGAATTTACTATAATTATTTTATGTGTGTGGTTATTATGAAGTTCACATACAACATGTATTTAACAATCTCTTTTAAGCTGATAATTTTGAACACAAAAGTCTGATACTTTCACTTGTACCCCCCATGTTTTAGATTTTTGATGACACATTTTATATATTTTTTAAGTTCCCTTAACTAATTATTGTATTTTAAACTAACTTTACTAATTTTGTCTTTTACCCTTATAATTTGCTTTATAAGAGGCTGATCTACTACCTTTATTATTTATTTACCTTAACTGCTGAGATTTTTATTTTCATGTGTTATTAGATGCCTTTCTTTTTTAGCTTAGAGAAGTCCCTTCGTTTCTTATAAGGTCAGGGGTGATAAACTTTCTCCTTAGCTTTTGCTTACATGGAAGACTCTTTCATCTCTCTTTCAATTCTGAATGATAACCTTGCTGGGTAGAGTATTCTTGTTAATTTTTTTTTCCTTTCAGTGTTCTGAATGTGCTATTCCACTTCTTTCTGGCCTATGCAGTTTCTGCTGAAAAATCTTCTGATAGCCTTATTGGGTTTCCCATATATGTAATTTTTTCTGCTTGCTGCTTTTTAGATTCTCTCTTTATCATTTTAATTATGATTGGTCTTGGTATATTTCTCTTTGGGTTCATCTTATTTAGAACTCTCTGGGATTTCTGGACCTGGATGTCTGTTTCCTTCTCCAGATTAGGGAAGTTTTCAGTCATTATTTCTTCAAATAATTTTTGTAGCCCTTTTCTCCCACTTCTCCTTATGGGGCCCCTAGAATGCAAATGTTATTCCACCTGATGCTGTTCCAGAAGTTCCTTAAGGTATCTCATCTTTTAATTCTATTTTCATTTTGCTGTTGTTTTTCATTACTGTCTTATAGCTCACTAATTCATGCCTCTAATTCATCTATTCTACCATTGAACCCCCTAGATTGTTTTTTAGTTCAGTTATAACTTATGTTTGGTACTTTCTTTTTTTTTTAATTTTTATTTATTTATGATAGTCACCCACAGAGAGAGAGAGAGAGGCAGAGACACAGGCAGAGGGAGAAGCAGGCTCCATGCACCGGAAACCCAATGTGGGATTCAATCCTGGATCTCCAGGATCGCGCCCTGGGCCAAAGACAGGCACTAAACCGCTGTGCCACCCAGGGATCCCTGTTTGGTACTTTCTTATATTTTCTACCTTTTTTTTTAAGGTCTCACTGTGTTCATCCATTCTTTTCCCAAAATTGGTAAGCATATTTATGACCATTGTTGAACTCTTTATCAAGTAGATTGCTTATCACCATTTCCTTAAGGTTTTTTTTTTTTTTCTGAGATTTGCTTTGTTCTTTGGTTTGGAATCTGCCTTCTCATTTTGCCTGTCCTCTCTGTCTATATGTATTAGGTATAATGACTACCTCTTTCAGTCTTGAGATAGTGGACTTTTGTAAGACCCATTTCATGTTGCCCAAAACCGCAAGATCCCCTGGTTACAGAGCCAGGCTCTCTATGGATGATATCCCTCATGTAGTCTGCATGTCCTAGCTACCTATAATAGGGACACAGCTGCTGTGTGGGGTAGGTGGGGCTCAGGGTGCTCAGCCAGCCCCCAGGGTACTCAGTTTCAGCTTGGTGGGGTTGGGGTGTTCACCTGACCCAGTTGCAGCTTGTCTGCTACATTGGGAGGGTGGAGCTCAGGGAACCTACCCATCTGTTTGCATCTTGGCTGCTGAATGAGGATGGGGCTCAGGAAGCTTCCCCATACTAGTTGTGAGGTAGGTGAGCTACAGATTATTTGCCCAGCCTACTTATAGTATAGGGTAGACAGAGGATGCCCTCTGGTGCTATCAGGCAAAAGAAGTGCATGGAAAATGGCAGTCATTGATTCTGACACCATAAGTTAGGATGAGACTGTAAAAATGGTGCAAATCAGGGCTTCTGTCTCTGGATAGAGTCCCTGTAGGCTCCTGCCTCTCTAGTAGTCACTTTAAAATTAGTAAATGGGTCTTCTGTCTCATGATCTGGATGTTTTTCATTCTATTACTTTTGTGCTGGATCTCAGGATAAGTGGGTTTGCACATGAACCCTTTAAGAGCGGGACCTCTGTTCCCTATAGTTCTGCGTTTCTCTTGGTATTAATTCCTATTGATTTTCAAACCCAGATGTTTGGAGATCTTGTATTTCTAGTGTCAGTCCTTTGGGTCAGGGTGCCTGTTGTGGGACTCAAACCTTTCATTCACTGAGGAAGTGCTCTTTATTTTTGGGATCCCTCTCAATTGTGGAGTTATGTCTAGGGCAAAATGGTACACAAAGCCATGTCTCTGCCTTTCCTACTTCAGTGTGGGGTTTTTTTGTCCTTGGTTATGGGGTGCTGTGTCCAATGTTGAGATCCTTTTCTTTAGAAATTATTCTATATATAGTTATAAATATGTTGCCCATGAGAGGAGATGAGTTCTGGGTTCTCCTGTGCCACTGTCTTGAAACCTCTACTTATATTTCAATTGAAATATATTAATTCTTTAGGTTGTTTTAAATTTTTAGATATTAACTTTTACAAAATAGATACATTGGTCTACTTCCTCAATTTTCATTGTCATTTATTGCTTAACCAAGACTATCCAAGACAGACCACGAAGGCAAAAAGGGTTAAACATCACAGCTAACCTGTTAAGATATAAAATAATTTCTTACAACACACTTTAGAGCCAAAGGGTACTTCTCTACCTCAGCTCTAAGTGCCTTCCAAAGCCCAGGTAACTAGATGACAATCATTCCAGAGAGTTTCTCAGGATTGTCTTTTAAATTTTTGTAGAAGTTCAAAAAAATTTTTGAAAGAGGTTGTTAAAAAAAGTGTATGTGATTTAATGAAAGCTAAAATGTTATTCTCTTCTACTTTAGACTGAGCCTTATAACTCATTAAAGCCTTTCATAACTTGTTGTGATAACTGATTTCTGCTTCAGAATTATAGGATAGCATGGACTCAACATTACAAAACTTAAAAGTACTTAAGTATTTCATCAATCTAAATTTATCAAGAAATCACCACTTACTTATAGCTACTAGCATATGGGCCATCTTGATGTTATTATAAATCCAGCAAGCTCCTTTAGCTCCACATTCATTAATATCCCACAGAATACATGTGCTGTCTATTGTGACACCAAATATAATTGGTCCAGGTATTGTGCCTAGAAGAATTATATGTGACATAAACAATCAGTAAAGATTATAGTCTATAGTTAACAGGTTGTTATACACATAGTTATACATATATCTTATAAAAATAAGACTAGGAATTAATCTGCCCATATACAAATCGATCAGGTTATATACAAATAAAAGAGATAAGAAGAAATACAGATAAAACACTCTAAATAATTATATAATTACTATATACTTCTAATCAATTCAAAGTTATTTTAATAAAAAAATTGGCATATATTGGGTTAACACTTAGCTAAGTAAATATTTTAATCCGCTGTTTTTCTAATTTAATGAATGTGCCTTTGAAATTAGCTATTCTCCTTTTTTTTTGAGATTTATTTATTTTAAAAAAGAGAAAGAGAGTGAATGCAGGGATGGGGAGAGGGAGAGAGAAACTTTAGCAGACTCTTCATTGAGCTCAGAGCCTGACATGGGGCTTGACCTCATGACCCTGAGATTAGGACCTGAGCCAAAAACAAGAGTTGGATGCTTAGCTGACTGAGCCACTCAGGGGCACTAACTATTCTACTTTTAAAATATCAAAAGTATTGATGTATAATATAAGTGCTGAACTACAGCATATATGTGTATGTGCATGTGAATGCATGAGAGTGTACATGTGTATGCACACATGTACACACAATCATACTAACATATCTGGGAATATATCTTAAATCACACATCCTTTCCCTCACATGAAGTCATGAGGCACTAAACTTTAACATATTTAAAGAGTTTCCAACTGTTACAAGTCAAATATATTTCTTAGACAAAGATTTTAACTACTGGAGCACCTGGGTAGCTCAGTTGATTAAGCGTCTGCCTTTTGCTCAGGTCATGATCCCAGGATCCTGGGAACTAGCCCCACATCCGGCTCCCTGCTCAGTGGAGAGCCTGTTTCTCCCTCTCCCCTTGTTATCCCCTCTGCTTGTGTACTTGCTCTCATGCTCTCTGTCAAATAAATAAAGAAAATCTTAAAAAAAAAAAAAAAAAGGGTTTCAACTACCTCCAGCATGACCTGCAGCATGATAGTGTCAAAAGAGCACTGGTGAGATTAAGGATATCATTTCCTAGTCTCATTTTCACCAAGAATTGTGTACCTATGGGGAAATCTCTAAATCTCTCAGAGCCTTAATTTATTCATCTGAAAATGGAGAAGTTGGTCCAGATGATCTCTAATGCTCCTGCTTTTGGTTTTCGTTTTTATAAATGATCTCAATATTATGTGTATAATATTGTAGGTATAATTATATAATTTTATGTATAATACAGTATTTCTGTCCTTCTATTTCTTCCTACATCTGGAACCTTATAATTTTTTTCCATAAAAATCTTCCATCAATTCTCAACTAGCCATAATATCTATACCAAATTTTCATTAAAATATTTCAACTCACTAATTTTCATTGTTACAATATAATTATGTCCCAAATGGAGATAAATGCTGGGAGAAAAGGAATTACCATAGTTATAAATAAGATTTCATCATAATTTATGTTGGTAATAGGTTTTACATGAATAGAAAAGATTTATGTATTTTACTATGCTCTATTAAACAAATGTTCATGATCTTATGTTGTATTTTAAATAAATATGATATACTCTTTAAAGTTATGTTTGTAACATAATTGAAAACAATAGTTAACCAATCAGGTAGGTGAAAAGTAAAGTCATTATTTTCTTATGTGATACATAAATAATACATCTTGAATATTAGAAAACAGCTTTCTTCAGTGACAATTATGTAGTTTTCCATGACATTTAAATTAATTATTTTCTTGGCATACACCATAAATGAGTAAACCAATAACACTAATGGACAAAAATAACCAACATTCACCAACGAATTAAGAAAAATGGCATACCTAATAATCGAAGCAGCATAAACTGTATTCCCAATGCTAGGGACCGTTGCTTGTGATGAACACACCTGGAGATATCAAATACATATTAAACCAAAAGCGGCCGTATAGTATATTTGCTCTTTGAGCAAATTTATTTCTATGACAGCTTAGCATTTCTACATTAAAGTAAATGTTATGTCCATTAAATAAACTATTTGTAACAGCTTATATACAG